>NW_026262604.1:55875746-56492246 GCF_021869535.1 Mytilus californianus
TAAAGTACAAAGTTGAAGTGCCTTAAGGATGTAAAATTCTGGAAGGTTTTCAAAACACAACTGAGAATCCATTCATGGAGTAGAACCTCAAATAGTTATCTTTACTTTCAACATTATATCTTACGCAGTTATACCATGTCTCAAGTTTGACTTAGTGTACGTCTATAATCATTTTTTTTAACTTTCAAAATACACATTTAAAAGTATAACAGCATATGTGTTCGTTCATAAATTAGTCTAATCCTCAAACAGAATGTTTTTAATACTCTGCTTATGGATGCAAATCAAAAAACGTGTGCTTAATATACTTTCAAAAATAATCAAATACTGACTCGAGTCTTTGTCACTTAACAATATTCTTGCTTGATGTAGAATCGCTAATGCTCATTCCTAATCATAAAGTAAGAAATTATCATTGTATCACTTATATAGTTGTGATGAAATCATTGTGAAATACTGATAAAGGTTAGCATAGATAAATTATACCAAAGAAGAAATGGAAAATAAAAAATGAAACGGAGGCAGTACTGGTTGGGATTCCCAAAAAGAGTGTACACCATAATACGTCAAATCTAAGGACATCACGAACAGTAGTCACGGTTACAATAACAGAGTTCTTTTTTCTGATTTGTTTATCGTCTTACCAAAAGCATAAACACCAATGAAATTAGAACTTGATAAAACTGAAAGCTTATCCAATTACAAGTGTGAAACAAATTAAGCTGGCAAAGATAACATTATCATATCTGGGTAATATTAGTTACATGGTGTGCTAGTGACCTAATACGATATATATATGGGGTCAGTAAATTCCATATGGGGTGAGACCGACTATATTGTGGTATTTAGACTAGTTGCCTATCAAAGTGATCAAGTCTTCAATACCGTTAAGTCCCGCCTACTAACACTATTTGGAATATACACGGTCTCCACGCGGTTGCTTTTAACTAATCATATTCCTAGAAATGTATAGGAGGTAAGATAAACATTATTAAGCTTTAATAGAAATGAAATACAAAGTAACCCTCTGAATAGATATAAAAAGATGTGGTATGAGAGCCAATGAGACAACTCTCCATCCAAATCACAATTTTTAAAAGTAAACCATTATAGGTCAAAGTACGGCCTTCAACTAAAAGCTTCTTGTGGAACAGGAATTTTCGCCAAAAATAATTTATTTCAACTTCCACCTCCCCTGTAGTTGATAAATCATTGATGGAATTCTCGCAATCAAACTCACCAGCTACACTATTGATTTTAAATATATTGTGTTCCAGAGAAAGTAAAAGCCGTGAAGCCCCCTAATGTTCTTGTACATATTTTACCGCAAGATATTTGAACAAGGAGAATGGTGGCATTTATTGAAAAGGAGACTTCCATTCACGAATTTGATCGCTTTTGGAAATATTATATGAAACCGCAATTCACTAAAAAATACCCATTAATATCAGTCAATCATTTATAAAAAAAATAATTGGAATATAATATCAAAGACTCATTGTATATGCCGAATAGCCCTTATAGTTATTTGTTTCAATCCGGATCAGTTTTGAAATTACACAACTTGTTTCATAATGTCACAAATCAGTTAAAATTTACTGGTCCCTGTTTAAACGATAGATTGATTGTACATAAAACATTTCAAAGAGACATGTTAAAACACTTCAAAACAAACCTTTTGTATAACATTAATTTGTCTTTAGAAAATTGATTCATTAACTATCCAGTTTTAAATTGTTATCTTTCAAACATATTTCCTTGCCCTATGTGCTATCAGGCATAGCAAGGACTAAGTAAAGTAAGTTTCAAACATTTTTCGTCCTCAACTCATTTCTGGTGACTTGTTTTTGCAACACATGAACCAATCAGGAAGTTATCTAAGTAACTGTTTTTTTTCCAGATTTGCCTAAATAGCGATAAGGTGTATATTTTCAATTTAAACATATTTTATTGTCAAAAAAATTGACAATAGGATTAGACACAAGTTTTGCAACTTAGAACGTCTTCTCCATTACATACAAATAATAAATAACCGAACAAAATAAAATACATAATAATAACATCATAAACAATATTAATATGGAGACATGAAATGAACAAGAATTTAAACGACATGGCTCATCGATTTCTAAAAGTCGAGTTGACCGTAAATTTATTTATGATAGACCTAGTAGGTTGTTTTAAATTTGGAATACATATTCACTCAAAAGGTAAGTTATTATTTTAAAGCAGTTAAATCAAATTGTTGTTGTCAACTGATAGGATTTTATATATAAAATCAAATTGATGATCCATGTCTTTGGAAAAAATGAACAATTTCATTCGAAGTCATAAAAAAGTAATTACATTATTATTGTTATATATTTAACCATAATGTCTGTACACTATGAAAAGCGATTGGTCTCTTTGTTATAATTCTGCACTTTTGTAAAAAATTGCGTGTTCATGTTCATATTAAACATATCATTACCGTACATTAAAGTTTCCTAGTCAGTAGATATATTTTCTCTTTATAAGTTCAAAAAATAAGATATTCCTTTGAGCTGTATAATTTTTACATGAAAGGAAATAATGTTGAGCATTTTCATATAAATAACCACATTGACACATTGCGTTAGGTTTAATATTTGCGTGATACAGATCCATGTTAAGGGCACTGCATTTGTTTCTTAATCTTGCGTGCAAAACATGTAAATATCTATCGCCAATAGTGAAATATGTAGGGGGTGATTTGTTTTTATAATATTTCTGTTTAATTTTTAATTTAAACATATTTAAAGACAGTTCATTTCTAATACTTAAATTGAGCGAATTCCACAGTTTAATACTAGATGGAATAAATGATTCTTGATAAAGGGACAGTCTACTAGAGGTTTGGTATATATTTTGACTGTTTCGTAGATTGTAATTGTTTGTTTCTGCAACTGTAGGGGGTATTAAATCTAATAAGTATTCTGGAGCGTCCTCTTTCATAATTTTGTAAAATAAAGTTAATTTCTTAACTTCCCGTCTAATCTTTAACTTTTTCCATCCCGTCTCTAAATAAAGTGATTGAGTGCTAGCATAGCTTGTTAAACCAGTGACAATACGTGCTGCTTCCAGTTGTACTTTTTCTAATCTTTCAGAATTCAACTGTCCGCAATTATCCAAAACTTCAGAAGAATATTCTAGAACGGGCCTAATAAAAGTTAAATATATTTTTTCTAAATATTCCCTTTTTAGTCGGAATTTCAAACGTCTAAGAACATTTAATTTTTTTGATACCTTTTATATTAAAGAATCAATATGCTTGGTCCACTAACAGTCCCTGCTAAAAAATATACCTAAATGTTTGTGACTATTAACTGTATATACCTGAACTCCGCCAAAATCAAAAATCAAGTTATTTTTTGAATTTTTGTTACTAGACAACATGATATTAGTTTGATTTGGATTGAATTTAACTAGCCAATCATTTGCCCAGGAATTAATATTTTGTAGATCGATATTTATCATAGATTGAAGAGTAGTTTCATCTGGAGCAGTATGTCCAATAGATGTATCGTCTGCAAACATTCTACTTAATCCAATCATATCATCTGCAATGTCATTAATGAATATTAGAAATAAAAGAGGACCCAGTACCGAACCCTGTGGAGCACCAGCTTTAAGATTACCTAATTCGGAAGTCGCCTCTTTTAATACTACCCTCTGAGTTCTTTTTGTTAAGTAACTTTCAAGCCATATTAACAGATTACCTTTTATACCATATCTTTCTAACTTGTGAAGTAGGCCCCTTATCCAAACTCGGTCGAATGCCTTGCTTACATCAGCAAAAGTTAAACTTGTATAAAATTTATTGTCTAAGGCATACACGATAGAATGGTACATCTCAATTAGTTGATGAAAAGTAGAGCAGCCGGGTATGAAACCAGACTGAAATTTATACAAAAGTTTATTAGAAACTAAATGATTGAACATATGTTTATATATTATTTTTTCTAGTACCTTGCTCACGCAAGAAAGAATTGATACTGGTCTATAATTAGACGGCATTGACTTAACATATGCAATTTTCAATCTTTAGGAAATATATTTTGAGAGAGCGTTTTATTAAAAAGAATACATAAGGGAAGTGCAATTTCATTTTTTACTGTTATTAGCGTTCTATTACTGATTTTGTCTGGACCAACAGCTTTATTTGGATCTATAGAAGAAATAATATCTTTAACGTCTTCTAAAGTTACAGTAATTTCTGACAAAACGTTAATACCTCTATCATCGAAGTCAGGCACATTTTTGTTTTCTTCATCTAGACTAGCTATTGAACAAAAATATCTATTTTGAATATCAACTTTTTATTTTGCATCATAAGAAAATTCAAAATTATTATTAGGGTTTTGCATCGGTGGAATATCATTTGAAGATCTGTCTTCTTTTACTAAGGAGTATATGATTTTCAAATATACTCTACTATTTGTTTGCTTGAGTTCATTTAAGTTTTCATTAATATTTTCATAAAAGTTTTGTTTAACTTGTTTCTTTAAATTATTCACTCGATTCCTTTGGTTTTTAAATTTCTTTTCGTTTGTAGTGCTTTTATTTTTTTTAAATATTTTCCGAAACCTGTCTCGTTTTCTTATTTCTTTACGGAGATTTGAATTAAACCAGATTTTATCATTAGATCGAATAATTACTTCTTTTTTCGGAATGCAAGATTCAGTCACTTTTAAAAATTCGTGCGTAAATATATTGCAAGATTTATGGATGTTAATATCATTATCCAGTAATTTATTCCATTCGACCTCTGAAACCATCTGTTTCATTAAATTATAATCCCCCCTTTTATAGTTCCATATTGTACGTTTGAAACTCTTCGAGTTACTGAACCCGCTTCTGACTGATATGTAAGTACCTTCATGATCACTTATGTCTCTATTGATAGGTATAATACCCGAGTCAATAAATTGAATGGAATCAGTTATTAATATTGGGTCTAATAAGGACAACGAACCAGTTCGTGAATTAAAATGAGTAGCATCGTTATTTGTATTAAATTGACCATTTATACTTAGTATATCACTGATACAGTTAGGTAGGTTGAGAAGGAAATTTTTATTTAGATCACCCAAACAAATAATATGATTAGTTTCGTCTAATGCACTTTTCAACATCATATCGTATAGCGACCAAAAATTGGACGGTGAAAAGCGCTCAGATCGATAAGTAATGTTTATCAATATCACTTGCAATTTTGTTTTCAACTCAAACCACATAATTTCTAGACTATCGTGCTCCAAATCCAGGCGCCGCTTTATTTTAATGTTACTTTTATAATACATAATAACACCGCCTCCATATGAGTTCCTGTCTTTCCTTATTGGTGTTTCAAATCCGGGAGTGCTATTTTTTCGTTGGTAATACAAGGGGCCAGATGAGTTTCTGAAAAAAATATTATAACGAATTCTTCTTTAACATTTGAGATATAATCCAGTTTGTTTCTCAAACCGCGTATATTACAGTGGAAAATTGATATAATTTTGTCTGAAATGTCAACTGTATTCGCAGGGCCTGAATTTGATTCAACATCTCCTGCCAAAATCAACATCTTTACATATATAAGACAAATAAACAAGAATGATAAAATGTTTTTCAGCATGGATAATTGGTTTTTAACTAAGCAACAAAGCCATAGTATAAATGAACAAAATACATCATATATATTGACATGTATTTTTATCGCTTTTCTTGTAAGTACTCCACTAATTTTGCCGTAAAATAGCCCTGTTGTTATTCTATGTGTGATTGCGTCACTACCCAATGTCAAAAATTGATCTGACACACATGTTTAAAAAGGGCTGTATAAAAACGAAACAAAGAAAAAATGACTTACTTGTTGACTACGAATGGTAAGAATGAAAACATATGAACATATAAAACAAAAAACAGTGTATGTACAAGGAATACTTGCGTTCTGTAAATCGATGTATGTTTGCAAATATCAAAATTTGAAAAAAGGTTATAGTATACTTTTTAACTGTAGATTAAATCAATATATAAATGAATATATATATTTATACATTTTTGTACCTGTTGAAACTTGTATAGTAATTATAATTCGAATATCTACATTATTTTTGATTTGACTTAGAAGGTGTTAAACTTTAAATTTGTGATCAGACACAACAAAATTTAGCGTTTAAATTTTTAAATTACTGAAGTTACAACACAGCCCAGGTAAGTCACTGAAGAACAAATCAAAATTTCCTTTTGAGCGATTTGAGATATTAATAATAGAATTGATATGTCAAAAACACGCTCACTAGTGTCTATTTTTAGAATATAGCAAAGTACTCTCGACCAATGAAATTGTAGGGTTGGATGCCTCCTAATTGTGAAGAATGAATGCAAATCATGTTCTTAGTAAGGGATTATCCCATTATTTGGGTCTATTTACAGTTCAATACAAAGAGTTTCTATAAATGAGTTACAACTGCCTCGAAGCACATTTATCAGATTGAAAGGATTTATCACAGAGTGATTGAAACTGACTAAAAGTTGAATTGTGAAACAAACAAAAATCTCAAAATAAGTTGAAGTTTACTGGTGCAGTAAGGTTGGTACCGTGAATGTTATTATGAAAATATTAATAACTTCAAATTACTATAAAATTAAACAATACCAAAGCAATGCAAAAAAAAAAGAAAAAAACAATTGTTCAGATAAAAAATAGCCTAAATCTTTAGCTTTCCAAAACTTTGATTACTTGATCAGAGGTTGGGGAGAATAGTTATTTCCAATACATGTATTCCGATAAAAAAATCAGGAATTGTTTTTTGAGCATATTAAAAACTTTTAAGGGCATTATTTTTGAACATTTCCCTGACATAATGAAACAGTATTTGATGTAAAAAGCCGGACCAAATTATTGGATGTGAAATAAAGTTTAGTTGTAACTCAAATGTATTAATTGATTTAAACTGTAAATAAAAAAGGATAATTCCTCACTAAAATATTACATGATTCACATTCATACTCACAATCAGAAAACATACACTTCCTACCTTTTCTTTCTACTGTTGTGTCACCTAATATCTATAACGCATTTTTTTTAAAATATTTCCCAAATGATAAGAAAGTCCTCACATCACTTAAACTAATCCATAAATGACATGCCGAAAAAGGAAGTCATGCATCAATTATAAACATTGCACTGACAATGAAGCTAATTCTTGAATAGATCATTTGAGCCTTGAGCACTTTACAATATTCTAAGTTTGTAAGAGAATGATAAGGTGTATAGATACTTGAGCTGTACTATTACAACCGATACCAAAGATACAATGTACGTTAAATCAAAATCAGCAAGAGGTTACGACCAAATTTGAAGATCCCTATAAACGTAGATACATTGTTACAGCTTATTCAACTGACATTTGACACAAGTATTATTCCATTTAGTCGGAAAAAAAAGCCAAAAGATGCCAAATTTTTAAGGACTTTTAATCATATAACCGAGTACCAATGAATTATAGATGAATTAGTCTTCTGTCTATTACTGTATTGTTCTTTTATGAATCGGAGCCTCGGTTGTTTTCTTGAATGACATTCTTGCAAACGAGAAAAATGGTTTAAGAAATACAAAATATATCATGTTCAGACCATATATTTATTTTGAATACTTTTATACAAAACAATCAATCCGTCTTTGTTTTTGCACTCGTCGATTGTCTTATTTCACCGTTTTATGCATAGCTTTACTCTTAATAGAGACGTTGAAAGGATCCCTTGTAAATTTAAAAGATGTGTAAACACGGCACAATATTGGAACAGCGTTCCTATGATTGAAAACACTTGAATAGCAAGGGTGACGATTGTTATTGACTATAACCGATAACTGGTGTAGTGAATTGAATAAATATTCTGAAACGTTATTTGGAACTTTATTTGGAATTACAGTTGCGTGTTTTAAAACAGCTGAGTTGTGCATCCGGTGTCTTCATTAAAAATATGGATTGATTCAACACCAGCATTTTTCAAAACTACGTACTAATATAACTTTCAAAACTGATTTTGAACAAGAACAAAATGCGTAGCATACTTTAGATGTGGAATATTGCCTTTGATGATAGAAACGGTATATCTATAAACGACCAGCAGAAGCACTGTCTATATTTTGCCTTAATTAAGTCACCGAAACTGAGACTCCCTTTAAATTTAGACTGTTCATTCTTTACTGATATCCGTGTCCCGGGAACATTTCTTTCCTGTTTATGATCAGTTGTGAAAACTTATAACTGTTACTGGTGACTCAGACTCGAAAATTTGCCAACCACATTGTTCAGATAACTCCAAAAGGCGAGTTTGTATTTGAAACTAGATTTCTTAAAAATGAACTTTTATTAACATTTTTGACGATTCATTCATGACTAATTTGGTATTTGCAAAACACGTGAAAATTTGAACATGTTTAATATCATTTCAACTGAATTATAGGGCAATTTGGCCAGGTGTGTTTATATTTTCGTATAAGTATTCTTAGATTTTGTATGCACACAAAAAGATGTCTCGCATAGTTTTTTTAATACGCTTCACACCAAATTGAATACCAAATGGAATGATCAATAACATCTAGGTGTCATTTCAAGGAGGTAAAAGGTCGTGATTCTGAAATGTATGCTACATGAATTTATTCATATTGCCTAGTCATTCCCTGAAGATACAATAATGCATTAACAGTCATGTGTCCTTTATCATGCAATTAGCTTTTTACTAAACATATATAGCTATACGAATAATCATAAGCTTTAAACATCAATGACCTCAATTGATCTGTTAAACACTCCTACTTGCTGGAACTACTTTTTTCATCAACAGCGTCAAGTCACTTTCATGTCAATTATGTTAACAATGTTTAACTATTAACACATGTGACACTGTCTGCGTTATTTATACAAAAGATAAATGATTTTGTATTTTTTTTAAACATCTGTTTTGATTTGAGATTTTTTATTTTTTTACTTAATTCTTGAAAAAGCCAACATATTCCAATACAATAAACTCTCCCTCCAAACTTCGTCTGCTTACATTACCTAGAAAATGTCGGACTAAGTCGCTAATTTTAATCTCCGGTGGGCTCTGTTAAATTTGTTGGAAAATGACCAAGATGCTAAAGCTAATGCTGATGAAGACCAAGCAAATGTCTTTATCTAAACATATAGATATAAGAAGATGTGGTATAAGTGCCAATGAGACAACTCTCCATTCAAGTCAAAATTTATAAAAGTAAACCATTATAGGTCAAAGTACGGTCTTCAACACGGAGCCTTGGCTCACACCGAACAGAAAGTTATAAAGGGCTCCAAAAATTACTTATGTAAAACCATTCAAACGGGAAAACCAACGGTCTAATCTATATAAAAAACGAGAAACGAGAAACACTTATGAACCACATTAACACACGACAACTACTGAACATCAGATTCCTGACTTAGGACAGGTGCAAACAATTGCAGCGGGTTTAAACTTTTAAATGGTACCAAACCTTCACCCTTATCTGAAACAATAGTGTAACATCACAACATAGAAAGACGCACTATACAATATCAATTGAAATGGCTTAACTCATACAAAAGACATATTAACACCAGTGAACATACACTGAACAAATAAATTTGATCTATGATATAATGTAAATACAAAATAAATAAACCAAGGGAAGCATATATATATATACATATATATATATATATATGTTGGAATATCAAGGAATAACTAAAATCTGTTTTGAAAACTCCCTTGATGCAAACACCGCCAACATTGGAAATGTATTATCGTAGCTGTTCCTGGCACAACACTTGAAAACATTGAACATGTTGAACATGTTGATGATACACAGTCTGGCCACATTTAAATGAAACTGGTGAACACAACGCATTTGATAAGCAACAGAATAAAAGCTCTGCCAATAAATGCACACATTTACTCTTTTTCCCGTTGTTACTTGCTTGATACTTCTGTATTAAGTACGTGATGCCAGTATAAAATTTATGTATTGTTTATTCTAAATTGTATTCTCTTATTTCGATCATATCATAGATCTTTTTCGTTTCTACAGCTGATTGTAATACTAAGTTCCTCACTGTATCGTAGTTTGTCACTGGTCGATAAATGAATTATGGAGGAATACTAAAAACAATCGTCAGTTATCCTCATATTATGTCCCACGTGAAACAACTCGTTGAATATAATTTATAGTATTCGGATGTTGATGTCCTATAAATATTTCAATTTTATATGTTATTGCATATTTTGGATTTCAGTAGGATTTCTTGTTTTTCCTTTTCAAATAATTATCAGAATCACATGCTTTCCGTGTGTCTCTGAATAAAGCTTCACAAAGTACGGTGGAAACATAGATAGGAGAGACGACGAATGACAACAAATAAGTCAATATAATGTCAAAGTAAAAAGATTTGTAGCAGATTTTTTTTTCTTTATCGTTGATAAATATAATATGCAAATCTTTAACCAAATTATAAATTAAACTCAGAGATTATGACATTCTTAAACTGGAAACGGAAAATCATCTCAGTCTTTAGTTAAGTGTGTTGCATACTGCTGTTTGTGTGTCTATGTTTTTTTCATGGTATTGTCAGTGTCTCTCGACTTATGAGCTTCGGTTTCTGTTTTGTATCTAACGCTTCCTTTCTACGAAATGTTAAACAAACGAACATCAAAACTTGTATATGCGAGGAAGCACCAGGAAAAGACCAGATGATATTTAAAGCAAATGAATACACGTACAATAAAAATAATACAATAACAAACTGATAATTGTGTAAGTTAGGTTGGATAATACAGTACTGTACTAACGACGGGATTGACAAGGTAAAGGGTCTTTGAATTGCAAAATGAAGAAACAAAACGAATACATCAAAGTTATTTTAATGTTATTTACCAAATCAATAGAGAAATATACTTGATTTTACAAATGTGTCTACAATTTCAGCAAAAATATCATCGGAACAAGATCTTCATTTAGTCTAATCTGAAATCATACATATTTTTCTTCACACAAAAACCTAACACATTTGATTTATTTGCTTCATGAAACATTAATCATCGGGGATTATGTTCGGGTAACTGTCACAATTTTCTAAGATTTCTCTTATCAGGTGTGGATTTCGTCCAGATCTTGCAAAAGCAAAGAGTAGTTCCCGAATTGTTGCGTCGTCGTCTCTGTTTCTCCAGTTATACAACATCTGCCTACTGACCTCCCTGAGTACTTTTGGGGTTTCATATTCTATCTGTTCCAAACGTTCGATTTCAATGCCAAGTTCTAAGCCAAGAACCATCCACTCCTTTCCAATGCGAAGACACAATTTGTCAAGCATCTCATCACTTGGTGACATATTCTGAATTTTGTCGGGTATGTCTGCAATGATGTATCAACATATTTAGCAACTACCGTGCAGATTTGCAATAATCAAACAAACAATTTGAATAATGATTTACATAAAATGTTTTGCGCTTCGGGAAATCAAATTCAATTTAGGACTTAACAGTCAGATACCTGTAGTTCAGTGGTTGTGGTTGGTTCATATCTGTCATATTTTTTTTTCGTAAATTGTTTTGTTATAAGTTAGTTTTCTCAATTCAATTGTTTCAGATTTTTCATGTGGGGACCTTTAATATCCAACTATAAATGTATACGTTATGGGTTTTTCTCTTTGTTGAAGGCCGTACGGTTGACTATAATTGCTTACATCTACATCATTTGAACTTTGGTGGATAGTTGTCTTATTGGCAATCATACCACATCTCCTTATTTTTATATTATATGTTTCATCTCTAGACTTCTAACATGAAACGTATTAACTGTTTGTTAATTTGAATTAAAATTTCTATAAAATATATTGATCCTCAGGGGGTCAAATTCAATTTAGGACTAAACAATGCCTTGTCACAATCTTGAGACATTGAATGTGCATAAGTGAACAGTGTTGGTCTACCTGTTGTATATAGAGTTAATATGTCTCAAAATTGTGTTAAGTTGAAAATTAAAATAAGGCAATATCTTACTAAATTAAAGATTGCAAAATAATTGTCCTTCTATGTTGTATGTGAATAAGATGTAATCTATACTTGCGCTATTTTGAATAATTAAAACTACAATTGTTAACTCCTGATCTTGGTTCCTTTCTGATTTCTAAATTATGGCTATCACAATGAAAATAACTGCTTAATAATTCTTATAGTATATACGTGCGTTACGGGTTTTGTTCAGTTTCTAATTAGATTCGAAAGTTTACTTTAAGTTTTCTCATACATAAATGTCATAAATATGATACATCTGATGAATGAATAAAATTGAGAATGGAAATAGGGAATGTATCAAAGAGACAACAACCCGACCAAAGAGAAGAAAACAGCCCTAGGCCACCAATGGGTCTTCAACACAGCGAGAAAATCCCGCACCCGGAGGCGGGCTTCAGCTGGCTCCTAAACAAAAATGTGTACTAGTTCAGTGAAAATGGACGTCACACTAAACTCCGAAACATATAAATGAACTAAAATTTTTAAAAAAACATACAAGACTAACAAAGGCCAGAGGCTCCTGACTTGGGACAGGCGAAAAAATGCGGCGGGGTTAAACATGTCTTGTTAAATCTCAACACGAAGCCTTTTTGAACTGATTTTTATAGATTGTTCTTATGTTGTACTGTAACACCATTGTCCCAGGTTAGGGGGATCTTTTGGAAACATGTTTAACCCCGCCACTCTGTATGTGCCTGTCCCAAGTTAGGAGCTTTTAATTCAGTGGTTGTCCTTTAATGCTGTATATCAGATTTGATTTTTGTTTATTGGTTTTCTCGTTTAACGTCTTATACATTTGTCATTACGGGGCCTTTTATAGTTTGATATGCGGAATAGGTTTAGCTCATGGTTGAAGGTCGAACGTTGTAAAATTCTACGTCATTTGGGCCTACGGTCATAAAACTTTACTCAGTACTCGGAGTACAAAATATGTGCTCGAAACACCAAATCAATCATTTTATATGGTTGAATTCTGAGTCATAGTACGTTAATTGTACTCTAAAGTTTCATGACCACAAGGCTTGGTCTCTGGTGGAGAGTTGTCTCATTGGTAAGCATACAATATCTTCAAATATTTATAGTGTATCATGCTTCTGGAGCTGTCAGATTATTTTTGACTTATGCGTTTGACTATTTAATATCTTTCGCCTCTCTTCTAAAAGAATGCATATGAATATTGTATAAGGCGAAGAAAAACAAAATAAAGAATGATATAGGAAATAGTGTTCTGACACAGCTTCTTTATATTTTAACGTCTAAAAAACCTTTTAGTTAAAATTCTCAAATTGTATTTGCTTTCATAAAATATTGAATCCTAGTTAGGGTTTGGCTTTATTCTTGGTCTTTGTTGCTTTTATCGGGTTTTCACCGTTTGTGCTTGTTAACGGTATTACATTATTTTGCCCTTGAGTTTCATTGAAGATTTTTAAATGTATACGTTTTTCAGCAAACATGGTAATGTTAATGTTACTAAAACAATAAAAAGAAAAACATTTAGAAACGTTTAATCCTTCTGTTTTAAACGTTAAACGTGTACAGAAAGGTTGAAAAGATCATATTAATTACACTAAACAGTAATACGTTACTTGGGATATAATTATATTTCTAAATACTAATGTAGCATACCAATCAGCACTTCTGCCTGTCGTAGAATCTGCAACGAAACTTACGTTTGAGTTGTTTTTTAACAGCATTTTTAGATAATCATGTTGACAAAAACCGTTAAAATAAATTGTGTCAACTTTTTCAAATCAGATAAGTGTTCATACCTTAATATGACCTAAATGTGAAAGTTTACCAAGGTTTCCGCTTGCGGGAAAAATAAAAATTATGGCGATTAAAATTTATTATTGGCGAAAGAATTTGGCGAAAGAAATATAACGGCTCGACTTCGTCCATTTTGTTTACTTTTTGTCCTGGTTTCTCGGACTTTTTCTCTGATCAGATAATACTAGGAATTCACCCTTAACTCGTTACAATTTTGATAAAAAAAAATCAACAATTAGCTGAATGCATTTTATAGCTAGCGGCTACCATGGACTTATTAATAAAGCTGTTGATTGTATTGTTCAATGAAATTGTATGGTTAAATGGCGTCACATGTCACCAAAAGGATTTATTCACATTTGACATGTTTGATAAAAATAATTGTTTTGAAGTAGGTACCTCAAAATCCTTTTAACGACGCACTTGTTTGAAGCATAGTTTTACGTCTCCCCCTTTTCTTTTAACGAGGGTCCGGAAAAAAATTGTTTTCATGACGAAAAATGTTAAACAATTAGTATTATCTCTGACTTTAAACTTTAACCTTTAACTTTGATAGAAATAACTGTTTTAAAGTGGGTACTTTACAATCGTTTTAGCAACCCACATGTCCGAAGCATAGTTTTATGTCTCGACTTTGTCTTTTGTCGATGATCCGGAAAAGAAAACTATTGTCACGAAGAAATATACTCAAAAGTCAGAAAAATCTCTGACTTTAGTCTATATCCTTCAACTAGACGGTAAATATCCGATAAACTTATTGAAGATGAATCCCGTGTTCCAAAAGGTAACAACAAATATGATGTCATGATCTATATTGTAATTTCAAGTATCTTTTCGAAGGTAAATACTTGTTATAATTGAGTTTTTATTTTTTACAAAGTAGTTTGAAATATATATATATATATATATATATATATATAATTATAATAGACAACAATGTGGCAAGTATTGGACAGACCACAACTAAATTTCAACATACTGCACTGAAAGTATCGATTGCTTGATTGTTGGTTGCCTAATGTCCCACTAGAAGGAGTAAACAAACCACACTTAAAATATTCAATTGACTACACTAAAAGTATTGAACAGACATTATTGTTAGTATTAAACATACCAAACCGAAAGTCTTAACAAACCGCACTGCATGTATTGAATATACTACACTTAAATCATTCAACAGATACCTAAGATACCCTAAGTTTCTTGCAGCCGTCGACTTTTATTCGTAAAGTTTGTTCTTTTGTAAGACAAATTGTCCTTTCTAACATTAAGAACAGAAGATCCTAACATAATTCTCTGAAATACAGAGTAAGTACGTATTGCAAATAGTTTAACTGTGAAGTACAATTGTAAGACATTAAAATTACCAACCCTATAATAACCTTCCATGCGGGCATTCGAGGAATAACATTAGTTGTACTGAGCAATGTATTTGTTTTCTTTGCAAGATATAGTGTTTTGGTCATGCATATCAGTGATATCTTTATCTACAAATTATTTCAAACAGAAAGGGCATTTTGTTAAATTGTTAGTTATTTTACATAACGACAAGGTATTTCAATCATTTAAGGATGTAGTAATGTCAGGTTTAGGAATATTTGTCAGATGTTCGGACTTTTTGGGTTTAATTTTGTAACTACGATACAGGGTAAAATATTTTCCCCTATATCACCAACTTTTCTCTTCATATAAGACTTCAATAGCTAATAAAGGTCATTTACCAACATTTTTTGCAGAATCTAGATTTTTCTCCGTACGATTTGAGAGCCAAAAAATGCCAATGCTAAATATAAGAAAGTCCGAGTCAGCCTTTTTCCGCCGTTTATAGATAATTAAATATCTCGAAAAGGATAACCTATTAATATTTTTAGCTTATGTTGTTTCTTAAGGAATGCTCTTTTGATTTACAGTACCAATTTTGAATTCCAGATTTATTTATTTTTAATTTCACCTGACTACTTCCTTTATACAGTGCCTTTCAATGGTCTGCAGTTATAAATTCCTAGAAATTCCGGCATTCTAAAATTGCTTATATGTATAAAATGCCCGTAGCATTTATACTGCTTTAATTAGTTTTTAATTTAATAATACATTTCAAATAGTACAGTAAACACTACAACGGTCTGTTGTTTCTTGATTAGAAATTGATTTAACCTGTAATTTAAACCACTAATGATATTGACAGATAATGCTCATATCGAAATAATAAATTCACAAAGTTAAATGTACTACATTAATTCAACAAAGAAGTAGGTTCAATAAGACCCCTTTTTGGCCCTAAAATATAGCAGTTTTACAAAATTGTTAAAATGTAAACTTTTAGCTATTCATTGGATAGTAGAATACTTCTATTACATACATATGCGCTGTTTTTGATAATACAATGCATATGTATCGGGTACTAGCATCATTAAGTCATACTAAATTACTTCATATTTTTAGTATTTAAGTTAATTCTTAGACGGTTTCCGTCTTAAATGGACGTGGCCGCATTTGTGTTCATTCTTTATATTTAAATGTAAGTTGTATTTGATGATATTACCTAACATATATAAAGGTTGAGGATGAACACGGATGCGGCCACTTTCAATTTTGACAAAAACCATCTGAAAAGTGACATATTATGGCATATTTGATAGATTTATAACATTTAAGCTTGAATATGAGCGTCTTTAATGACTAAATCAGTTCAAATCTTTCACATAAGTAAATTAATTCTACTAAAGTAGACACTTAAGTGTTTAAAAAGTGTCCAAAATATTTCATCAGATGAACCTGAAATTTGGGGCGAAATCGGCCCTTACCGGACCTACTCCTTTTAGCTTCTCTTATAAAAAAAATTTTCAAATGATATCAGAAACAACAAGACTTTGATCAACCAATTACTGTGCAAGTACTTTTATTCTTGGGTCACTAATTTTCGTGGTTTTCGTGGATAGTTTTATCCACAAATTTAAGTTTCCAACGAAATTTAACAACTGTTGTCAAATCAAGACATGGAAAGATCCCCGTGTACAGTGGTGTAGGTTTGACTACATTGATACCGGCATATCTAGACATCGAATATAAACAAACGCAATATGAACAATATATACAACTTCAAACAGGATTTTTATATCCATTTAATCTTTTAAGAACCGAAATTGTACGACTTTTAACCTTTTAATTGTCATGAAAAGTCAATTTCGATCAATGAAAGTCAGACTTCCGGTGATGATATTCGATGATGAAGTGTTGAATTTTTCTCCTCATAATTCTCATACGAAAAAATAATCATATTAAGCTTGCTTTTTTATTTCATTCAGAATTAATTCTACATTTCAAAGTAAATTTGTAGCATTTGTTTATGTAATTGTTTGCTTTAAGTGACATGTTTATGACCAATCAACACCTTTGATGACCGTTTAAATGTTGATCATTAAATCTCGGGTTGATTAGTGTCATCACTTCTGATTACACATGTGCAATAATTGAAATGTTTACTTTGCAATTTCCTTCAATCGAGACAATTTGTAAGCATAGATAAATCAGCTTATTTACGAAAGCAATTATTTTATTAAAATAATGATGGATTATTGTAATGAAGGACGAACAGGTAAGCGAAAATGAACACATTATTTTGCAATGTCCCACAAATTATTACATAATAACACATGATTATATTCAAGAATCTGCTTATCAATTTTTTGTCCAGAAAACAAATCCACGAATTTACGAACCCACTAACATGTAACTTTTGCTCAAGCCATGAAAATTGATACCCACGAATTAAAGTACTTTCACAGTAAATGAAGTACCTGACACATTGTATGCCTGTTGATTTCAGCAGCCTCCATGGCCTTGACAAAATCTTTACATGATTTGTTCTTCTCCCGACACATACGAAGGCTATAAAACTTCAGCATGGAAGTTGAATCAGTATCAATGGCATCAAATTCTGGGAAAGTTATTCCAAGATTGACTGCCAAGCTACGAACTTCTTCCTTCGTTAAACTGTTACAAATGCGAAGCAGCTGCGAATCGTTGAGTAACATAGATAGAACTGCTTCTAGAACACCTGAATAAACATTGTAAAACAAACTGGCAGTTTAAATATGTTTCTGCAATTATTATTGTGAAAATATTGAAAAACATTAATTCAGATTAAAGCAAAACGTATCATGTACATTAATAGCAGTAGTCATTGGTTTTGGTCATACATATTAGGTAAAAAACTGTAGGTTGCAATGGTTTATAAAATTGAGTATATCTATATTGTAAGAGAAAAACATGCGGATACAATATAAATTTAAGTCAGGAACTAAATGATGTTGTATTACCTGTTGCATTTACTACTATTATTTGATTTTTATCAGTATAGAAAACCGCTTTCGTAACTTATTTGAGAAAGAAAATATGACCCTGTGAATCTGTCTTGTATTTCGAAAACGTCGCTTTGCTCAATCTTTGTTTTTCGCTGAAGTGTTTGCTAAACAGATGTCTGTTTTTGTCTGCTTATTATATGTTGTTTTTTATTTTTTTCGTTTATTTCCTTTATTATTTCTTACGTTTTCATACTGGAATGATGTTTACGCATTTAAATAAATATTATTGTTTATTCTATTTTCAAACTATATTTAAAAGAATTATATCATGACCTGAGAAATTCAGTAGCCTAATATGTCCGAACTTCAGACATCTCGGATAGACTATTACGTTAATTGGTCTCCGGTGGAGTTGTCACTTTTGCAATCATAACACATCTTCTTTTTTTTTTAGATTATATGGAAATAATCAATCAGTCGGTAAGCGAATGAATCTTACTTCATTTCATTCTTCACCTGAATTGCTGTTCATGCCAATCGATGATATTTGAAGAAAAAATTCACAATAATAAAAAAATGATATGTCAGCAAGATCATCATTCACCTATATTTTGTTTGAGGCACTGACACAAATAATTAATACTGATACAAAAAAGTTCTCCAGGGTCATGGAGTAAAAATGTATCACTTTTCATACATTTCGACACTAGGAAACGCGAAAGATACAATTAACGAACAGGCCATGTGTAAATTGCCAACAAATTTATGGCGTCCATGAATTATTTCGATTCTAATAGGACAAATACGGTATTGAAAAACTGAAGCGAAGGTAAGATTGCCGAGTGTATGGCTGTTCTATTTTACCCCCTATAAAAGCTACAAGTTTCAAATAAATCTAAGTCTTGCATGAATTATTTCTGAAATAACCACTAGAAAAATGTGTTTAATTCTTATAACTCTTAACCCAAACACTTTTTTTCGTTAGCTGCTATTTACTGTCAATCCACAGTTGACATGTCGTAACTAAGAAGTGAGCCGTCATGTTGACTTGCTGAAATCCACCAATGTGCGAATAATGCAATAGAATAGAAAATGAAACAACACCTACCTCAAAACTCCATTTTAATGAGATATTATCCGAACTTAGGGCGTACACGTAAAGGAATAACCTTCAGCTTGAGAGTTTTCATTCTTATGTTTTGACATGACGTTAATGCGCCGGGATCATTCATGAAATTTCACGGAATTTTATTTTATTTTGATTTTTTAAGCTCTTTTGCATAATTCGTGTTGTTATGCATTAGAATAGGAATAACGGTTCTGTAGTTTCTTTTATCAATTTCAATTTGAACACAACGAAATCGACATCGTGTTTGCACATAGGTTACGATACATGTGGATTTACGTGAAAGGTAAATAGTTATAGCCATTAATATGCACATCTAAGAGTCTGCGCTAAGTATAAATATATATCGACAATTTTATCACGCTGTCTTTTACAAAGTGAAAGAAGCACGTCATATTATTATTCAAGATTTGTTCTGCGTAGATATAATTTTCGTTAGAATCCGAGCTATGTTATATTGTTTTTGTATTTTGACAGATATTTCTAAGTGATGAGCTACTGATTAGGTTTTACACTGCGAATCTATTTGGAATAATATATTATACCTTAATTTCTAGTTAAATTATATTACAAATACATGTTGAGTTTTTAACAAAACAAATCTAATGTAGAAGTGTTCTCCATAACAATCAAAATAGGACACCGGATAGAATTTTGGAATATCATATCATGCCTAGTTATATTTTTATTACAATTCTAGATAGATAAAAAACATTTTTCAAAGTTGTTTACAGATACGACCGCAGAAGTCGAGCCCTGAATAGTTGGGGACAAGTATAGGTACTAAATTCAAGCGTGATACAGCTCTGAATTCGGATTGTGATTGAATAGTAGACACAGCATAGGTTGTTGACACAGAATGAATGTGTTCAAAGAACTGAAACATTTGAAATTTACCTATTTTGGTCTAATAACCAAAATCTAAATATATGGTTAGATTCAGTATATCCAAGAACACAACGCATTTATAATTTATTTATCGAAACATTGACATAAAAAGCTCCACTTTAAAAATGCTCCATAAAAGAATTTAGTTTAAGCTGTAACTGTTAAGAAATCTTTTATTAGATTAATTAATATTTTTTTGTGGTTTATAGATCTGTAATTCAAAGTGGTTTGAATATTATTTTTTATTAGATTTGTGAATTTGTTGTTAGATTTCTTCCGAAAAGTGATATGATAAGTTGACATTTTGGTTTTAGTTATTTCTCTTTAATGTCAATATGGAGGAATATTGTTTTCAGATTCAGCATATTGAAATCAATCAAAATTTATTTTTAGGTCCTTTTTGGTGATATAGCTCTTCAACTGTTTCGGTTCTTGTACATCCTTAGCTTTCAAATATTCGGCTTTCAGTGTTCCTGGTGAAGGTTAATAAAGTAAAGGGCTTCGGACGCATAACATTTATTTTATAATGTGTCGTTTTCCTTTTTTTTTAATTTCGCACTCTAATTTGGACTCATTTAAAAATCACGACCTGAAAAAAAATTCTAATTATACGGTAAGATTAGGCATATCACAGAACTCCAATATTTCAAGATTATTTTAACCCCATTGACATTGGTCAGAAATAAGCCATTCAAACAGTTCTAAAAGTTGCTTCTTTTTTACCCCTTATGGTCCCTTATATTTAAGCGGATATGATCATAATCCCTAGATTCAATACAACCTACGTTTTGTGGTATGACTATGTGGTACAGTCTCATACATATCCATACACTAATACTTAATTTATTGTCATAAACAAGAAAAATGTTTTCTTTTGGTCCATTTTTGGTCCAAAATTCTTAAACGAAAAGGTCTATAACCCCAAAAATTTATCCCAACCTTCCTTTTGTTGTATGGCACCATGTGGTTCAATTTTATAGAGATCCATACACTTATACTCAAGTTTTTGTCTGGAAACCAAATTTCTTCGGACGACGACGACGACGACGCCATTCCATTATACTGCCGCAAATTTTTTGCAGTCGTATAAAAACTCAAAATGGAACAACCATGCTTTTATAAAGTTAACAAACACTGTGCACAAAAAATATTGAAATTGGTTGAATCAATGTTGACTTGTCATATTGTTCAATACGAGTTTTGATTTACAAGGCGGTTGGCGAATGCATAGCAGCAGACACACAACATGTGGACCTACCAGTTTCTGCTCCTTTTTCATTGTTTCAGGCTTCATGCATTTCTCTCCGATCTTGTTTCTTACCTTGATGTGTAATCTGAATTTGATTTCAACACCTGTCTGTAAACTCCATAGTTTGTATATACATATGCTGCTGGACGGACTGAACAACAGAATGAATGATTACTCTATTGCACTGCCGGCTAATTGATGGTGTCATCACGAATTGAAGGTAGAGTTTTACATTATATGCCTTTTTTGTTTTGGCTGGTTTTATCTATCGAAATTATCACGATGATATTAGAAAATGACTAAGATTTCCTTATCATATGTTCTTTTTTTTTAGTCATGGTCGCTTTGTTGTTAAGCGGAACGAAAATAATAATATTTAAATAAAATAAACAACAGTCAGGCAACATTTAGTTTAAAGGGTTCTGTGCTATAGAATAACTGAAAATGTGTACAACCAAAAACGACAGACACCATATGATTGCAACATTTCGCCTTGCCTATTGGGTTATGTAATCTTATAATTGCTGTACCTTGACAAGAATCTGTGCACCGTAAGAGTGTCTGAAAGAAAGAAAAACCAAAAAAGTAGGGAGAAATACTTTCTTGTTATTATAATAGACCTTTTAATCTTTTTAATGATATATATATATATATTAGTCACGCAAAAATCCAAAGTGAAATTAACAGAATTTGTACAAATGTACATTGTACTACAACATTGACAGACGTAGTTAATAGTTGTTGAACACATACATATACATATACACTAAACTGCATAAAGCGGATACATACACAAAAGTGTATCAGAATATGATAATCCATATTGCTGAGCAGTCACAGGGGGATATGAACACTTAAAACATAAAAGAAATACACTACACGCGATTTCAACTTGGCTTTCTACTGATCTAAAAATATATCAATAATTTGTTTTTGAATTATAATGTTGTTCTGTTAAGGTCCATTTGGTTCATCCCAAGTTTTTGGTGGGTTTCGTCTTGTTCAATCTTTAGTTTTCTGGGTAGTGTTTCGTGCAATGGTTTTCTTTTCTTTTTTTTTTTCATTTTCTTGTCTGTTTTCGTGGAATATTCTCTATACTTTTTGCAGTTAGATATTGTTTTAATGATGATTTTGAGGAACTATTATTGTAATTAATTTATTTATAAGTGTATTTTCTTTATTTTTTGATAATCCATTGACAAAAGGACAGAAACAATGTCTGTCATTAACACATTGAATAACTTACCCTGTCAGTGTACCAAATATCTAATTCAGACTTTGGTGTTCTGAACCCATGGTTGTCACATATCCATTCAGTGTCAATTCCGTCTAAACTTTCAGGAATCAATAAGCAATCTTGTGACGGACATCCAGATTTCAACTTTACATCAAATGGAACATATTTCTTTGAAGTGCTATCACTTGTGAAGGACAGAGAGTACACTTCAGAAATTCTAGCCAGATTCTGCTCTAAACACTGACGTACAGAGGAGGCAAGGTCTTTGATTATCATCTCTCTTCTGTCCTTGTGTTTAAGATATACCGCTATTTTGTTGCTTTCAGTCTTCACCACTAAATCATGTTTTCTATCCAGGACAACCACTACGAAATTAGAGAAAAGCAAATCTTCATCTTTATAACGCTTGATATTCCAGATACTGATAATGCTTGCTATCAGTCTGCTTGGTATTGCATCTGGAACATGTGAATCCCTAAAATCGAATACAAAGCCGATACATTTGCTAGATTGTACATGTCTTTCGACATAGGTAGTCGTATTTTGTTTCGTTATCATACAAGGTAGAAGATAACAATCCACAGACATCTTTTTTCCACTTTCTTTATCGTAACGTTTCATTTCTGACAGAATGTCATAGTGAACCAAAAGCTGGCGGAAATACTCCTCATGTTGCAGAAAGTGGGAAAATTTTTCTGAACTCCAGATCTTTGTCAAATCAGATTTTGTAAGACGTCCGCGCTGTAAGCTTGTAATCGATGGAACAGCTGTTACAATGGACTTTAAGACATCAATTAAGCAAGTTGGGTTAATTACAATGTAGTTTTCGAGGTTTGGATAATCAAAATATGTCATCTTGCCGCAAATATTCTGTACACGTAGAAATAATTTCAAATCTGTCGAAGAAAGTGATTCGACACCAATTTGTGTATTCATTTTTACTGCATCTTCAAAACTAATTATATATTTCCCCTCTTCTACTAATGCTGCAAACATCATCTCAAGGATGAGAAACTGTTTTGGCACCCTCTGTCCCCACTGTGGATTTTCAGTTATAGTCTTTGATACGCATGCTCTTAATTCTTCCATCTCAGGGTCGTTCTCATTCAAGGCATTTACAAAGAAAAGTTTTTGTACCATAAGATGGCTCTTTATATTCTCATCAGTAAAGCAGTTTGATAAAGAAGTTAGCAGTTGTAATCGCTTATTAGGTACGTCTTCCTACAAGTGAAATAGGAAAACTATTATAAAACTTGTCTTTTTAAAATACAATGAAATGTGTGTCCATCAGTAGAATACTACAACTTATGTAGATGTGAACACAAAGTGTTTGAATAATATTCAATAAATGTTGTATTCATACGCGATATATATTTAAAATAGTTACTTCAAAGAACTCTTTAATCTTTCTTGTATAGTAACGGTGTCTGCATGTAATTATACAGTTTAGAATAAACGTCATTGTCTCCCCTGATACTTATAAACTATAGATATGATTCAGGCCAGGTTCAATATAGATAATTTCATTGCTTGAAAAAATTGCTAACCATAGATATCTTCAACCACTTTAAGTGCATCTATGATTTAGGGATGTACTTAGGTGAGGTTTAGGACTCCTTGGTTTATTTCATACCACACAGGGCAAGATAGTTTTTTTTATTGAAATCTGTACATTTGTTAGTAATGAAAACATCGAATACCGGTACCTTATCCCGGCCTCGTTAATGTTAGCAATAGAAAATGTAATTATATATCTGTTAGTACTTGTTAGTTCATTTTACAAAAAATTATATCAGCTGTAGTTACTTAATATAATACCACATTTTTAATTTGCATTTAAAAAGTAAAAAAATAACATAATAGAATGTTCAAAAAAGGACCACATATAAATATATGATCAAATTAGAAAATTTTTTTAACAAACATACAGATATTCTAAGTTTTATAGTTTTTTTAAGAATGGAAATATTGAGGAAAAATAAGTGAATTTAAAAAAAAATATAAAAAATTTAAATACATAAAAAATAAAATAAAATAAATATATTGTTCTGATGAACATTTTTTATTTTAGTTAACAAATCAACATTCCATCATGTTATTCACATATGAATTTTAATAGGACTTTAATTACAATCGAACAAATAAGTAAATTGAATCAACAGTGTGTAGAAACTCTCAAGTTTATTGTTTCTTACTGCTATACTCTTCTCTAGATTATAAAGATCTTTTAGTATTTTCTTCACAGCATGAATTGATAAAACTTTCTGGAAATATCTTGTATTATAAATATGTTTTTTAAGAAACAGAAAAATCAGGTTTGAAATTTCACCCTTGTATACATGTGAGACATCACCAAACAAAAAATTCGTTTTGGTGAATGAGATACTTATACCATTAGATAAAAACCATATATCTATTTCTTCTATAAGATTCTGAACATTTTCACAATTCCATAGTACATGTTCTATAGTTTCTATTTCTTCCTTACAAAAATTACATAGTTGACTATTAATGACATTAATTTTACACAAAAATGTATTTGTAGCTAATATCCTATGATTTACTCTAAACTGTAACCATTGTAATTTAGTGTTATTAGTAACTGCAAAAGGGAGTTTGAAAATTTCTCTCCATTCTAATTCATCAAGTTCCAAAATTTCATTCCACCTTTTCAGCCCATTAGGAACCACTTTAGGTATTAACATCCAATATATATATATCTTTAGTTCCCTTTTTTCTTTTTAAAATGGTTTGAACAAAAGAGGGAATAAAAGGTTCTACGAGCTTATTATCTCCCCTTGAATACAGCTTCTTTGTCTGATTTAGTGCTGATATGATATTATTATACATCATTATATTACCAGAAATATCAAATTTGTCTTTAATTTCCTCATAGGAGAGAAACTTTCCACTATTACTAATCACATCATTTACAAAAACAATACCTTTATTATACCGACTTCTATAAAATACATGTTTATTATGGATATTTATATTCTTATTCATCCATAATGGACTAGCAAGAAAAAATTCCCGTGTAGAATTTATATCTGTATCTACAAAATATTGCCATGCTTTAAAAACATCAATCCAAAATTTGTTTTTGACATTTGAAATAGTGTTTGTTGTGTAACTATTTCCTAGTTTGAACAATTTCTCTTTATCTTTACTTGTAAATAAAATATTTAACCATTTACAGTTAGAACTAAACAATTTTCTTATCCATGTACATTTTAAAGCTATCATAAATAGATTAATATTTATCATCTTTAAACCACCATTCTTATAATCCATGTGAGTTCCACAAAAAATAATAAATAGCATCATTAATTTTCTTAATCATCTCAACATTTGGGTTTGGTAATGTTAAAAAGAGATGATTTAGTATAGGACGTATAAGAGTTTTAACCACCGATATTTTTCCAATTACTGTTAAGTTTCTTTTAGACCATGTATTAATCAAAGTTTTTATCTGAAGAAACCTATCAGTATAATTTAAGTTTAAATTGTTTTCAAGATCAATATCGAGGTTACCCCTAACAGCCTAAAAGAAGTTGACCCCCATGATAAATTTCTGTTCTGGCACAACATTTCTCTTCTGTATTTTATACTTCCAATCCATACCGCTTGAGTTTTTGTAAAATTTATCCTTAGTCCAGAAAGTTTTGCATACCAATCAAACT
Source organism: Mytilus californianus (assembly GCF_021869535.1). Lineage (NCBI taxonomy): Eukaryota > Metazoa > Mollusca > Bivalvia > Mytilida > Mytilidae > Mytilus > Mytilus californianus. Next base: position 55,902,079 of record NW_026262604.1, read on the forward strand.
CTAATAAAGCTTCTTCCATAGATTCTTCACTTCCATCCAAAATCAGTGAAGTGTCATCTGCAAACTGAGATAGTTTATGTTCAACTTGAGAAATTTCTATACCCTGTATTTTCGTATTACCTCTAACCTTTATTGCCAGAATCTCTGCACATAATATGAAAAGGTATGGTGATAGTGGTTCTCCCTGTCTACAGCCTCGTCCAATACCAAAGAACTCTGATAAATTTCCACCCTGAATGACTGCAGAGCTAATATTATTGTAAAATACTTTTATCCAATTGATTATGGAATTCCCAAAATTGAAAAAAGTCAGAACTGCTAAAAGAAAATCCCAGGATACTGTATCAAAAGCTTTTTCAAAGTCTATCAACAGTAATAAACCAGGGATATCTTTTTCTTCAGTATACTGCAAAATATCATATATTAGTCGGATATTATCTCCCATATAACGCCCACTTATGAAACCAGTTTGATCTAAATTAATAAGTTTATCTAAAACTTTTTTAAATCTATTTGCGATCACCCCTGACCCAATTTTATAAACTGTATTTAATAATGAAATGGGGCGCCAGTTCTTCAGAAAATGCCGTGCCTTATTATCCTTTGGCAAACATGTGATAATGTCTTGTTTTTGAGTGACTGATAATGATCCAATGTGAAATCCATAATTTAGAGATTCTACAATAAAAGATTTTAAATCTTTCCAAAAAAATTTGAAAAACTCAGTCGAAAAACCGTCAGATCCAGGAGATTTATTATTTTTCATTTTTTGTAATGTTTAACCTGCCTCAGCGATAGTTATCTCTTCTTCTAAATCATTTTTTTCATCCTCTGTCAATTTTTCAAATTTTAATTTTTTTAAATCATTTTCTAACTGTTCAATTTTACAGCCATTTAAACTACAATCCCTATTTTTATATAATGTTTCATATAATACTTTTGTTTCTTTTAAAATATCATATTGCTTTGTTATAATCCTTCCATCTTCTGTTTCAACTTTTGGTATAATTTTACTAGTAAAATTTTTTGACTCAAGACCACAAAAATATTTAGTTGGCTTTTCCCCTTCTTCAATCCATTTGACCCTTGAACGTATTGATTTACCCTTCATCTTTTCTTCCCTTATATCCTCCAGTTCTTGTTTTTTATCTTTTAATTGATTTATTTATTCTTCCTTAAAATTTGCTTCTAATGAATCAATTTCCCTTTGTAAATTAAGAACCTTTTTATCCTTTTCTTTTTTCTTAAAACTTGCGTACGAAATAGTCTTTCCCCTGATTTCCATCAATAAGGTCTCAAGAAATAATTGCTTGTTTATAGTAAGTTGTAAATTTTCATCATAAATTTCATCAATATGTTTCAAAATATAAACATGTGCACAAAATTGTTTCTTGACATCAATTATTTTTTTCTTTTACAATATTTACATATTCTTGATCATATAATATGGAATTATTGAATTTCCACAGTCCTTTACCTCTTATAAATGGATTGAATTGTAGCTCTAAAATTACAAAAGAATGATCCGAGCAATAGCTAGGTTCAATTTTACAATTTAGTAAATTTGTTAACATGTTATCTATAAAAAGACAAAAATCCAACCTAGCTTGTTTAAAGGGCTTCTTTTTCTCCACGTATATCTACGCGAGTCTGGAAAAAGTTCCCTAAAAGGATCTATAAGGCTCCATTGATCTATGATTTCTAAAATTTTATCTCTACCATTAGGGTTATTAATATGTAGATAGTTACAATAGTCTATATGGGGATACAAAACAAGATTAAAATCACCACATATTATAAAGTTTTCATTTCCAAAATCTTCTATAATACACATAATAAGATGGTAAAAATTAGGATTATCTGAATTAGGACCATAAAATGATAGAAGTGTTACTCTCTCCTTGTCTATAACAATATCTAATGCTAGATAATTACCATTTACATCTTTCTTCTCTTTTAATACCCTATATTCAAAATCATTATTAAACATTACAGCAACTCCTCTAGAGTTTGTTGAGAAAGATGAAAAATAACACTCATAGCCCCACATGGTCTTGATATTCATTTCACTTTCATTTGTGAAATGTGTATCTTCAATACAATAGAAGTTGCATTTTTTAGACTTAAGAAAATTAAATACATCTCTTCTCTTTTCAATGTCACATAGACCTTGATAGTTAACTGATAATATCTTAAAAGAACCCATTCAATTATGAGTATAATTTTGTGTGACGTCCAAAAAGAAAACAATAAAATAAAAGCAATATTCATCAGATGGGTTATTTGTACTGAGAAAGTATCTTGTTTTAACCAAAAAATCAAAAAAGGAAAAAAAATAAGTTGAAAAAGTGATGAAACTATTAGATAAAAAATTATGAAAAGTATCAAGACAATAAGCATTCTTACTGTTTTCTGCATACAATGTAATGATGCAGTTTCAATTTTTGCAATATTTTGCTCTGTTTAGTTAAATATTCACTCAACTATCTTAATAAATCTTATTTTGTTTGATATAACATATAATCAGATCAGAACAATTTCAAAATAATATACAAGCTTTAAGTAATAATTGTTTTTTTTAAAGGTAACTAGTATTATCTCCCTTCTTTCAGTATTGAGTAATCTAAATCTACAAAGTACATGTATATTTCTGAACCTCCAAAAAGTCAGAGTTACTTCCCTTCTCTCAGTCTTTTGTTGATGTCATCATACAACCCATACTTTATTTGGAGACCATTATCAGTTCTGCCATAAATGCCACAGTTGAAATACCACACCTGATCAAACCTTCCACTATCCTCTAGTCTTTTTATAAGGGCCATATTTCTGGTGGTAACATCATCTACAATTTTACTTTATTTCTTAGTTCTTTTCTTTTTCTCATTATACTCCTCTTTACGTCAGTATTAAAACATCTTACGATTAATGGTCTTGGTTCTCGCTGTGCAGGTAAACGATGAATGGCTACAATATCTCGGTCATGCAGTGTTATATTTAAGTCCGACTTTACCATTTGTATAAACTCTTGACGGAGGTCTTGCTGCTCTTTCCATGGAAAAATATATACTTTTATGTTATTCTTTCTGGAGTATTGTTCGTTATAGTTACTGCTTATATTTGTTACATTAGCAATTTCTGTTGTTTCAGACAGTTCTTTTCTAATCGATAATGTTTTGGCTTCATTTTGGTCTATCTTTCTTCTCAATGTTCATTTTCAATTGACAAGGCCTCCACCTTTTCTTGCATTTCTGTTTGGATTTTATTCAATCTTTCATTCATCTTTTTATCTAATGTGGATTCAAATTTACTAAAAAGTTTTTTCACAATACCAGTAACCATATTCTCAAGGTCCGCTGTTTTGACAAGGTCTTTTGTTAATTCATTCAGATCATCTTTTGTTGTAACATCCCTAAGGCTCAACTTGATTTCATCAAGGTCTTTTTGAAAATTAATTATCCCTGATAAATCCATACTAGTATTAGAATCTATTGACACATCTGAGCGAGTTCTCTTAGGGGGTTGTTTATTTTTATCTTTATCTTTCTTAGCTGTTAATAAAGACTGAACAGTTTTTACTTGTTTCTGTTGATCTGCTGATTGACTTGAAAGTCTATTTGAAGGGTTACTACCTCCAGGCATATTGCACTCAATATAGTTATACAAGTCTATTGTAGATAAATCCAATCATTCAATTTTACATCATAAAATCCTTGAAAATGTCTAATATGTCTAATATTTCATATATCCTTGAAATATACCACACAAAAAGCATATCAATGGATGTATCACTTCAACAACTTCTTCTTGGCCATAAAATAATCCATTTCAAACATTTAAACTGCTCAAAATATTACAAAAAATGGGAGCTGACTTTTCACAGTGTTATCAGCTCAGCGGCCATCTTGAAACTTCTAAGTAGTTAGTTTAGATAAGTAGATAGTTTGCCCCGTAACACCCATTTGTCTTTTCATATAAGTCCTCAATAGCTCATAAAAGGTCATTTACCACAATTTAAGCCGATTCTAGATTTTTTCTTTCGATTTGAGACCCAAATAATACCAATCAAATGCAAGGTAAAATTCCGAGTCATCCTTTTACCTCCATTTCAAAAAAATAATAAAATCTCTTGAAAACTAGATCTATAAACTATCAATATTTTTAAATCATTTTGTTCCTGAACTATCACTCTTCTGCCTCATAATATCTATTTTAAATTCTAGATTTTTTTAATTTCACCTAAGTACATCCTTAAAGTCGGTTGTAATTTAATAGTTTTGTCGCATTTCAAGCATGTTATCTACATTTTTAATATTGATACAAACATTGTTTGTTTCATCCTTATAGAGTGTGTATCCCTATTTCGGTAATATAACACAAGTCTGCTTAACCCTTTGATTACGTGTGCACAGGCAGATCAATGTATAATTCTGTATAATTTGACAACAATGACTACCGAAAATAATGTCTACTCAAATTGATTTATGTAGCATATCATTACCTCACAGACAAGGTCTTTGTGGGTTGCTACGAACATCAATCTTGGATAATCTTTATTATCAGGATGGCTGTACAGAAGAATTGATGAAACCCATTGTCTGATATTTTCTGCAAAAGCATGTAATAAAATTTACAAAAGTAACACTTGGACGTTGTTGTTTTTTTATGAAAATATCATATATGTTACCTGTAGCAATTATAAAAACACATATCTCATATTTCAAATCTCTCACCTTAATCATATTCATAGCAAGAGGTTAACAAAAGGACCTGCATTATCATCTGATCAGACAAGACGTTACATGCTATAATATAGCATTGCAAAAACAAAACAAGAACAAGTTTTAAAAGTAAAGCTGTAAATAAAAATATCGTATAGAAAATACTTTAAATATTTCATCTATTGTCTGAGCCAAGTGAAATGAATATGCTTTAACATATGACGTTGTGATTGTTTATATGTAGCAAATTATTATTTTAATCAGGCCAAATCTGAATATCTATCAGGCTAATAGAACCAAAATTGAAATTATATTGCTGCTATGACAAACTATTTTGGAAGAATGAAATCGCCAATCCTTTTAAAATTGAAAAGATTTTGCAACGTATATTCTGAGTAGAAGACAAATTTATAATGACCTATACAAATCAGTAATTCTTTTCTGCAGCTACATTTTTTTAAATTAAGTTGAACGAAATTTAAAAAAAGGCCCGTTACATTTCCCTCCATGTTAACTTAACATAAAATACGATATTATCTGGAATTGTTTAATACCTCCTTCGTGTCCTTTTAACATCAGAATAATAATGCCAAAAGGTTAAATCACAAAAATACTGAACTCCGAGGAAAATTCAAAACGGAAAGTCCCTAATCAAATGGCAAAATTGAAAGCACAAACACATCTAACGAATGGACAACAACTGTCATAATCCTGACTTGGTACAGGCATTTTCTTATGTAGAAAATGGTGGATTGAACCTGGTTTTATAGCGCTAAACCTCTCACTTGTATGACAGTCGCATCAAATTCACTTATATTGACAACGATGCGTGAATAAAACAAACAGACATAATAGGTTTAAATGTCAAAATAGGGGTACAGCAGTCAACAACGTGTCCAAATTTTAATCACAACAAAAACAAACACCAAATATTTAACAAAGAAGCACAAAAAAGCATATATCACATTTAAAAACCTCGTTCATTGCTTACTTATTTTTGTATTTTATTAATGTATGCCAAATCAACCCATAAAGGATCGAGGGATTTTAAGCACTGGGACCGAATCGTAATTTTAACATTAACTCTGGTGTAGAATCGCGTGTTCTTATCTAATTCTTATCTTATTCCAATGTGCTTTTGTCGTAAGTCTTCGTTTCATATATTGTTCATATCGTTTTGTTTATTGGATGTAAAGAAATAGATGCCTTCAATGGTCATTCGTAAATTTTGTGAATTTGTCATGTTTGTATAACCACACCAAATATTGTCATCTGTAATTCAGCAGTTGTAGTTTTTTGCCGTATATCATATTTGTTTTTCGTTAATGGTTTTGTACATAAATAATGACGTCAGTTTACTCGTTTGAATTGTTTTACATTCGTCATTTTGGGACCTATTATAACCTGCTATGCGGTATGGATTGTACTCTTTGTTGAAGGCCGGACGGTGACTATAGTTGCTAACCTTCTACGTCTTTTGGTTTCTGATGGAGATTTGTCCGTTTGACAAGCATCCCACTTCTTCTTAATTTTATAAGAAAACCTCTTAAGATGTTTTTACAAATATCTAAGGACCTTTTACTTCTTTAAAATATGGTGTTAACAGACTACCTTTGGAAGTATCTGTTAGTTGGAATACAGCTTAGCCAAATCGTACTTTAAGTTATTGTATAACTGGCTACCTTCTCCAATAAAACCTCACCGCCACGATATAGCCAATGAAGTGGAAAAGGTCTTTAACACCAACGAATCAACCAATCAAGCAATATACAGCTTACATAGTCTTTACTGTTCAGACATTGAAACACCGTACACATGCTGGTTTATTGTTAGAATGTTTTGATCCTTAGAGTTGTTTCTTTTCTAGATGTAATGTGTGTATAAGAACTTGATGTGGTGTCTCATTGACGTATGACCTACTTCTGTATTGATAAATGGGTTTTATCTGACGAAAACACTAAGGGCATACGATACAGTTACAGGGGAGACAATGACGATGCTATCGTAAAATGTTATTTTTCGCGACGTCAAACTGCAACATGTCGGGAAAAGATGCATTTTTCGAGGGATTTTGATCATTAGCTTGAAAACGAGTACATGGACCCCTCTTTTGAAGAATCACATTTGACTTGATACTGTAAGAAGATTATTTGTTTCAATTTTTATAATAAGTCATCGATGTTGTTTTTTTAAATTAGATAAATAGACAGCAAAAAAGCCGTTTTTTCTAAAATCATGAAAACATAATAAAAATGAATTATTTACAAACAATTGTTACGTTAATTGATAGCCGACTTGTAACAAAGATATTCCAAAACTTTTTACAAAAATCCTCATGTATTTATCCTTTGATACAAAAAAGTTAGGCATGTCTGTCAAAATGGTAGAAATGTAAAACAAACTGGAATTTTGAGTAAATGTCTAAAATTTCGACCCCATTTATCTCGTAAAGTAGCAAATGAAGGAACATTTGTTATTACATATTTGAGTCGCTAAGGTGAAAAATAGTTTGTATGCAATTTTCGTCAAAAATTCATCAGGGGATCGAAACTGTATCGCATGCCCTTAAATTGAGTTCTTTCTGATTTGATCCTACTGATACCAATTGCCTGTACCATACTTACCAAGTATTGTTGTCTTTCTTTCATCTTCTTTGTCACTTAGAGGGTCGTCCAACTCTCTGCTGCCATTAAATGTGATAAGATAAATTCCATGTGCAGTAATAAATGTTTGATGGGTTGCGTGGTAAACTATTTGCCCTGCGAAATCTAAAACAGGAATTGGAATAACTTCCTGATCACCATACAAATCTATGGAATCGGCATCTTCATAATCATCTATTTTGTCAGAAAGTTTTTGTAATACATCATCGTTTGGAATATCGGGCTGAGTTTTCCCTGGTATGACATCTTCTTTCTCAACTGATTTAAGATATGATAAAATCTTTTGGTAAATTGCTTTAGGAAAATTGTGGATACCTTCAAAAACATATATTAACAAAACTGTGACAAACTTTCAGGAACAAACATACCATAATGTTAAAAGTTCTTTCATTAATCGGAAAATAACATACTACTTCAGAGACAAAACATACATTTTTCTAAATGATGTGTGCATACATTCATCGTTATATATTTCAATTTTGAAATTTGTAAAACTATTTTAGGGTTATAAACACCTACCGCCAGCACTTCAATGAGAAAAAAAACATTACTATTAAATCAGTATAAATGTTGCGTCACCCTTACATACATCTTTGCGAGACGATTTACAGAGAATAGCTTTTTAACAATGCTTTGAGGTAACCAGTACCGCTTGTTATTGTTAGACTGAATTATACTTTTTTTCCGAATTTACCAAGCGCTAAATGTTAATTGACATATTGTTTTGTACTACAGTTTAGCACAAATATCTATTATCTTTACTGTTTATCTTAACATCCTTTAGTGTAGTCCAAGTGTGTACTTTTAAATTATTGAAACAAATATCATCTTATAATTGTCCTGATTGTAATACAAATGAAAAACTCTAGACTTTGATAAAACCAGGGCCGTATTGATATACTATGTCTTATCTGGCAGTCTAAAAAACACTGATTGCAAGGACTGACTTTTTCTACGACATCTATTTGCGACAAAAAAAAAACCATGTTTTGCATAGACCAATCTTCAATTCCAATACGGTTGTCTCTATTATAATGCAAAATAACTAAATAAGTCCATTTCAGTTAACATTTCGGTGTAAAATTTCATAAAACGGAAACTGTTATCGTCCTTGTCAACTTACCAAGGTGACTTCATGTGTATGTTCCCAGTGTTAAATATAAACACCAGGCCTTTTTGTTGGCTTCCTGTACGCATCAGAATGTAATACACTTATATAAAAGATCATATTAATGTGAAATAGTGAGTCTAAATATTTTTATTGGATAGTTTTATATTATTATATGTGGGTAAAACGGGACAACCAAAGCAGTATCGTGTGTATATTGCTTTCACGAGTGACACAGTTACCATGTTTGTCTTATCAAAATCGAAATTATTCATGGCACCTCGGGATAAAATAATCGAATAGAAATGCCCAACCCATTGATAAATGAAAACATATTAAGGCTGTCATGAATTATTTCTTCAATAACTATTTACCCTTCGTTTTTTTTAAAAGTGTTTGCGTCTTCATATCAAACAACAATTTTCCGAAGTACACATCTATTCCATCAGTACTCTGTCTCTCTCTAGGGATACCTATACCGATTAAATTCGACACAAGAGTCGTTTTTCCAGCTTCATAAGCTCCAACTACTAAAATTCGACTATCAAACGATGGTACTAAATCATTAGATAAAAGTTGAAGAAGACTACCTCTTTTAGCTACAATGAAATATAAACAAAAAGAAGTAATAAAACCCTACACTAAGTAAAATCAATCATCACAACCTCTGCATAGTAAACATTAATTATGTGGGCTGTCATATGTTGCTAATTACAAGAATTATTTTTTGTTAACTGTCATAGTGGAAGCTACAAATGTAGGTAACTGTTTTTTTTTTTGTTCTTTTGAAATTGTCGAGTTATCATCGGCATTTATATCATATATTTTTTTTAAATTTTGATGTATTTTGTTTATAGCTTAATTACATCTAATCCTTTACAGTAAATAACCGTACTTAATACACTATTGTGCAACCTTTAGATGTCAATGAGCAATTTTATAATTAATTTGTGTTTCAACATTTCCTACGAGAAATAGTGCTGAGTCTTTTCTAGATGAAACTTTCGCCTAGTATACTTGAGTATTAGCCTGTCATCTTTCAAGACTATGACAACCCTCTATGTATGAGTAGTTGTCAAAACGTTTATCATTATATATCCTTCATCTAGATGCTTAAATAATTGTACATTGTTTTAAATGAAAGTATTTGATTATCGTCTTGGTAGCGAATGACGAATGGAATAAACATTTGAATATCTATTTGATTATTTCTACATGCTGTGTTATTCAGAGAAATGGAACAGATTTATAATATTTTTGAGGAAAACGATTTGAAATTCATTTAGCAAATACCCCCTCCTGACCATGATGCATGTGTTCAATGCTTTTTTTTACCTTGATTTGTATTATCTTAATGGTTTCATCAGATTTAAACATCGGTAAACTACAGCTGCCTATTTTTTCTTTTAGATTAAATCATATATTCCTAAACATGATATTTATCAATACATAGACCGTGTAGTCTTCTGGCTGGGTATTAAATGCACAAATCAAGTGCGAGCTCTTGGAGTATTTTATGTAATTCATTATTTAATTCATTTGTACTTGACTAGTGCATGCACTGTTGCACCTGACTAGTTTGCTTTTTCGTCGGGTAGGAACAATAAGTCTAACTTTCACCCAAGGTCTGATAACGTTCCTCTATCAAAATTCGTGACATACATGAATATTGTCCTACTTCAGCAATGATAGATAAATTTAAAAAAGAAAAAGAAATTATCAAAAGTCAGAATCAATAACATTTTAAGCAGTAAAGTAATTTCATTGCATTACATACAACCATTTTAGACAGATTGCGGATATTACAAGAAAGAAAATCTGTATGTCTATAATCACAAAATATATTGCTGTGGAAACAGTGTGAAATAAAACAAATCCTCGAAATTGCAATCACATTATCTTAAACGACAATTGAAATACGATGAATGATTTATAATGTATTTGCCAAATAACCGGAGAGAGCTGGTGTAACAACTCATTTATTTGTTTAAGGTTATATGAAATAAAACTTCGATTCAGTAACAGCAATTCTTAAAACCGTGTCATGGTAAACAAAAAGTAAAAAAAAAAACAGCCATCATCGAAGACCTACTCTCACGACAAATATGAAAAAAACGTTGTAAGTGAGTCACATTTGGTGTATGTATTGTTTTTTTGTCTTATATTAGATTTCAGACAACATAATTTGGGCAATATAACATGATTTTATTGTCATTAATATAAAAGTAATTGTCTTTTAAACATAAAGGGAATGATTAAAATCCATAAACAATCAAACTCACATGTTCCTAAAATCATTGCTAAAATACAAAAACAAAACTATAAAATTTTCCATCATTACATGTTATGGTTAAATACAATACGTATGTCTAAAGATAAAAATACATTCCATAAGAGTGAACAACATTACAGTAGCATGAAAAGAAGTATTTTTAGTGATTATTGACAATTGCATCAGAATAATGAAGATACTCAGGAGACTGTTGTTCAGTGGATATCGTTTGTTGGTGCTGTTCATAGTTATTTTTTTAATATAGATTAGACCGTTGGTTTTCCTGTTTGAATGTTTTTACACTAGTCATTTTGGGGCCCGTTATAGCTTGCTGTTCGGTGTATACCAAGGCTCCGTGTTTAAGGCCGTACTTTGACCTATAATTGTTAACTTTTTACAATTGTGACTTGGATGGAGAGTTGTCTCCTTGGCACTCATAACACATCTTCTTATTTGTCTACCCTTTAATATTGTACTAAATGATGCATCTACGAAATGTTATAACCTTGTAGTGCACAAATGTTTAACAATGTCCATCAATTCTGTTTGTCGTCGCTCGATTTCTTGAAAGACGACTTTGATTAAGATGATTTGACAAGATATGTATTCGAAACATGCATACAAAGAAAAATCAAATTATGAAAACGTCCTAGTACTGTAACGTCATGAACGATACACTTACACGATTATATGCAATACAAAAACAAAATGTAAGTAAACGTGTATTGCAAAATGGAAAATAACATATACATGACTTTTACAGCGTTACATTTATATTAAAGTTTTATCAACAAGTGTATTAAGATTTAAAGCATATGAAGGACAGTTCTTCTTTCTAATATTTGTTTTCTTTTCAAACAATACAATTATAAAAAATATTCTTTGATCAAATGTTTACAACATTGTATGTTGATTTATGTCCCGTTGACTGATACCTTATCAAAGATTGATCGCAAACACTGTAAGCTATATCATCTAAAGTTTAAATACAACCTCCTGCTCAGATAATATACATATTTGTTAACCAACTTAAAATCTGTGGATTCATTATTATTCGTAGATTTTGTGGATATTAGTGAACCACAAGCTTAAGTGTCCAACTAAGTACAAATTTTTAAAAGGCCTGTATGAAATGTTATTGCAAAACCACGAAATCTAGTATCAATGAAAATACAATATTTCCTAAATAAACGAAAATCGGTTTTCAAGAACATGAATTAATCGAAACAGAAATTACATTTTACCTGCTTCTTTGAAATCATTTACATGATACATGTCATATCATGCAAAACGAAATGAATATATGGTCGGCAGAGCGACGGAGTTCGATTGACCTAGAAATGTTCTGCTACCAAGTGCACAGTTTTGGAGTATAACACAACATCTTGTCTTTGTTTTCTACTTGTTGGCATCAAATACAAACATTATATATACGAAAATCGTAAAATAAGTACTATAAAGGGAAATCGTAAGCGGTAACCTCATCAAGATGGTAAAAATGGTTTAAATTAAATGAATTCTTATCTATTATTTATTTTTGCCTTTCTATCCGATTCGCTGGTATCCAATATCTCGTGGCGATGATACACAGTTGACAAGGGGTTATAATTGTATCAGTTTGTGGTTATATTTTGAAAAAAACATTGCGTTATATATAGGTGTAATACCACCAAATCATAGTACGTCACATCCGGTTGCATACGAAAATAGGTCCAAAAAAAATATTCCCTTGAATTTGACAGTTGTTGGTAATTGATCCTACATTTCATTGCAGTAAAACATTTCTGGGTCATAAACATATATCTTGGGTATTTCAAAGCACCATTATTTTTTTATTTGGGGTTTCTATAGAATATTTTGGAAACTTGAGGTTACATGGTTACTAAAGCTTGTACACAGGTTAAAAAAGGGGGGAAATTTGATTGGTTAACTTCCAGTGATGGTTATTTTCTTATATGCAATGAAATGTTATGTGAAATTTTTTCTATAGTACTGGACAGGATAAAACTTTACTCATGCCAAGTATTTCTTTATTTTAAACAAAGATAAATTCTGCACAATTTTTTGAAAAGTGCAAATTTAACAAAGACTAATAGGGGAAAATCAATGGTGGTATTACACCTAATATGGGAAGCTGTACATGCACCTTTGACCTTGTGAGTACTCTCATGTGTTAACATTTCTTGCTATTTAAGTGAAATATTACAAATAATGAAATATTCTGAGTGGTTTGAGTCTTCAAAACACATTTTATGAGAAAATTTCCTTGAAATAGGACTTAACCCTGAATATTAGTTGACAGAACAAGCCATACTTAGAGTTTTGGGGAGCTTTTTCTCCTTATTTCTTATATTCTGCTATACTAGAAAATTTTTCCTAAGACATACTTTAAAAACTATATAGATTCAAGTAAATGAAATTATTTTTAAAGCAGTAACAACAAATTATTCACCAAAAGAGAAGCTTTTTATGTCCCTCTCTGGAACGCGGCGTAAATTTAAGTTTTACGTAAGGACTTATTGAAACTTCCTTGGGGACAGTAAACTTTTATACGGATAGTTCATTCAGCTGGAATACTTCAATTTATCATTTATTATGACATTTCTATCATAAATGAGTGAAAGTTACCCCAAAAATTTTATTTATTGGCCTAAAAAGTAGCAATTTTGAGGAAATGAGAGGTATAAATGGACCAAAAGAGACCTTATAAGGAAGACAAAGAGGTCCATTAGTAGTATTTATCATCCTAAAGTCATCTTTTGTATCATATTCAACTGTTTGTAGGCAGATGAGATAAATATTTGATCATTTATTGGTCCACACTATAGTCTATCATGATGCGGCTTGGTTTGGATTTTTCGAATAAAATTTTGCTCGAAACACTGTAGATGTCGTCTTACATTATACTAGATTTTTCTCAAACTATTGAACTGATTATGACAAAACTTGACAGGAATGCTTGAAATAACCAGTATTACAAAGGAAAAAAGTCACATTCAGTTTATTTAACAAAAAAGTCTTCTTCAGGTGTAATACCACCAAATCATAGTACGTCACATCCGGTTGCATACGAAAATAGGTCGAAAAAAAATATTCCCTTGAATTTGACAGTTGTAGGTAATTGATCCTACATTTCATTGCAGTAAAACATTTCTGGGTCATAAACATATATCTTGGGTATTTCAAAGCACCATCATTTTTTTATTTGGGGTTTCTATAGAATATTTTGGAAACTTGAGGGTACATGGTTACTAAAGCTTGTACACAGGTTAAAAAAGGGGGGAAATTTGATTGGTTAACTTCCAGTGATGGTTATTTTCTTATATGCAATGAAATGTTATGTGAAATTTTTTCTATAGTACTGGACAGGATAAAACTTTACTCATGCCAAGTATTTCTTTATTTTAAACAAAGATAAATTCTGCACAATTTTTTGAAAAGTGCAAATTTAACAAAGACTAATAGGGGAAAATCAATGGTGGTATTACACCTATATGTTATCACTACGCCTGGAACACAAAGAAATAGAATACTTTTATAAAACCGCAATTGATTTCTTTACTCTTCTTCTTACAATTCAGTTAACTATTAAAAGTGAATTTATGGTATAAGATTTAAACGATTGCCAATGTTTTTCATTACAAAAAATTAGCAAACTACCAAGAAATCATTTTACGTTTTGGTTTATTGTCTTTAGTTAATATTTTCATCTGTTGAAATAACTCTGATTATTGATTTTGTTTAATTGAATTAAACGATTTATAATATAATTAAAATTAATTGTTCTCTTTCCACGTCAATTTTCAAAGATATTGAAAAGAAGCTAGTTCCTGTTTACTCAAAGTTAAAATTGGCATCCAATCATAAGTTTCTTCATACTGATGCGATAAATAAGTGATTTCTATATACTTTTGAGAGAAATATGGTAACGATGTCATATACGATATTAAGAACACATACATACAACAAAAAAAGTGCAGATCAACTTGGCGGCAGAGTAAGTCATGAAAACAACACATTTACACAGAGAAATTAGCAGATCAGTTTAATACCAGTGTATTATTAGTGGGTGGTTTTTGTTGATATTTTCTGGGAAAGTAAGCTATTGGGGGTTTTAATAAACATTACATGATGAGTTATAACTGAATATTTCAAAAAATGTATTATGTTACTTCAGTTAGGTACATGTAGGAACCGCCTGAGGTTTACAACGACACATTGTAAACCACCGAGGATGGCTGCAATAACAACTATCATAACTTAATCTTGAAAGATTTAGAGTTCTTTCCTTTTCACGTTGCAAAATATACACTAATGTAGACTCAAATTGCTTTGAAATGCTTTACAGTAACCATAAAATCCCGAAACGGAATAAAAAAACAATATATATTATCAAGAGCGTGTCCTTCACCTTAGAACATATAACCTTTATCAACGTCATTAGTCTTCGATGTCACTGCAAAAAACCACATGGGTGTATAATCTTTGGTTTAAGAGTTATAGCTTGAAATGTCTTTTAACAAACTCTCAATGAGGTAATACCCCTTAAGTCTGTCCAGTGAAGGTCAAACCTCTTAGGTCAAAATAATACATGGTGTCCATTAATGACAAAAATATTTCCCACTATTCAAACCTTTATGAGGTTGAACATCCATTTAGCTTAACCTTATATCTAAATATGCAGTCATGTTTGTCAGAATAGAAACGTTTGATCCGAAACCTTGATTTAAACAGCAATAAAAACTGCCTCATATGTGTCCTTGTTCAATGCACATGTTATGTTGCATTCATGTCTTACAAACACTGATTTTCTTTTTTTCTATCATGACTTACAATTCACAAATACAAGGAAGACCCCTCTATTATGCACCTAAACACCTGAAAAATATTGTTTTGGGCTGGAATCTTTGGGCTGTTTTCCTGTCCATGATGGTGAATCATTATTTTTGTAAAATTTCATCAATTGGTAGTCATCTTATTATTACGAGACTTTCTTATGTCCAATGTATTTCTATTGAAATAGAGATTATCAAACGTTTAAAAGGAAACATACAGAAATAAAATGAATCACGGATAATAATATTTCTGTTGCCGTTGATGACGGAACCCTGTTTTCGATATACTCCAGTCAGGCTTAAGATTATGTTTAATCACACGGGTTTAACCATTCCTGACGGAGATGAATTCAGGAAAGCGCTTCGAACACATGGATATATAAACTGTTGTTTACATTTACTATTATGAGTTCAATACCACTTATGATAGACAAAAAGTCCCTCAGGGTATCATTAGTGGGTGGTTCTTGTTGATCAATCTTCAGTTTACATGCGTTCAAATTTATACTAATTAACAATTTATTGAAAAGTTTTCTCATTTTTAGGACAGTATATATATATTTGCTCTATCTCATCTAACAGTCTTGCCAAAATCTAATTATTTGAGGGGGACTTGACAACTGCCTATTTTTTACAGACATTTTGAAACAAACATTTTGTATTCTTCCTTTCAAATTTGTATGTCAAATATTAAACAAATACAATTATGTTGTAAGTCAAAAAACAATCAAATACTCACCAATTTTTTTTCTTTTGCTCCTCTGTTTTTGCATGAGATTTGATTTGTTTGGGTACAACTAAAATTCTTAGAGACTCAAGATAATAGTATATAATATATTTATTGTATATCGTCTAACAGCCTTGCTGAAATCTAATTATATGAAGGGGACTTTACACCTGCTTTTTATTGACAGTCATTTTGAAACAAACGTTTTTACTCTTCCTTTCAATATATTTCAATTGTAAGTCAATAAACAATCAAATACTCAAGAAGTTCTTTGTCTCCCTCTTCTGAGAAAAGACAAAAGATAATGAAATTTTACTTTATTTCATACTTTTTTACATGATACTTGCTATGTTTGGTTTCAACTAAAATTTATTCAGACTAAAGATAAGAATATAAGACTCACATGTCCTTTTGAGTAATACTAAACTTTGGAATAGTAAGTTTATCTTGTTTCGCATGCAAAATACATTAATTTTTAAAATTAAGTATGAACACGCGACACACTTGACACAAAAGCTGCCAGTTGTCTTGCAACACTTTACGTTTGTAAGCAAACAATTGATGGCAATTATTAGTTTTAAGAAAGTGAACCAATTTAGCTAAAATGTCATCGTTACTGGGTAGGCTTAAGATAACAAATTAAACCGAAAACAAAATTAAGGTATCAAACAACAGCAAATCTTTTTCAATCGAATATTCTGACAATAAGATATAACGAGTATCATGCAAGATAAAGAATATAATTTTCATAACAAAATGGCAACAGTTTTCCTCTGACGTTATATACATTGTAAAACGATTGTTCTAACGACTAGAAATATAATCAAAGTCATTTCACCTTCAGTACAATTGTGTGTGATCTCATTTGGGAAAGTAAGCTATTGGAGGTTATAATGAATATGATATGATGAGTTATAACTGAATTTTCCAAAAGATTTGTTTTGTTACTTGAGTTAGGGACATGTAGTAACTGCCTGTGGTTTACAATGACACTTTGTAAATAATCAAGGATGGCTGCCAAAAAAAAATATTATAACTAAATCTTGAAGAATTTAGAGTTCTTTCCTTTTCACTTTGTAAAATACACTCTACTGTACACCTAACTTGCTTTCAAATGATTTACAAGAACCATAAAATCATTAAAAAGGTATCAAAATAACAATGTTTATTATCAAGAGCGTGGCCTTCACCTGAGTACTTATAACCAAAACCTTTATCAAATTAATTAGTCTTCGATGTCACTGCAAAATACCCCACGGGTGTTAAAATGTCTTTTAATAAGTGTCAATGAGGTTATACCCCTTAAGCATGTTAAAGGAAGGTCGCATCTCTTAGGTCAATATAAAACATGGTGTCCATTAATGACCTAAACATTTCCCACTATTCAAACCTTACCGAGGTTGAACATCCATTTAGCTTAACATAATATCTAAATATGCAGTCATGTCGATCAGAATAGAAACGTTAAATCCGAAAACTAGTTTTAAACAGTAATACAAACTGCCTTACATATGTCCTTGTTCAATGCACATGGTATGTTGTATTAATGTCTTACAGACAGACAGGGCATTTATTTTTTTTTCAATTATCACTTACAATTCACAAAAGACAAGGAATATCCCTCTATAGTTATGCAACGGAAACACTTGAAACATTTTGTTTTCGTCTGGGAATAAAAGTTGTCCTGTCCATGATGATGAACAATTATTATTGAAAAATTTCATCATTTGGTAGTCATCTTATTATCACGTGACTTTCTTATGTCCAATGCATTTCTAATGGAATAGACATTATTAAACGTTTAAAAGGAAAGAGGCAGAAATAAAAAGATTCACAGATAACATAATTTTTGATATTGTAGATGACAGAACCTTGTTTTCAAAAAATATATGAACTGTTGTTTTCATTTACTATTATCAGTCCAATACCACTTATGATAGACAGGAAGTACGTAAGGGTATCATTAGCTCAGTAATTAGTTAATCAGTACTGACATGAGTTATAACATATATTTTTTCTAAATGACGAAATTACTAGGAATCTTATGTTCAAACTCCCTCAGATAAAGATGACCTTAGCTGAATTTGGCTTTACTTTTTAATTCCCTATTGGTAATTCTGGTCGCAACGGTCGTACATATTTATACATTCCTTTTTCATATGTCATATATTATTAGTGGGTGGTTTATGTTGATCAATCTTCAGTTTACATGCGTTCAAATTTATACTGATTACAAATTTATTGAATGAAAACCTATGTTTTCTCATTTTTATGACAGTATATATATATATTTTATCTCTCTCATCTAACAGCCTTGCTGAAATCTAATTATATGAGGGGGACTCCACACCTGCCTTCTTTTACAGACAATTTGAAACACATTTTTCGTACACTTCCTTTCAAATTTGTATGTCAAATATTAAAATACGGAAACAAATATTGATTGATTGATTGATTGGTGTTTAACGCCACTTTTAACATCATACTGCTTTTTCGTGGCGGTCAGTTTTTAGTGGTGAAAGAAGCCGGAGTGCCCGGAGAGAACCACCGAACTTCGGTAGGAAAACTAACAATTCTAGTCAAATAAGATTGGAGTCGAATGTACCTGCCCGTGCGGGATTCGAACTCCCAACCTCAGTGTTGACTGGCTAGTGACACAGTAGTTCGACTACTTATACCACTCGGCCACCGAGGCTCCCTTAAACAAATAGAATTCTGTTGTAAGTTGATAAACAATCAAATACTCACCATGTTTTCTCATTTCCTCCTCTGAAAAAAGAAAAAAAGAGAAAAACTTACTTTTTCTCATACTGTTTTTGCATGACATTTGATTTGTTTGTGTACAACTAAAATTCCCAGGGACTAAAGATAATAGTATATAATATAGTTGTTGTATGTCATCTAACAGCCTTGCAGAAATCTAATTATAGGAAGGGACTTCAAACCTGCCTTTAATTGGCAGGCATTTTGAAACAAACATGTGTATGCTTCCTTTTAAATTTGAATGTCAAATATAAAAATACGTAAACAAATATATTTCAATTGTAAGTCAAAAAACAATCAAATACTCAAAAAGTTATGTGTCTAGCTCTTCTGAAAAAAAGACAAAAGGAAAATGAAATTTTACTTTATTTTATACTTTTTTACATGATACTTACTATGTTTGGTTTCAACTAAAATTTATTCAGACTAAAGATAAGAATATAAAACTAACATGTCCCTTTGATTAATACTAAACTTTGGAATAGTAAGTATATCTTGTTTCGCATGCAACATACATTAATTTTTAAAATCAAGTATGAACACGCGGCACACTTGACACAAAAGCTGTCAGTTGTCTTGCAACACTTTTTTACTTTTGTTAGTAAACAATTGATTGCAATTATTAGTTTCATGAAGTGATGAACCAGTTTAGTTAAAATGTCATCATTACTGGGTAGGCTTAAGATAACAAATTAAACCGAAAACAAAATTAAGGTATCAAACAACAGTAAATATTTCTAAATCGAATATTCTGACAGTAAGATATAACGAGTATCATGCAAGAACAATGAGATAATTTTCATAACAAAATGGTAAGGGTTGTTTACGATCAATTATTAAATAATTTTCCTCTGACGTTATATACATTATAAACGATTGTTTTTTCGACTAAAAATATAATCAACGTCATTTCACCTTCAGTACAATTGTGTGTGATTTCAATGACACTTTGTAAATCACCAAAGATGGCTGCCAAAAAAATATTATATCTTAATCTAGAAGAATTTAGAGTACTTTCCTTTTCACTTTGTAAAATATACACTACTGTACACTCAAATTGCTTTGAAATGATTTACAAGAACCATAAAATCCTTAGAAAGGTATCAAAATAACAATATTCATTATCAAGAGCGTGTCCTTCACCTGAGTACTTATCAACAAAACCTTTATCAAAGTAATTAGTCTTCGATGTCACTGCAAAATACCCCACGTGTGTAAAAAATGTCTTTTAACAAAGTGCCTGTGGTTTACAATGACACTTTGTAAATTACCAAGGATGGCTGAAACAAAAATATTATAACTAAATCTTAAAGAATTTAGAGTTCTTTCCTTTTCACTTTGTAAAATATACACTACTGTAGACTCAAATTGCTTTGAAATGATTTACAAGAACCATGAAATACTTGAAAGGTATCAAAATAACAATATTCATTATCAAGAGCGAAGCCTGCAACTGAGTACTTATAACCAAAACCTTTATCAAAGTAATTAGTCTTCGATGTCACTACAAAATACCCCACGTGTGTAAAAAATGTCTTTTAACAAAGTGTCAATGAGGTTATACCCTTTAAGCATGTTAAAGGAAGGTCGCATCTCTTTGGTCAATATAAAACATGGTGTCCATTAATGACCAAAACATTTCCCACTATTAAAACCTTACTGAGGTTGAACATCCATTTAGCTTAACACAATATCTAAATATGCAGTCATGTCGATCAGAATAGAAACGTTAAATCCGAAAACTAGTTTTAAACAGCAATAAAAACTGCCTTATGTATGTCCTTGTTCAATGCACATGGTATGTTGCATTAATGTCTTAAATACAGGGATTTTATTTTTTTCAATTATCACTTACAATTCACAAAAGACATAAAGACCCCTCTATAATGCACGAAAACACTTGAAACATTTTGTTTTGGTCTGGGAATAAAATTGTTCCTGTCCATGATGATGAACAATTATTATTGTAAAGTTTCATCATTTGGTAGTCATCTTATTATTACGTGTCTTTCTTATGTCCAATGCATTTCTAATGGAATAGACATTATTAAACGTGTAAAAGGAAAGAGGCAGAAATAAAAAGATTCACAGATAACATTATTTTTCATAATGTAGATGACAGAACCTTGTTTTCGAATTACTCGAATCAGGCTTAAGACTATGTTTAATCACTCGGGTTAAACCATTCCTAATGAAGGTAAATCCAGAAAAGCACCTCGAACACATGGAATATATAAACTTTTGTTTTCATTTACTATTATCAGTCCAATACCACTTATGATAGACAGGAGGTACGTAAGGGTATCATTTGCTCAGTAATTAGTTAATCAGTACTGACATGAGTTAATACATATATTTTTCTAAATGAAGAAATTACTAGGAATCTTATGTTCAAACTCCCTCAGATAAAGATGACCTTATCTGAATTTGGCTTTACTTTTTAATTCCCTATTGGTCATTCTGGTCGCAACGGTCGTACATATTTATACATTCCTTTTTCATATGTCATATTATTAGTGGGTGGTTTTTGTTTATCAATCTTCAGTTTACATGCGTTCAAATTTATACTGATTACAAATCTATTGAAAGCAAACCTATATTTTCTCATTTTTATGACAGTACATATATATTTGCTCTCTCTCATCTAACAGCCTTGCTGAAATCTAATTATATGAGGGGGACTTCACACCTGCCTACTTTTACAGGCAATTTGAAACACATTTTTCGTACACTTCCTTTCAAATTTGTATGTCAAATATTAAAATACGGAAACAAATATTGATTGATTGATTGGTGTTTAACGCCATTTTTAACATCATACTGCTCTTTCATAACGTTCAGTTTTTATTGGTGGAGGAAGCCGGAGTTCCCGGAGAGAACCACCGAACTTCGGTAGGAAAACGAACAATTCTAGTCAATTAAGATTGGAGTCGAATGTACCTGCCCGTGCGGGATTCGAACTCCCAACCTTAGTGTTGACTGGCTAGTGACACAGTAGTTCGACTATTTAGACCACTCGGCCACCGAGGCTCCCTTAAACAAATAGAAGTATGTTGTAAGTTGATAAACAATCAAATACTCACCATGTTTTCTCTGTGCCTCCTCTGAAAAAAGAAAAAAAGAGAAAAACTTACTTTTTCTCATACTGTTTTTGCATGACATTTGATTTGTTTGTGTACAACTAAAATTCCCAGAGACTAAAGATAATAGTATATGATATATTTGTTGTATGTCATCTAACAGCCTTGCAGAAATCTAATTATAGGAAGGGACTTCAAACCTGCCTTTAATTGGCAGGCATTTTGAAACAAACATTTTTATGCTTCCTTTTAAATTTGAATGTCAAATATAAAAATACGTAAACAAATATATTTCAATTGTAAGTCAATAAACAATCAAATACTCAAAACGTTATGTGTCTAGCTCTTCTGAAAGAAAGACAAAAGGAAAATGAAATTTTACTTTATTTTATACTTTTGTACATGATACTTACTATGTTGGTTTTAACTAAAATTTATTAAGACTAAAGATAAGAATATAAAACTAACATGTCCCTTTGATTAATACTAAACTTTGGAATAGTAAGTCTATCTTGTTTCGCATGCAACATACATTAATTTTTAAAATCAAGTATGAACACGCGGCACACTTGACAAAAAAGCTGTCAGTTGTCTTGCAACACTTTTTTACTTTTGTTAGTAAACAATTGATGGCAATTATTAGTTTCATGAAGTGATGAACCAATTTAGTTAAAATGTCATCATTACTGGGTAGGCTTAAGATAACAAATTAAACCGAAAACAAAATTAAGGTATCAAACAACAGTAAATATTTCTAAATCGAATATTCTGACAGTAAGATAAAACGAGTATCATGCAAGAACAATGATATAATTTTCATAACAAAATGGTAAGGGTTGTTTACGATTAATTATTCAATAGTTTTCCTCTGACGTTATATACATTATAAAGCGATTGTTTTATCGACTAAAAATATAATCAACGTCATTTCACCTTCAGTACAATTGTGTGTGATTTCAATGACACTTTGTAAATCACCAAAGATGGCTGCCAAAAAAATATTATATCTTAATCTGGAAGAATTTAGAGTACTTTCCTTTTCATTTTGTAAAATATACACTACTGTACACTCAAATTGCTTTGAAATGATTTACAAGAACCATAAAATCCTTAAAAAGGTATCAAAATAACAATATTCATTATCAAGAACGTGGCCTTCACCTGAGTACTTATAAACAAAACCTTTATCAAAGTAATTAGTCTTCGATGTCACTGCAAAATACCCCACGTGTGTAAAAAATGTCTTTTAACAAAGTGCCTGTGGTTTACAATGACACTTTGTAAATTACCAAGGATGGCTGAAACAAAAATATTATAACTAAATCTTAAAGACTTTAGAGTTCTTTCCTTTTCACTTTGTAAAATATACACTACTGTAGACTCAAATTGCTTTGAAATGATTTACAAGAACCATAAAATCCTTAAAAGGTATCAAAATAACAATATTCATTATCAAGAGCGAAGCCTTCAACTGGGTACTTATAACCAAAGCCTTTATCAATGTAATTACACTTCGATGTCACTGCAAAATACCCCACGTGTGTAAAAAATGTCTTTAAACAAAGTGTCAATGAGGTTATACCCTTTAAGCATGTTAAAGGAAGGTCGCATCTCTTAGGTCAATATAAAACATGGTGTCCATTAATGACCAAAATATTTCCCACTATTCAAACCTTACTGAGGTTTAACATCCATTTAGCTTAACACAATATCTAAATATGCAGTCATGTCAGTCAAAATAGAAACGTTAAATCCGAAAACTAGTTTTAAACAGCAATAAAAACTGCTTTATGTATGTCCTTGTTCAATGCACATGGTATGTTGCATTAATGTCTTAAATACAGGGATTTTATTTTTTTCAATTATCACTTACAATTCACAAAAGACATAAAGACCCCTCTATAATGCACGAAAACACTTGAAACATTTTGTTTTGGTCTGGGAATAAAATTGTTCCTGTCCATGATGATGAACAATTATTATTGTAAAGTTTCATCATTTGGTAGTCATCTTATTATTACGTGTCTTTCTTATGTCCAATGCATTTCTAATGGAATAGACATTATTAAACGTGTAAAAGGAAAGAGGCAGAAATAAAAAGATTCACAGATAACATTATTTTTGATAATGTAGATGACAGAACCTTGTTTTCGAATTACTCGAATCAGGCTCAAGACTATGTTTAATCACTCGGGTTAAACCATTCCTAATGAAGGTAAATCCAGAAAAGCGCCTCGAACACATGGAATATATAAACTTTTGTTTTCATTTACTATTATCAGTCCAATACCACTTATGATAGACAGGAGGTACGTAAGGGTATCATTAGCTCAGTAATTAGTTAATCAGTACTGACATGAGTTAATACATATATTTTTCTAAATGAAGAAATTACTAGGAATCTTATGTTCAAACTCCCTCAGATAAAGATGACCTTATCTGAATTTGGCTTTACTTTTTAATTCCCTATTGGTCATTCTGGTCGCAACGGTCGTACATATTTATACATTCCTTTTTCATATGTCATATTATTAGTGGGTGGTTTTTGTTTATCAATCTTCAGTTTACATGCGTTCAAATTTATACTGATTACAAATCTATTGAAAGCAAACCTATATTTTCTCATTTTTATGATAGTACATATATATTTGCTCTCTCTCATCTAACAGCCTTGCTGAAATCTAATTATATGAGGGGGACTTCACACCTGCCTACTTTTACAGGCAATTTGAAACAAATTTTTCGTACACTTCCTTTCAAATTTGTATGTCAAATATTAAAATACGGAAACAAATATTGATTGATTGATTGGTGTTTAACGCCACTTTTAACATCATACTGCTCTTTCATAACGTTCAGTTTTTATTGGTGGAGGAAGCCGGAGTTCCCGGAGAGAACCACCGAACTTCGGTAGGAAAACTAACAATTCTAGTCAATTAAGATTGGAGTCGAATGTACCTGCCCGTGCGGGATTCGAACTCCCAACCTTAGTGTTGACTGGCTAGTGACACAGTAGTTCGACTATTTAGACCACTCGGCCACCGAGGCTCCCTTAAACAAATAGAATTATGTTGTAAGTTGATAAACAATCAAATACTCACCATATTTTCTCTGTGCCTCCTCTGAAAAAAGAAAAAAAGAGAAAAACTTACTTTTTCTCATACTGTTTTTGCATGACATTTGATTTGTTTGTGTACAACTAAAATTCCCAGAGACTAAAGATAATAGTATATGATATATTTGTTGTATGTCATCTAACAGCCTTGCAGAAATCTAATTATAGGAAGGGACTTCAAACCTGCCTTTAATTGGCAGGCATTTTGAAACAAACATTTTTATGCTTCCTTTTAAATTTGAATGTCAAATATAAAAATACGTAAACAAATATATTTCAATTGTAAGTCAATAAACAATCAAATACTCAAAAAGTTATGTGTCTAGCTCTTCTGAAAGAAAGACAAAAGGAAAATGAAATTTTACTTTATTTTATACTTTTTTACATGATACTTACTATGTTTGGTTTTAACTAAAATTTATTAAGACTAAAGATAAGAATATAAAACTAACATGTCCCTTTGATTAATACTAAACTTTGGAATAGTAAGTCTATCTTGTTTCGCATGCAACATACATTAATTTTTAAAATCAAGTATGAACACGCGGCACACTTGACAAAAAAGCTGTCAGTTGTCTTGCAACACTTTTTTACTTTTGTTAGTAAACAATTGATGGCAATTATTAGTTTCATGAAGTGATGAACCAATTTAGTTAAAATGTCATCATTACTGGGTAGGCTTAAGATAACAAATTAAACCGAAAACAAAATTAAGGTATCAAACAACAGTAAATATTTCTAAATCGAATATTCTGACAGTAAGATAAAACGAGTATCATGCAAGAACAATGATATAATTTTCATAACAAAATGGTAAGGGTTGTTTACGATTAATTATTCAATAGTTTTCCTCTGACGTTATATACCTTATAAAGCGATTGTTTTATCGACTAAAAATATAATCAACGTCATTTTACCTTCAGTACAATTGTGTGTGATTTCAATGACACTTTGTAAATCACCAAAGATGGCTGCCAAAAAAATATTATATCTTAATCTGGAAGAATTTAGAGTACTTTCTCTTTCATTTTGTAAAATATACACTATTGTACACTCAAATTGCTTTGAAATGATTTACAAGAACCATAAAATCCTTAAAAAGGTATCAAAATAACAATATTCATTATCAAGAACGTGGCCTTCACCTGAGTACTTATAAACAAAACCTTTATCAAAGTAATTAGTCTTCGATGTCACTGCAAAATACCCCACGTGTGTAAAAAATGTCTTTTAACAAAGTGCCTGTGGTTTACAATGACACTTTGTAAATTACCAAGGATGGCTGAAACAAAAATATTATAACTAAATCTTAAAGACTTTAGAGTTCTTTCCTTTTCACTTTGTAAAATATACACTACTGTAGACTCAAATTGCTTTGAAATGATTTACAAGAACCATAAAATCCTTAAAAGGTATCAAAATAACAATATTCATTATCAAGAGCGAAGCCTTCAACTGGGTACTTATAACCAAAACCTTTATCAAAGTAATTACACTTCGATGTCACTGCAAAATACCCCACGTGTGTAAAAAATGTCTTTAAACAAAGTGTCAATGAGGTTATACCCTTTAAGCATGTTAAAGGAAGGTCGCATCTCTTAGGTCAATATAAAACATGGTGTCCATTAATGACCAAAATATTTCCCACTATTCAAACCTTACTGAGGTTTAACATCCATTTAGCTTAACACAATATCTAAATATGCAGTCATGTCAGTCAGAATAGAAACGTTAAATCCGAAAACTAGTTTTAAACAGCAATAAAAACTGCTTTATGTATGTCCTTGTTCAATGCACATGGTATGTTGCATTAATGTCTTAAAGACAGGGATTTTCTTTTTTTTCAATTATCACTTACAATTCACAATAGACAAGAAGACCCCTCTATAATGCACGAAAACACTTGAAACATTTTGTTTTGGTCTGGGAATAAAATTGTTCCTGTCAATGATGATGAACCATTATTATTGTAAAGTTTCATCATTTGGTAGTCATCTTATTATTACGTGTCTTTCTTATGTCCAATGCATTTCTAATGGAATAGACATTATTAAACGTTTAAAAGGAAAAAGGCAGAAATAAAAAGATTCACAGATAACATTATTTTTGATAATGTAGATGACAGAACCTTGTTTTCGAAATATTCGAATCAGGCTTAAGACTATGTTTAATCACTCGGGTTAAACTATTCATAATGAAGGTAAATCCAGAAAAGCGCCTCGAACACATGGAATATATAAACTTTTGTTTTCATTTACTATTATCAGTCCAATACCACTTATGATAGACAGGAGGTACGTAAGGGTATCATAAGCTCAGTAATTAGTTAATCAGTACTGACATGAGTTATAACATATATTTTTCTAAATGAAGAAATTACTAGGAATCTTATGTTCAAACTCCCTCAGATAAAGATGACCTAAGCTGAATTTGCCTTTACTTTTTAATTCCCTATTGGTCATTCTGGTCACAACGGTCGTACATATTTATACATTCCTTTTTCGTATGTCATATTATTAGTTGGTGGTTTTTGTTGATCAATCTTCAGTTTACATGCGTTCAAATTTATACTGATTACAAATCTATTGAAAGCAAACCTATGTTTTCTCATTTTTATGACAGTATATATATATTTGCTCTCTCTCATCTAACAGCCTTGCTGAAATCTAATTATATGAGGGGGACTCCACACCTGTCTACTTTTACAGGCAATTTGAAACAAATTTTTCGTACACTTCCTTTCAAATTTGTATGTCAAATATTAAAATACGTAAACAAAGATTGATTGATTGATTGGTGTTTAACGCCACTTTTAACATCATACTGCTCTTTTGTAACGGTCAGTTTTTATTGGTAGAGGAAGCCGGAGTTCCCGGAGAGAACCATCGAACTTCGGTAGGAAAACTAACAATTCTAGTCAATTAAGATTGGAGTCGAATGTACCTGCTTCGTGCGGGATTCGAACTCCCAACCTCAGTGTTGACTGGCTAGTGACACAGTAGTTCGACTATTTAGACCACTCGGCCACCGAGGCTCCCGTTAACAAATAGAATTCTGTTGTAAGTCGATAAACAATCAAATACTCACCAACTTTTCTCCGTGCCTCCTCTAAAAAAAGACAAAAAGAAAAAAACTTACATTTTTTCATACTGTTTTTGCATGACATTTGATTTGTTTGTGTACAACTAAAATTCCCAGAGACTAAAGATAATAGTATATGATATATTTGTTGTATATCATCTAACAGCCTTGGTGAAATCTAATTATATGAAGGGGACTTCACACCTGCTTTTAATTGACAGGCATTTTGAAACAAACATTTTTACTCTTTCTTTCAAATTAAAATGTGAAATATAAAAATACGTAAAAAAATATATTTCAATTGTAAGTCAATAAACAATCAAATACTCAAAAAGTTCTTTGCCTCGCTCCTCTGTGAAAAGACAAAAAGAAAATGAAATTTTACTTTATTTCATACTTTTTTGCATGATACTTGCTATGTTTGGTTTCAACTAAAATTCATTAAGACTAAAGATAAGAATATAAAACTAACATGTCCCTTTGATTAATACTAAATTTTGGAATAGTAAGTATATCTTGTTTCGCATGCAACATACATTAATTTTTAAAATTAAGTATGAAAACGCGGCACACTTGACACAAATGCTCCCAGTTGTCTTTCAACACTTTACTTTTGTTTTTTTTTTTTTGTTTTTTTTTTTTTTCAAATTAATCAATTTTATTGCACCTTTGCTGTTAACAATTTACTCAATCTACAGCTTCAATTAAGTATCCCTTTTAATTAGTTATTGAATATCAAGGGAAAGATATTCAATAAAGTATATATCTATAAAGTTAGTTATATTAATACATTAGAACAGTTCTACATAATATTTTTTTTTACCGGAATACGGTATGTTTCTTAACCTATGCTGTATATGATTTTTTTATTAAAGCTTCACTGAACCGCGAAAATGATGATGATCTTTGATACATGACTCTTCAGCCGACAATGGAATTTTGAACTGATTTTTTTTTTGTTTTGTTTACACCACTGAATTATATAAGAAGTCTTGGATGATGAAGTAAGAATGGTGTACACATTATGTGTACAACTTCATTTTTTAACAGTAAAGGTTAATTTCTATGATAAAGCCAAAGATCGAAAATTGATCGAAAGTACACGTCGTCTTCAAATTATACATGTATGCAGTAACGTTGCATTGTGTTTTGTAATCTGCTCGCTCTCCTGCTCATTATAATTTTGCATTGTGAACAGGAATAAACATATTTAATAACAATACTAATTCAGTGTAGCTGTTATAAATTATAAAAGAGTAAAATTGCGAATTTCAGTTAATGCATACCAACTGACTGGACACTATTAACGAGGTCACAGCTAGGACATGTATCTAATATTTATCATTTCATTTTAAGGAATTCGTAATATTCCCATTTTTTAAGTATATTTCCTTGTTTTTTTTTTTGCTTCTGATTTTATTTATGTTAATAATGTCCCAGATTTCAGTTTTGAAGATTTTAAGTTATCAATGACCTTATCTTTCTTGTCTGACATATAATATGCTTTATAGATGGAAAAGAAAATTATAGTTAATAGATAGTTTATATCAAAATAATTTTCATCTTTAATTTTATAGCCGGTTACTAAACTTTCAAGACTAAGTATATGCTTATCAATTCTAAAAAATGCTAATAGCTGGTCAACTTTATGCCAATAATGAACATTATATGAACAGGAAAAAAAAGAAGTGTTTATAATCATCATGTTGCTTAGAATGGAAGCACAGACCGCTTGGTACTATTTTCCATTTATAAAGTAATTCATTATAGGCTAATATATAATGTATTATTTTCCATTTAAACATTTTAAATTTGTTATTTTCAAGGTAGTTAAAAATAAAATTAAATGTGGACTTCAATTTTGTAGTCATTTTTTTATGAAGAATTCTTTGCAACATTAAAACTCCTGTCAGTTTATCATGTGCAAATTGACTTTGCAAGAAAGCATATACTTCTTTGTTACTCATATCTGGTGAAATTTCAAGTTCGAGTAGTATATTTAACTTCACCGATTTTTTTATATTGACAACAGTTTTATAAGAGCTTTTTTGTTTTAAAATATTTTGCCAGTGCTTTGGTTTAGCTTTTTTAACTAATGAAAATTCTCTAATCCAGTCTTGTGTTTTTTCTTTAGATTTTTTAGTACAGTTCTGATGAGATGTATCCGTTTTCATCTAATATATTATTGATGTACAAAATATGACTATTATTCTAGTGTTGAAAGAACAGTCATTTCCCATTTTCTTAGATAAGATGATTTTCCCATATAAGTTGTTTTCTAACTTCAAGAAAGTTTCTTAGTAAAATTGTTTGACCTCCTTTTATTTCTACCCATGTTTTAATAAATTGTTTATAGAATTCAGGTAAAGATTTATAATTTATTTTCTTAAGCAAAATTAACATTTGTTAAATTCATTCTGAATAAAAGAAAATCTTTCCCAAATTTATCAAGGTAAAATCTTGGAATAATTTTTAAGTTATCATTTTCCTTTTTTATTAGTTTAAAAACCCATCTGATTTGTAATGATTTTAGATAGCAATCTAAATCAATCATTTGTAATCCTCCTTCAATATACGGTTTACATAATATAGTACGTTTAACTTTATCTTTTTTTCCACTCCATATAAAATTATATATTAAATTTTTGAACTTTTGTTTTATTTCATGTGTTATTATCATACTTGATGCAATGTATGTTAGGTTTGGTAAAATTAAAGACTTAACTACAGTAATCTTTCCTATTAATGTTAAGTTTCGTTTGTTCCATCCTTGAATTAATTTTTCACATTGATCTATTTGCTTTTCTGTGTTTAATTTATGACATTCTGGATAATTGTATGCAAAATATATTCCTAGACTTTTAATGTGGTCTTGTTTTCAGTTTATATTTTCAAATTTATCTTTTGAATGTTTAAGTTTCCCAAGACAGTAAGATATAACGAGTATCATGCAAGATAAATGATATTATTTTCATCACAAAATGGTAAGAGTTGTTTACGATCAATTATTCAATAGTTTTCCTCTAACGTTATATACATTGTCAAACGATTGTTCTAACGACTAGAAATATAATCAGCGTCGTTTCACCTTAAGTACAATTGTGTGTGATCTCATTTGGGAAAGTAAGCTATTGGGGTTATAATGGATATGATATGATGAGTTTTAACTATTTTTGCAAAAAGATTTGATTTGTTACTTGAGTTAGGGACATGTAGGAACTGCCTGTGGTTTACAATGACACTTTGTAAATCACCAAGGATGGCTGCCAAAAAAATTATTATAACTAAATCTTGAAGAATTTAGAGTTCTTTCCTTTCCACTTTGTAAAATATACACTACTGTACACTCAAATTGCTTTGAAATGATTCACAAGAACCATAAAATCCTTAAAAGGTCACAATATTCATTATCAAGAGCGTGGCCTTCACCTGAGTACTCATAACCAAAACCGTTATCAAAGTAATAAGTCTTCGATGTCACTGCAAAATACCCCACGGATGTAAAAATGTCTTTTAACAAAGTGTAAATGAGGTTATACCCTTTAGGGAAAACGGTAGTATTTATTCTGCCATATCCGACAATACTTACATTTTCTAAAGTTACCACTTTTTGTAATAAAAACCTGGACAAAACATTTATGTGTGGTATTAGTACTTTATGATTCTGTTTTAGAAATTGAAGTCAAAAAGTATCACGACCATCTTCCAACGGAGCTTGTTCATGTTATCCATTCCCACCGTCATTTTACATCAAATTTATGAAATTTTTTGAAGTCTTTTCGAATAATTCTCAAGAAAATATTTCAATGTGTTTCAAAATTTATATTGTAGATATACACACTGCAATTATTCATAGATAAATAAAAAAATTATATTGTACCCTTACATCCAATCACAGCGCTCCTAAGTTGACTTCTTTCACCTGCCATGGGTACACAAAAGGCCAACCTAAAACCGGGAAAATGTAATACTACTTTTTTCCCTATACTGTGACATAGAGATATAAAGAATTCGTATGACACCATCAATGCAATACTGAGTTAGTGAGAAAACCTTTGCTATACGAAATACTAGTATGTTTCAAAACTTAAAGAAGCATGGATTATTTTATGTCCCCACCCCTACATTGTACATGCAAACAAAACAAAGATGTTGAACACTTAAAACATTTAATATGCAAAAAACACAGCTGTACAGTTGCCTTTGTTGTTTGTATTATTCTATAAAACAGCTGAATTATGTCCCTTGGGAGTATTCATTTCCAACAATAGTCCATTCCAGTAGAAAATGAAAAATTAAATGTGTTTGATATAATAAAAGATAAAAACTACAAAATGAAGCACTATTGAAATATTTGCTGCATGAACTGCCAAGAATGTGAACAAAGAGTATAAATTCCATCTAAATTTAGCCAAAAAGGCAAATATTTCAGTAAAATATATTTGTCGCAACTTGAATTCTGGTGTTTCCAATTGAATTAATCATTGTGAAAGGTGAAAACAAATACAAAAGAAGTAGAGTTTGGTGCATTTTATACAATAAAGTTAATATTAAAATCCTAGAATCAAGTTTTATATCAGTACCCATCAATTTGACTTATTGTGATGACTCAGCACTTTTCTCAACACAGTATTGGTCTCGGTGAAAAATTTCTATTCATGGTGATAAAAATCAAATGTACTAATCAAAAGCTTCAAATAGTACAATATTACTTAACTCTGATTGATTTTATTTTCTCTTTTTATCCTCGGTATAGGGAAAACTGTAGTGTTTATCCTGCCATAGCCGACAATACTAATATTTTCTAAAGTTACCACTTTTTATAATAAAAACCTGGACAAAACATTTATGTGTGGTATTAGTACTTTATTTTTCTGTTTTAGAAATTGAAGTCAAATAGTATCATGACCATCTTTTAACGGAGCTTGTTTATGTTATCCATTCCCACTGTCATATCACATCAAATTTATGAAATTTTTTGAAGTCTTTTCGAATAATTCTCAAGAAAATATTTCAATGGGTTTCAAAATTTATATTATAAATATACACACTGCAGTTATTCATAGATAAATAAAAAAAATACATTGTACCCTTACATCCAATCACAGCGCTCCTAAGTTGACTTCCTTCACCTGCCTTGGGTAAACAAAAGGCCAACCAAAAGCCGGGAATATATTATACTACTTTTTTTCCCTTAAACATGTTAAAGGAAAGTCGCATCTCTTAGGTCAATATAAAACATAGTGTCCATTAATGACCAAAACATTTCCCACTATTCAAACCTTACTGAGGTTGAACATCCATTTAGCTCAACATAATATCTAAATATGCAGTCATGTCAGTCAGAATAGAAACGTTAAATCCGAAAACTTGTTTTAAACAGTAATAAAAACTGCCTTATATATGTCCTTGTTCAATGCACATTGCATGTTGCATTAATGTCTTACAGACAGGGATTTCAAATAAATAAAAAAATTAATAAAATCTGACAATTAAAGTTCCATTTTTTTAATTATGACTTACAATTCACAAAAACAATTCGTGCTTAAAATGCATAACATGGAGAAAAAGGGTCATGCTTGACTTAGATTTTGATCTATAAAAATGTTTTGGTTGTTCTTACTATATAAAGTATCTCTCTATCTATAACAGAGTCGACGATAATAACAATTATACAGCTGCTACAAAAGTGCATGACACATCCTTATTGTGCATATTGGAATGGTTGCAAGAACAAATGGGATATTTCGGTGGCATTTTAATCATAAGCAAATGAAATGCTTCTGTAGCAAAAAAAAACATGTCAGAGAATACTGTTTTTTTTTCAAATCGAACAGTTTGTTATGTTCACCAATGCCATCATTCATTTAAAGTTTCCCCTAAATTAATTCAAGCAAACTCATACGAGTTGAAGAACTTATTTCGTTTTCCCTATTAATTTTCCCGATTCTAGCACCATCTACAAACTTGGTATAATGTGATGGCAACATTCCACTACAGATCAGACCATGTTGCATTCTGTTATTCACCAAGTATTCCTTGTTCTGCATGTATGGCGAAGAAGACCACAGAAAAGTGTGAGAGGATTCATAATTACATGTCCTCTTGTTGTCCATTTCTCTATAATTAGGTTGTGTTTACAGTATCTGGAATGAGCTTCCACCACTTCTTTGTAACGTTTTAGTGAGTCCTCAGCACACATGAATATTTTTTGGTTAGCATCTTTTTTCCTAGCTTTAACGTAGGAACTTGGTATTGGATCTGGTACATGTATAGATGGTTCATCAGATGCATTCCTTACTTCCTGATTAGACCACATCTCCAATAAAGTTTCCAAAACTTGCAAATTTCCTGTAGGCTTGTTTAACCTTTGAGTCAATATATTCCTAATTTCAAGTATTTTACCAAGAATTTCTGCCTTCTTTTCATCACTTCCTGAAAACTCCATTCTGAAACTTGGGGTTCTTTTTCGTTTTTTTTTTTTGGACAAGCCATAATTTTGTCTTTAACGATTTTTATTAATATTGATATGACCAAACAGTTGAGTTCCCATACAGATTATGGATGAGTTTATATTGTAAATTGTGTGAAAGGGGAGTAGTGGATAATATATATGACAAAACAATAATTATAATCTAAAGATTATGTCTTTATCTTATTTTTATATTTTATTTCAAAGATACATGTTTAAGAATTCTTTTGTTTTAATGTATTAATAACTAATGACAAAAACAAATAATATAACAGGACAGGATCACATTATCAATCCCTCTTTGTAGATTACACTTGTCCTGAAATATAATATTACACAAACATACACATAAGTAAACAGTTACCGCCAAATTAGTGCAAATTCTTTGAGAAGTAATTTATGATGCTGGGGTTTATCATTACTTGAGGTTCTTTCAAGATTTATTACCTCAGTAGAACAGCATGTAAACAAATAAATAAATAACTTTTTATTTAGAAAATATTATTTTATCTAAAACAGAACAAAAGAGCAGTTACAAACATGAATTAGTACCTTTTATTTAAAAAATACATTTGGTTCAAATTTTTGGAGGGCAAAGTCTCTGGTCATATCTATGCTATCAATTTGAAAATGGACGACAGTGTAAATCAAGGAAAATCTATCTTGGCTCTTGAAGTTACAGAAGAACAAAAAGAAACTATTTATAATTTATTTGCTCACAATAACTGGGATTATAAAGAAACTGAAATTAAAGAAAACAAAGATGAAAATAAAGAGACAAATGGGACAGGAAATTCAGAAGATTTTGATGATTTTTTGATAGAGCAAAATGATATTTTTGAAGAATGTCAGTACTGTTTATGCAAATCGTGCATAACACATGAACATAACAAACAAATGTGATAGGAGAGTGAAATACAAATGGTACATATAAGAAATTCTTCCTTGAGAAAAACGGACTATAAACGCTTCTGGACAAATCTTTTCCATAGAAATGTATGGCAGGATCCTAGATATCTAGAAAGAAAACGTGCAGCTCTACGTCAGGATCCCAGAAGAAAGAACTATGTGTATCATAGGCAAGACTTCATGCCAAAATGTGAATTAGTAAGATCATGGTTCCCCAATTTACAAAATGTACCATACATGGGCCACATGTGGGAATAATTATATATATACAAATTAAATTTGTGAACAATATCATTAAGCCAATTTACACATTTTCAAACATATTTTGAGAATTTATTAAAACTATAAATATTCTGAGGAGGTCTATTGTATTTATGAAGGAACTAATCTAGTTGCAAATATTCTTGGATCTATGTGAGGATTGTATCTTGTCTGTGATTAGCAATAAGGTATGGTTTTTCATTTTTTTTAGATTGTAGCATGTGCATGCTGTTGTGTTTACAAACATTAGGAGGCTCCGCCTCTAGTGGGTCAATCTAATCATTTGAAGTTCAATATACATGTATTGACTACTTCTGAATTTTATTTTATAATTACATAAAAATTAATTTATCAAATAACTTTGTTTTAACTTATATTTTTTCATAAGTATGTTCTGCACTTATGAGAATAATATCAAGTTAAACTTTATATTATTTATTTAGTAAAACATAAAAATGTTTCCCAATCATGAAACCTGCAAAGAAACTTGAATTTCCCTTCATCTTTTTTATTGGCTGCTATTTATACCCCAGACCCGGTCTTTAATAATTTACCAATAATGCATTGATTACGTTCGTTAAAATCTTTGACATCACTACACACACGGGCATAACGAACGAGTTGGGATATATAAACACCATATGATGGAGCCAAAGGAACATCGCCGTTTAAAAAAGGAAAAAATAGGGAATAACAAATCGTCTCTTTTGTCGTAAATTTTAGTATGGAGTTTCCCTTTAGAAATTGAAATGTCTAAATCTAGAAAAGGACAACTACTGCTGTTTATGTTAGATTTATTTAAAGTTGGGTAAATTTCGGTAGTATATTTAGAGAACTCTGGATTATTTAACGAAAAACTATCATCAAGATAACGGTAGGTATTGTTGAATGTGTCAACCAAATGTAACAATGCCGTGTCTTTACTGAGTTTGGCCACAAACTGTGATTCATAGCAATACAAGAATACATCTGCTATTAAAAGGGCGCAATTAGTGACAATAGAAATACCTACTACTTGTTGATACACTTTATCGCCGACACGTACATATATGTTGTCCAGGAGAAAATTTAAAGCTTCAATCATATCTTCACATGTCCAGTAAGTGTATCTAGCATACTTTCCGTTTTCGTTACAGAAAAGGGATTTAAACGAGTTACAGCAAATAAGTTTCAATGAGATTTTTCAAAGCACCATTTAATTAAATAAGATTGTGTGGAAGTGTAGTGTAGAGAGTAGAAAAATCATAACTGTCAACAGAATTAAAAGGACCATAAAAAGTTCTTACAAAAGTTAATAATAAGTTCTTTGCTAGTAGTAAGGGAAGTAGTTTGAAGCACTGACAGATTAGTAGTAGAACACTTACTAGATGCGTAGATGAAACGAAAATTAAATGGTTGTTTGTGTAATGAAGGTAAACAGTATAGTCGGGACTTTCAAATGTACGGAAGAGGCTTTAAGCTGGGTTGTGGCAGTGATATGCTTGTTTACAATTTGACTCTCTGTGGAGCGTACGGACTTGGATGTAGAAGGATTCATAATTTCGTTTTGGAGAACTTCTGGAGTTAATATTTTCATCTGTTGGAATAACTTGGATTATGGATTTTGTTTAATCGAATTAAACGATTTAAATAATAAAAAATATGACAAAGCTCACTTATCATCGAGGATTCACGTTCAACGGTAACCAACTGTTGAAAGACATGATATTAATTAATACGATTGACAATTACCTGTTTCATTACTGATGAGATGATGTATATGACTACAGGGAATTTCGTCTCTTTTTAACGATTTTGCCTTA
This sequence comes from Mytilus californianus, assembly GCF_021869535.1. Taxonomy (NCBI): domain Eukaryota; kingdom Metazoa; phylum Mollusca; class Bivalvia; order Mytilida; family Mytilidae; genus Mytilus; species Mytilus californianus. The sequence continues at coordinate 55,939,885 of NW_026262604.1, forward strand.
AAATAGGTCTGGAGCTGATATTGTGTAAGACTCAACGTTTAATGATCACCAAGAACTAAGAAAACATATACCAATGTTACCCACGGGGAGCCTGTTTCGCTCACATCTTGCATTTTTGCAAAAAAGAAAGGCAACAAGATTAATTGAGTTAAGTTGACCAACTGGCTGGTCTAAAAAGTAAAGAAACAAAAATACCGAACTCCAAGGAAAATTCGTAATCAAATGGCAAAATCAAAAGCTCAAACACATCAAACGAATGGATAACAACTGTCATATTCCTGACTTGGTACAGGCATTTTCTTATGTAGAAAATGGTGGAACAAACCTGGTTTAACAGCAAGCTAAACATCTCACTTGTATGACAGTCACAATAAATTCCATTATATTGACAACGATGTGTCTAAGTTTCTGTAATAGTTATCCCATGAGAACGAGGTGTGTCACTGTAAGATCACCCCGATGGCCGGAGGCCAGAGGGTGATCTAACACTGAGACACCAAGTCCGAATGGGATAACTATTTTACATCCCAGCTGTTTTAGATTAGACGAAAAACCATTTACAATTCATAAAATCTAGTTTAGAACGCCACACAACCATTATAATATACTTTATATATTACTATATATTATATACCCTGTATGACCCCCGAACACGATGTTTAAATATGAAACCATGTCAACTCGCCCCACTAGCCAATCGGCCTACAGTAAATCGCCACTTTCTAAAAAATCGCCAACTCTCCCCACTTATGAAAAAGGGTAAAATCCCATTGAACAGTCAGTCTGACAACTCGCCTTATTTATGAAAAGAGTTATAAAATCCAACTGAATAAAGGTCTGACAACTCGCCCCACTTATGAAAATATCTTGCTTCCTTTAAATATATTAAATTACTGGGAATTGGTATCCAGTCGTCCTGGTGTAGGGGTATGTGTCGTGGGTTGATATGCTAAAGGTCTTGAGTTCGAATCCCAGTATAGACAATGGATTTTTTCTACATAAATTTTGAAAGTGTGTCTTTATTCTATCCTTTATAAGAATAATTCTAAGTTTTATTGTGGATTATGCATTCCCGCCAAAATGTGGCAAACAAAGGAAAGCATGCAAAACAAAGAAACTTAATCTGGGGTGATCTGGAAGGGATGATCTGGCTCAGATCACCCCTGATAGAACAAAGGAGCTGGGATGTAAGTATTCCTATTATCATTTTGAAGATAAAAATTGGTTAAAATTGTGACTTTTTGCCAAAAATAACAAAAAGGGCAAAACTTGTATTTCAAGGACAATAACTATTACGAGTAATCAATTTACTACTTCCGTCATATTGACGAATGTGTACATCTTATTTTACAGATAATTTTAATATTCCTTTTACCTATATCTGCTATTATTTCTGCAAATAATGCAAACATGGGAAAAATTCATCCTTGAAGAATTCTAACTCTTACAAGAAATTAATTGAAGCTCTTAGCCTTGTCTATCTAAATTATATCATATTAGGCTGAACCTTTTTACTTTTAACAATTTTCCGCTTCATATCAAAGTCGCTGCAAAACTTAAAATCGTCTTTTAGCGTTCATATCTCTTATGAGTGGTTAGTCAGTTGATATTTTCTACTTATTTGACTGATAAGTATTTTTTTTTTTATCGCTTTAACTATTGAAGGATTCTCTCAATCTCCCAGTGATTCATTCAACAACAAAAAACGCACAATTAGTAAATATCTTCTTGCAAGGACAATTACTCCTATAAAGCTAATTTGACTTATTTGTAGATCTTATTCATGTTATTGTGCTGAACGTTTTTGCCATTTATATTTACTCTATATCTTTTATATTTTCTGTACAATGTGCAAACAAAGAAAAATCAATCTTCAAGAACAGTTAATTCGCATGAAAAATAAATTGACAATTTAAGAAATAATGACATATCTGTAGATGTTAAACTGTTGAAAATTTTTTTTCTAAACAAACTGACAATGCCATGGTTAAAAAAAAAAGAAAAAGACAAACAGACAAATAACAGTACACAAAACATGACATATAAAAAACTAAAGACTTAGCAACACGAATTCTATAAAAAAAAAACTAGTGGTGATCTTACCTGTAGGTGCACCGGAAGATGTCTTATGTTTTTTCACAAAACAACTGTTATAATGATTCATTCGTTGTGAATATATTGATAACAAGGTAATAAAAGAAAAATCCGGTTTTCTAATATCTGTTTATATTGTTATATGAATTGCAGCAATTTTAACCAAAATGATTTTAATTGATAAATTTTAAAGCATATGAAAATAGATATAATAACATTGTGTTGTTTGTTCACTTTCCAAAATCTCCCATTTGTCATTACCTCGTGGTGTTCTCTGTGTAAAATTGAAATGTTATTATCAATATTTGATTTCTTCCCTTTTTAACTACTTTTTATTTTAAGTTCCAGTGTTTTGCTAGTAACTTTTGTTTGCTCGGATTTTTCGTCGTTGCATTTTTTAACAAAACGCATTTATTTGGTATACCAGTTATCAATTGACTATTTGTTCAATACGAAATTTTGAGAAATATCCTTGTCATCCAGAATATCATTTTTATATATTATGTTATATTTAATCCAAAAACATTCACCGTTTGAACATATTGTTTTATGTGTTTGTTCCCAAATATTACATGTTTGATAATTTTTGTAAAGCAAGAAACAAATATAGTATTTTGTCTAAACCTCATATCACTTACTTTTCTCCATTAAAGATTAAACCGATTACCAATATTTTGCTTTCATTGCAAGCTATTTATGTGTTGGTTTGTCGTGTGAGTTTATATCTTAATCTGTTTGAATTGCTGAGATTATGGGTTTTTGTTTATTCGAATTCAATATTTTTTTATATTTCATCTCTGATCAAAAAAGGAATTAACTACATTGAATTGCACTGTTTTTTTAAGTTATATAGAAACAGCCTTAAAAAGCGTCGCTCGGATATTGTTCAAAACACAACATGAAAGAAACCATGACCACAGGAATGTCCAATACGATCAACAAAACATAATACTCAATACCAATGAGACAATGAATAAAGTTGTTTAAATTGTCAATGGTTTCATATTATATATTTAATTCAAAATAACCATGCAATGCTATAAATCCCTTTGCAGTTGTTGACGTCATGGTCACCGGACAATGCAAATATTGACAACTTTCAGTTTAGACATACATACTATAATATATGTGTGTCCTTTTTTAAGGGGGAGGTGGTTCGTGCTGTTAAATATTTGTCATTGTGTGGTCCAGATTTTGCTTTATTTTTATGTACAAACTACATTAAAATATGCTTAACAATAAAGTGAAAAATAACAATAAAGATAAAACAAGGCCAAACAGGAACGTTTATCTGAAGGAATGTAAAGCATATGACGCAATATAACTTTTATGCGTCAACACAATATAGATTTCTGTTTTATGCTTTTTTTTAGAATCCCAAACCATAGTATTGTGCGAACGCCTCTTATTTAATATACAGGCAGTTCTTACACGGACAGTACTTTCAACTCACAAATCCAACTGAACTGTGTTTTCGTCTCAATTTCGTATCATTTTGCCATGTACACATGATTTAATTTGTGTATTTGCTTTGTAATTTCGTCGCCTAAAAGACAAAATTTGATAACAAATAACTTACAGAGAAGGATTCCACATAATTATCTTTTGTCATGCAAAATTCATACTAAGTTTTAAAACTAACAGCACAGCGTTGCCAACTTTTATGTCACTCATATGAATGTTTACTTAAAAACTTCCAAAATTCAATCTGTCAGTATGAATTACCGTATTGGCGTTATCCCAAAAAACTACTAGAGAAACAAACGCCATAACGTTTTATAAACATGATATTAATTGAGAAATATTCACCTCTTTAAGTAACGTGACCATATCAGAAGTCTATAACATGTTACACTTAGCGTGTAACAACAACATTTTCTTCTTTGATTCAGGCCTGGACACATCTAATGGTTGCTTTGATGAGAAATACACGGCTGATTTATCACGTCACTCTTAAGTTTAATTATAGATAAATCATGTAAAAGAATTTCCAAGAATCATCAAAGCAATTGGGTGGTGCAAAATACAACAGCAATTACTTACTTCTTTTTTTTAAATATCTAGAACATTTCCCGTCAACCGACACAGCACAACAAAATCTATCAAGTTCATTAAATAGAAAAGAAACTAAAATAATCTTGATGATTTGACATGTGATAACTACTGTCGAACTTTAGACAGGTAAATTAAATTATGGCTTGGATAAACTAATGATTGAGTCACTTAACAGCTAGGTATAGATACTCAGGTTAATAAACATTGTTATCGTAACTAGTATCTCCAAAGGCAGTGAATGAACAAAACATTTTCACAGTGTGCCAAGCGCCCTACAAAACATAAACATCTATTGATTGTGCAATTTCTAGTCTTTTCTCATCTCTAACACACTAATGAAATAACCTTGTTGACGTCTCCTAACAATTTATGCGTCGCTGAAAACTTCTACTCCAATATTGTGACGTTGCTGGAAAGTTATGCCCATACCTCAAATCGAGTATTACGGGTCGACTAAGCAGGGCGCTATAGGCAAAGGGAAGGACAAAAACAATAACACATGCTCTAGAAGGATAGAAATCTCCTTTTTCTATTGAAATAATTATTGAAATGCATTTATTATCAAACACAGCTAGTAATAAATATATTGGTTTTATCATATCAAATCAATGAAAGTAAATCCATTTATAAAGCATTCATATATAAACAAATTCCTAAACGCCCAGTCGACAAGTCGGTTCATCTTTAATAAATATATTTTAAATTGTTATAAATAGAAACAATAAAATGACAATCAACAGTCAACAAAACACTACACAGAAAGCTTAAGATTTGGTAATTTGAACCCAACTTAAAATAATTGTTGATCTCAAGTACCTTATAAAAGCTGGAAGTCCCTACTCAAGGAGTTTTCTCTTATTTAAATACGTAGCTGATTCATATCCGAATACTTTGCAGGTACAGGTAAATCCTGTAACCTTATAACGCGAACAAAGTTGACGGTTTGAAATAAAACGCGACTTTCAGAACAAAGAATAGACAGTCTCGGCTTTAGTGTAAGTCGTATGTGAGAAGACATGTACTGCTTGCAACAAGTGGATATAGATGTGGTTATAAATAATCAAGGTATGCTGTAACGGTCAACCAAAAGATTTACACAATAAGCCAGCGACTACTGACGAGAATGGGTCATTTTGCAGCCCTAAAATATCTGGTCGTCTGTAATAGTGTTAGTACTTACTAAACAAGAGGCTCTAAAGTGTCTGTGTCGGGGCCTTTTACAGCCATACCACATCTCCTTATTTTTATATAGAATAGAATTCATGACATGCATATCATTTTTGCTGACCTTGTATTGCTCGTAATTTTTCTGTTTATTGTTTCTTTCTATATTCTTAAGTGTTCGGCCAGAACATAGAAAAGGGTGACACATTGGCATTTCAGGGTTATCACTCCTATCAAGGGGATAAAATGTAAGTTATTTGTTGCTGATCATAGTTTTGCTATTTAAAGTGTCTGTCTATCCATATGTTCTGTATTTAGCCGTGTTGGCCATGTTGGTTGACAGGCGGGTCATCGGACAAATTATTTAAACTACATATCCTGATGATGCTTGTGTCCAATTTTAGTTATATTTGACCGAACAGTGTCAGGGGAGAAGATGTGATGGAGGACGGACGCCAAGTGATGAGAAATTGGGTTCAATGATAGGATATGAAAGCAAGATAAATTCTATATCGTCAGTTTTTCGCAAAAACTCTACTGTTTAAGAGTTTTTTTGTTTGCATCAACCGTCCACTTAATATAAAAACAAAGACAATAACTAACTAGAAGTAATTTGGTAAAATTGTTGATGGTAAGGCATGGAGCCATATCTCATTTTCGTTTAACACATAATGTCAAAACACGAATAAAACTCTAGATGTTTGCAAAACCGACAATGTCTGCTTTCTTTTTTAGTCAGCTAATATTGTGCTCTGAATACTATTTTTTTTTGGTTCTGTGTCGTAAAATGAAATAAAGTGGCATCACAAAAAAAAAAAGAAAATCAATTAGAAATTTAATTTCATTTTTAAGTTTGATATATAATGATATTTATTCAAAATTTTCATAGACGCATATTAAATTTGCCATTTTGTTCACAACACTTTTGTAAATTTTCAAATTCGAATCAGCAATATCAGAAAAAAGGAGTAGATAAGATTGTATGACTTCTGTATTTTGGATATGTTTCATTTTTTATGCAAAAGAAAAAAACGTTTAGCACTGTTAGTCTGTAATATAGTCGGTATTAATATAAATACGCTTGCTTATATTCCATACAGTGTTTTCATCTGTAATATAGAGTCTTTGCCTAGCCAGAAAGACCTTACATGGTCTGTAGATGTCATGCAAGAAATCGGATTATATAAAGCTAACAAAAACACTTATTTGTCTTCAAAATTGTATTTGTTAAACAATTTTTAGCAATTGTGTTTTTACCATATCAAGAAAAATCTTCCATATTGTATTCACAAAATGTCATTACACATAAATAAAAATACCTTATTGGTATAAAATACAAATTTAAGTCCGAAAATAAATATTATCTTTTTTTATTATTTTCTAGTGCAACGGAGATACTCGTTGAAAAAGATTGTTTTCTCTTGTCAAATTTTTCAATGATTCATATAAATATATTTGAATTTATCTGATAAAAAGTTTGTTTTACAAGTTTTGAAAAGTTGTTTCAAATACTACAGAATATATTGATACTAGATAGCTTTCTCAATCATTTACAGTTTTATTCCATATTAAAAACACACAAGCAGTAAAACAGTACAGTACAAAAGTGTGTGAAGTATAATTGTAAACTATAGACAACCACTGTTACTGCTTTTCGATTAGTCATTCCTGTTTTATTGTTTATATTTCATTCAATAATCATATATTGTAGAAATGTTGGTTGAAATACATATTAATAGTAATTTTCAATTATATCAGTTGATAATATTAACCTATCATTGGCCTGTCTTGGAAGTTGACCCTCTCGTTCGTGGGAATATAAAACTGACGACAAAAAATCATGATTTTACGACTGGACACCCTTTCTTTTACTGAGACTCCGCATTAGAGTTTTCCCATTTCTGAATATCATTTTACTTTTTGTTATGGCATGGCATTAACTCTATTACCAATAACCAGTCTATATACTACACATCAACGCAAACGGGATAAACAAACATGTGACTAAGTTACATATGGACATGTTAAAAACAATGGCTTTTTTCTACATTACATTTTTTGTGGAATCCAGATGCAAGAGTCACACAATCATGTGTTAAAAGGACATGAGTGCATTTCTTATAATTTAACAAAGATGTATTATTATATGTACAATCCAACGCATATTCATCAGATTCCGGTACAGCAAATTCAAAAATTGAAAAGCATAAAATAATTTAAAAAATCGGAAAAATTATATTTTTCTTTGTCAAATAATATTTCTATTCAGGAGAAAATGCATTTGAGCATCAAGTTGCTCACTCTTGTTAATCTACCAAAATAATTTGTATTTTCAATCATGATCCGAAATCTTTTGGACTTGTTGGCTTATTGTTTGATTTTAATCATGTCTATATTTTAATCTGTTTAAATATCTGCGAATCAGAATTGTTTAATAATCGAGTGTTATTTTTTTTTAATGTCTAATATAAAAAGAAATCCTTCACTTGTTGACTTTGGTTCACGTTTAAGATGATCAACAGTTCGATGAAATGTCAAATAATACACTTGATCTGTTATCAAATTCACATCACAGATCAGGAATATCAATGATGTACATAAATAAATGGAGTCTCATTGCTTTTAAAAGTTTTATCAGCTGTGTTTAAAAAAGGTGTCAGTCAGATATTGTCTTAAACCCAACGTTGAGGAATTTACTCCCTCAAGATCGTCACAAACGGTGTAGTTGACCATTAAAAACTCTAAGTACTTCATAACAATGTAACCAAAGGTCTTCCAGGAGCCGTTGTCGCTAATTGGTATTTTTGCCAAACAAAAAAGAAACAATGCCACAAGATTACGAGTGTTTAACGGAAACTATGTGAAACAAAATCTGTCTGGCTGATCATTTCGGCGGCTGAAAAAAATGAGTAAACTTCTTCTTTCTAGGACAATAACTCCTTTTTAAAAGGCTAATCTTGCCAAGTTGTAAATTATTATATGATGAACGTTTTTTGCATTTCAGTTTTTTTCTATATATTATTGTTTTTGCAAAAAAAACATAAATTTCGTCTTGCAAGGACAATAACTTATACGAGGGATCAGTTAACGATTTCAGGCATATTGAATTATCTGTAAATCCTATATTTTTGATCATGTTCGCTCTTTACAGTTGCTCTCTATTTATCATAGTTTCTGCAAAAACACAAAAATGATAACAATCGATGTTCAAGGGCAATAACGAACTGACGAATCTGACTGTCTGATATAAAAAGGAAGATGTGGTATGATTGCCAACTTATTCACCAACCTTAACGTCCTGCTTGCTTTTATTATCATAAGTTTTGTTGTATCCATAGTAGTTTTTAAGATCATATCGAATAAAAAAAAAAACGAAAAAGTAAATGCATTCATCAAATTTTTATTAACTATATAACTATACTAGACAGTTAAACTAAAAGTTATAAAGAGCCTGTGTCGCTCACCTGTTTTCAACAATTGCCATTTGTTTAGTAAATATCATCATTTAATGAGAATAACTCTATCAAGAGTTAACAGACAATTTCACATCTGTTGACGTTTCTTTTGTAGATCTGATCCTGCTGATATTTTTCCTTTTAAAAATTTGTATTTATCTATCAAAGTTTTCAAAATGATAGGCCAAACATAAAAAAAAATCGTAAAATTATTATTTAAGAGCAATAACTCCAATAAGGTGAAGACTGAAGATTTCGGCTTTATAGGCATATTTGTAGATCTTGTCTTGCTGATCATTTAAATTATGAAAGTTGCTATCTCTCTATAATACTATTCAATATAATAGGCAAAAATGCAAAAATATGGGAATAACTATTAAAAAACAATAACTTCAATAAGGAGATGACTACTGATTTCGGTATTGTTAACTTAATTGTAGATCTTGTCTTCCTGATCGTGTTTGCTTATTTAAGATTCTACCTGTCATATATTATTTTTATGATATATGACAAATATGCCAAAAATTAGTAAAAATCGTCATTCAAGGGTAAAAACTCCACAAAGGACTTGTCTGGCGATTTCAGCAGTGTTTAACTAAATTGAAGTTCCTGTCTTGTTGATAATTTTTGCTATTTGAAGTATTTCTCTATATATTACAATTTTTAAGATATAAAGCAAAAATACAAAACATTTGTTAAAATCGTCATTTAAGGGCAATAACTCCTTTCAGAAGTCGTCTAATAGTTTTTATGTAAATAGACAATACTAGTAGGTAGATCTCTACATTTTGAACATTTTTAAACCTGTCAGATGTTCTCTATCTAAAGCGGTTTTCATGATGATCAACAAAACTTGCATTTTAACCCTATGTTCTATTTTTAGCCATGGCAACCATGTTAATTGGCAAGCTTAGCGGGGTCATCGGACATATTTTTTAACAACATGCCTTAATGATGATTGTGGGCAAGTTTTGATAAATTGAGCCTTTGTTAACGTTGTTTCAGGGGAGAAGATTTTTTTGTAAAGGTTATCGGACAACGAACGACTACGACGACGACTACGGACGACAGACGACGGACGCCAAGTGATATGAAAATATCACCTGGCCTTTCAGCAAGGTTAGCTAAAAATGGCACATGATGGCATAGCAAGACATTCCATGTCAAACTGGCATAGAGTTTTGAGACATCATTATATCCATTTCATTGCAATTACATCGATAAATAATAGTTAAAGTTCAATGATAAGTAAATATTGATATTAAAAGACCTTCGAACAAAAAAGGATGTTGAGATCCCCAAGCCCGAAGGGCGAGGTGATTTGAACAGCCCTTTTTGTGAGGAGGTCTTTTAGTGTCAATATTAACTTAATCATTGAACTTTTACTGACTTACAAACCGTCAAAAACATAAGAAATGTACATAAAAAAAACTACTTGCAGAAGCCCATTTCCCCTGAATTGAACGAGTCTAAATATATTTAACCTAAATGATAGTTAAACAGTACTCAAACTGATATACAATTAACAGTTACCAAATTGTAATTTAAAAGGACCGATTACATTGCATTACATCATTTAATTATTTATTTATTATAATCTTTAAAGTATTAAAATAAAAGCAAATGCTAGTTTTATAAAATTAGGGGGAAAATTGATTATTTTTTAATTCCAACTTTTCAAAATAACGATTTTTTTATTTTATAAATGAGGCAGTCAAAACCCTATACAGACCTCATTTACAACTGACCAATGAATGTTCTGCACAACAACTTTTTGTTATATATATTTAATGTTTTTAATCTGTCAGTAATCATGAAATAGATTCGCAAAGACCAGACCATTATGAAAACAGTAAGTGAACTCTTTCAACAATTAGCTATTCAAACATCTTGTTTCACAACTTCTAGTCGAACAGACCTAGATGCACAAAGTCCTTCACAATATTCACCAGGTTAATGTTCATTTTGGCTTTGAGTTTTCCTACACTACGTTACATGCGAATGCAAAATAATTAGTGTTTGTTCAGTCCAATTAATTAATAAATCCTGTTTTGTTTGGTGTTTTTTTTAAATAAAAACTATGCATGTAAACTTCAATGAATAAAATCGTATTAAATAGCCTAAATGTAACATCTTCAGCATCAAGATATGTAGGTGTCAGTGGCTCGATCAATACGTGTTTAGATGAGATATTTTCGCAAGGTTGATCATCATTCTTAAATTGAAATTCGATGTATTCTATGAAAACAAACACTTTTATATTAGTCGTCCGTTATTCCCTTTTCACGTCTAAATGAAGCATAAACACCTTTAAAATACACATTAACCTTTCTCAGTTTTATCATCGCCTGACAACATATCATATGTTATAAATCGTAATAAAACAGTAGTAAAACAATTATTTAAAATTTTTTTTATAAGTGGTCAGTTATGAAGTAAATTGAAAAAAAAAACATAAAACAACTAAATGGAAATTTTACATTATAGCAATTTACAAGCTCTTGTCTTCGTGTTCTATGTACATGGAACAATTTATGAAGTCGATTGATTGTTTTTTGCTTTACGTCCAGTGGCAAACATTTCATGCATGTTCATGACGTAAACACATGAATTTCTAATACAAAAGGTAGGAGCTCAACAGTGTTGCTGGACGTGAAACTTTAAAATATCATTGGAACATGAGGGTACATTGAATAAGGACAGACGTTAAAATTTATATTGGCTATTTCACACTAAACACGCTGCAATTAAGAGTAAGATCACAGACTGGTCGACTTAAAGTCAGAAATGTGTCTGGGTAGGGTGATTTTATAACATGCAAACTGATATCTTGTGAACTTAAACGTTAAAAAACCGGGTAAGCGTGTCGGTCTAGTACAAAGCAGGGTTAATACTCATATTATATTTACATGTAACCGTCCTGAATATTCATTTATTTTGCCATGGTCGTCATCCATTATTATCATTTATTTTTCCGTTGTACTGTACAGTGAAGTGTATTTCTTCTACTGGTTTATATAACACCTTCTTAAAATCCCACCGATCGAAATTAAAAAAGGGCAGTAGGTATATTTCAACCAAACACTTGTGATTGTTAGGATATCTTTGACGGTAAATAACATTAAATCAAATTTGCCTGTTGGGATATCTTTGACGGTAAATATTATTAAATTAACTCCGTAGAACTATTATTTAGCCATGGGACGGTTTTGAGCTTATTATTCTGTATACGCATCTTTCTATATCAAAAGACTGTATGTCAAAGAAATAAATAAACTTGAAACAGCAAATTTTGTCATCTAGCCGAGACTGCCGTCATTGTACGCTTTAATTTATGAGTTATTGCCACTCAATGAAGATTATTTTTCTGTTCTAATCCCCTCTCCTCTTAGATTGGCTGGATAAGATACAATATAACACCTGATGTGGAATAGGACAACGTTATTTGATGTTAAAAAAAGATTAAATGCAAAGAAAAAAATTAGGGAAGAAATGCTAAGACTTACGCTTAAAAAATCAAATATAGATAAAAATCAAATATATATAAATATTGTTTGAGACAATTATCAGCTGAAGACAACTGATCATAAATCACTAAATGAAGCTGATTTATTAATTGCTCCCTTAACGTCCAGTGGAAAATATGTCATGCATATTCACGACGAGATGCAAAGTGGATCAACATGAAGCAAATGGTTACAATTTTAGAGTGACACTTTAATAAGACAGAGCATTTGCTAGAGGTAAAATGTATGCCGTAATAGAATAAAGTTGAACCATGATCGAAGTCGTAACTTAAGCTATTAGCCCTCCTCCACTCCACAGTAGACGAATGCCGAATCCAAAACAACATGAATTGACAATCAATAACAGCCATATAAGTAAATGAGATATGGACGTTTTTTGTAAATAAATTCCTATAGCAGCCAACATTTTCCGGTTTCGGACAGGTTTGTATTTCCACTATAATACCGTTTTATTATTGACCGGAGATATTTATAAAATCAACAAAAAACACTTCGAATCAAAGATTCTCTGAAATTGTTAATTATGGTATCTTGCTGGGTGTTTTATCCCGATCCTATTTTGGACCCCTTGATTCTAAGAGGGCGTGTCTTATTAGTCATGCTCGATTAGCTTTCAGTAAATTGAACCTAAACTTAAAGACCTACACTGGGTTAATAAGTCCGAGGTACAATAAGTAGATAAAAGAAATCCTTTATGAAATAGGATCGTCCCAGGTATCTTAGATAATTATTTTGCATTGAATAACAATGAAAAATGCATGAACAGGTTTGTAATATCAGATAAAAGGATATAAAAAACTTTCTATTAGGGCAAATGCTATATATACTTTAGAAATGTTCCAAGAAATGAAAACAAATCTGTTGAAAGCCATCAGTTAAGCTATATATGTATGTTTCCTACGGTGGTTTCATGTATACATTACTTTTAAATATGATTTAACATAACGTGCATAAGAAGCAAAATGTCGTATATGACGGAATACTGTTTTCGATATACTCCAATCAGGCTTAAGATTATGTTTAATCACTTGGGTTTAACTGTTCCTGATGAAAATAAATGCAGAAAAGCTCTAAGGACACATGGAATATATAACTGTTATTTTCATTTACTATTATTAGTTCAATACCACTTATGACGGACAGGAAGTCACTAAGCATATCATTAGCTCAGTAATTAGTTATTCGGTACTGACATGAGTTATAGCATATATTTTTCTAAGAATCTTATGTTCAAACTCCCTCAGATAAAGATGACCTTAGCCGAATTTGGCTTTAATTTTTAAAGCAGTAGGGCCGTTCTCTAAAGCTGTCTACTGACGGAGACTGAACTACTCATATTGGTAATGTGTTCCATGCGGTATTGTAACCGGAAAGAATGAATGCCTGTATGTATCTTTAGATGTATATATCCGCATAATAGTGAGTTGATAGAATTTTTTTGGTTCTAGCTAGGATGGTGTAAGATCTTATGACAAGTCTTATGCACAGTCTATGGACTGATAGTGGTGGCCAATTAAGTGTGTTCATCATGTCACATACACTACTTGTATTATGGTACCCATTGCACACATACTCGTCAGCTCGCCCTTTGAACATTTCAATTTTTGATATTGATTCTGAGGTGTGTGGGTCCTAGACTGAGCAAGACTACACCAGTTTAGGTCGGATAAGTGCTTGGTATGCCGGACTCCTGATATGTTGGTTTGATGCGTTGAGGTGATGTTTTAGGAAGCCAAGAGTTTTGTTACCTTTAGATGTTGTATCATTTATGTGTTTGTCCCACTTTACATTTGATTGAAATGTAAAACCAAGGTATTTAGCAGATGATACTGATTCTTATGTGAGAAGTTGAAGGGTGTGATTATGTTTAAATAGTTGCTTTTTTCTTCGCGACAGATAGGACTGTGCATTTATTGGTTTGAAAAGCCATCAACCAGTCCTGTTCACAATTTGCTACTGCATCAAGATCAGCCTGAAGTTTGTTGCAGTCACTTTGGGATCAGATCAGATCGGCCTGTATATAATACTGTCGCCTGCAATTAATTTAAGTTTGCTATGATTTAGGTAATCTGGAAGGTCATTTATATAGACCAAAAGTAAGACTGGCCCTAAAACAGTACTTTGATGTGACTGGGACGGTGTTTGATGACTTTCCGTTCATGACAACTGTTTGAGGGCGATTTGAAAAGAATGCAGCGATCCAATTTAATGTGAGTCCGGAAACGCCATTATAATTTAATTTGTATAAAAGTCTTTGATCTGGTACCTTATCGAATGCTTTAGCAGAGGCCATTATAATGAGATCAGTTTGAGTGTTGTTGTTTGTGGAAGATAGTTCTTGAATAAAAGATAGTAGTTGTGGTTTGATCGTAAATGTCTAAAGCCATTTTAGAGTTTGAATGTCCCCTTGGTATCTTTTGCCTCTCTTTTGGAGATGGTACAGGGTGCTGTTATTCTCAAGATGGTTAATGATGTGTTTTGTGCCAATATGTTTTATTAACTTGCAGCTTTATGTTTGTCACCATTTTTGAAGACTGGTGCAAAATTAGCATGATTTCAGTCCTGTGGTATTTGTCCAGTTTCGCGTGATATTTTAAATATTATTGTTAAAATTGGTGCTATCTTGCATTTAGTTTAAGATATGGCCAATGATATTGTTGTCTGGACCGGTGACTTTATGAGAGTTGGTGTTGTTAAGGAGTTTTGTTATGCTTTGAAGATACAGTCTATATCGTTTATGAGGTGTAATTTACGGTAAATTTTCATCATGATGATAAAGAGAGGCAAATATTCATCATGTTTAAAAATTGTTATAGGGAACTATTATGTATACAATTACGGTCGTTTTCAAGTAAATATATGAATTAGGTCACGGTATCTTATTCTTCTTTGAACTATTAATCGGTACGTTCGTACATTTTTGTACGAGGTTCACTTGAACGAATGTCCATGACTATGTATTTTATATAATATAATAAGTTACGTTTGGATAACAGTTATTAATGTTAACTTTTAATATTTGCTGAGGTTACTGATAAAAATCAGTTACTATTTGAATCATTGCTGTTATCATTGAAATATTCTACAGTTACGATTATCTCTCCTGTTATTTGTCCACAAGTTACGATTATCTTCTTTTCTAGTTACGATTATTTTCCTGAAATTTTTTATGGCTATTTTTTTGGTAACGAACACATACATACAACAAAACCGTGCAGATCAACCTGGCGGCAGAGTAAGTCATGAAAACAACACATTTACACAGAGAAATTAGCAGAAAACGATTTAGCTATTTCTACCTCCGCCATGTTGGGATCGTGGTAACCACGATCAGTTTAATACCAGTGTATTATTAGTGGGTGGTTTTTGTTGATATTTTCTGGGAAAGTAAGCTATTGGGGGTTATAGTAAACATTACATGATGAGTTATAACTGAATATTCCAAAAAATGTATTATGTTACTTCAGTTAGGTACATGCAGGAACCGCCTAAGAATTACAATGAAACATTGTAAACCACCGAGGATGGCTGCAATAACAACTATCATAACTTAATCTTAAAAAATTTAGAGTTCTTTCCTTTCCACGTTGCAAAATATACACTAATGTAGACTTACATTGATTTGAAATGCTTTACAGTAACCATAAAACCCCGAAAAGGAATCAAAATAACAATATATATTATCAAGAGCGTAACCTTCACCTTAGAACATATAACCTGTATCAACGTCATTAGTCTCCGATGTCACTGCAAAAAACCACATGGGTGTATAATCTTTGGTTTAAGAGTTATAGCTTGAAATGTCTTTTAACAAACTCTCAATGAGGTAACACCCCTTAAGTTTGTTGGAGGAAGGTCAAACCTCTTAGGTCAAAATAAAACATGGTGTCCATTAATGACCAAAATATTTCCCACTATTCAAACCTTAATAAGGTTGAAGATCCATTTAGCTTAACATAATATCTAAATATGCAGTCATGTCAGTCAGAATAGAAACGTTAGATCCATAACCTTGATTTAAACAGCAATTAAAACTGCCTTATATGTGTCCTTGTTCAATGCACATGTTATGTTGCATTCGTGTCTTACAAACACAGATTTTATTTTTTTCTATTATGACTTACAATTCACAAAACACAAGGAAGACCCCTCTATAGGAATGCACGAAAACACTTGAAAAATGTTGTTTTGGTCTGGAATCTTTGGGCTGTTTTCCTGTCCATTATGGTGAATCATTATTATTGTAAAATTTCATCAATTGGTAGTCATCTTAATATTACGTGACTTTCTTATGTCTAATGTATTACTAATGAAATAGAGATTATAAAACGTTTAAAAGGAAACAGACAGAAATAAAATGATTCACGGATAATAATATTTTTGATGTCGTTGATGACGGAACCCTGTTTTCGATATACTCCAGTCAGGCTTAAGATTATGTTTAATCACTTGGGTTTAACCATTCCTGACGGAGATGAATTCAGAAAAGCGCTTCGAACACATGAAATATATAAACTGTTGTTTTCATTTACTATTATTAGTTCAATACCACTTATGAAAGACAAAAAGTCCCTCAGAGTATCATTAGTGGGTGGTTCTTGTTGAGCAATCTTCAGTTTACATGCGTTCAAATTTATACTAATTAACAATTTATTGAAAACAAACCAAGTTTTCTAATTTTTATGACAGTATATATATATATATATATATTTGCTCTATCTCATCTAACAGCATTGCCAAAATCTAATTATTTGAGGGGGACTTGACACCTGCCTATTTTTTACAGGCATTTTGAAACAAACATTTTGTACACTTCCTTTCAAATTTGTATGTCAAATATTAAACAAATAAAATTATGTCGTAAGTCAATAAACAATCAAATACTCACCAATTTTTTTCTTTTGCTTCTCTGTTTTTGCATGATATTTGATTTGTTTGGGTACAACTAAAATTCTTAGAGACTTAAGATAATAGTATATAATATATTTATTGTATATCGTCTAACAGCCTTGCTGAAATCTAATTATAACCAAAACCTTTATCAAAGAAATTAGTCATCGATGTCACTGCAAAATATCCCACGGGTGTAAAATTGTCTTTTAACAAAGTGTCAATTAGGTTATACCCCTTAAGCATGTTAAAAGAAGGTCACATTTCTTAGGTCAATATAAAACATAGTGTCCATTTATGACCTAAACATTTCCCACTATTCAAACCTTACCGAGGTCAAACATCCATTTAGCTTAACATGATATCTAAATATGCAGTCATACAGACAAGGCTTTTATTTTTTTTTTCAATTATCACTTACAATTCACAAAAGAAAAAGAATATCCCTCTATAGTTATGCATGAAAACACTTGAAACATTTTGTTTTGGTCTGGGAATAAATGTTACCGTGTCCATGATGATGAACCATTATTAATGTAATTTTTTTTTCATTTGGTAGTCATCTTAGTATTACGTGACTTTCTTATGTCCAATGTATTTCTAATGGAATAGACATTATTAAACGTTTAAAAGGAAACAGGCAGAAATAAAATGATTCACAGATAACATTATTTGTTATGTTGTAGATGACGGAACCTTGTTTTCGATATACTCGAATCAGGCTTAAGATTATGTTTAATCACTTAGATTAAACCATTCCTGATGAAGATAAATCCAGAAAATCGCATCGAACACATAGATTATACAAAATGTTGTTTTCATTTACTATTATCTGTCCAATACCACTTATGATGAACAGGAAGTACTAAAGGGTATCATTAGCTCAGTAATTAGTTAAATGGTACTGACATTAGTTATAACATATATTTTTCTAAATGAAGAAATAACTAAGAATCTTGTGTTCAAACTCTTTCAGATAAAGATGACCTTAACCGAATTTGGATTTACTATTAATACCCTATTGGTAATTCTTGTCGCAACGTTCGTACATATTTATACATTCCTTTTTCATATGTCATATATTATTAATGGGTGGTTTTTGTAGATCAATCTTCAGTTTACATGCGTTCAAATCTATACTAATTACACATCTACTGAAAGCAAACCTGTGTTTTCTCATTTTTATGACTGTAGATATATATTTGCTCTATCTCATCTAACAGCCTTTGTGAAATCTAATTATTTGAGGGGGACTTGACATTTGCCTTTTCTTTTACAGGCATTTGAAACAAAAATGTTGTACATTTCCTTTTAAATTTGTATGTCAAATGTTAAAATACGTAAAACAAACAAAATCAGTTGTCAGTCAATAAACAATCAAATACTCACCAAGTATTCTCCTGTTCGTCTCTGAAAAAAGACAAAAAGAAAACAAACTTACGTTTTTTGATACTGTTTTTGCATGATATTTGATTTGTTTGGGTACAACTACAGTTCTTAGAGACTTAAGATAATAGAATATAATATATTTATTGTATATCGTCGTACAGCCTTGCTGAAATCTAATTATAAGAAGGGGACTTCTCACCTGCTTTTTATTGACAGGCATTTTGAAACAAACGCTTTTACTCTTCCTTTCAAATTTTAATGTCAAATATAAACATATGTAAACAAATATATTTCATTAACCAATAAACAATCAAATACTCAAGAAGTTCTTTATCTCCCTTTTCTGAGAAAAGACAAAAAGATAATGAAATTTTACTTTATTTCATACTTTTTTGGTTGATACTTGTTATGTTTGGTTTCAACTAAAATTCATTAAGACTAAAGATAAGAATACAAAACTAACATGTCCCTTTGAGTAATACTAATCTTTGAAATAGTAAGTATATCTTGTTTCGCATGTAGCATACATTAATTTTTAAAATCAAGTATGAACACGCGGCACACTTGACACAAATACTGCCAGTTGTCTTGCAACACTTTACTTTTGTTAGCAAGCAATTGATGGCAATTATTAGTTTTATGAAGTGATGAATAAAATGAGTTAAAATGTTATCGTAACTGGGTTGGTTTAAGATAACAAATTAAACCGAACACAAAATTAAGGTATGAAACAACAGCAAATATTTTTAAATCGAATAATCTGACAGTAAGATACATGAGATATAACGAGTATCATGCAAGATAAATGATATTATTTTCATAACAAAATGGTAAGGGTTGTTAACGATCAATTATTCAATAGTTTTCCTCTGACGTTATATACATTGTAAAACGATTGTTCTAATGGCTAGAAATATAATCAACGTCGTTTCACCTTCAGTACAAATGGTTGTGATCTCATTTTGGAAAGTAAGCTATATGGGGATTATAATGAATATGATATGATGAGTTATAACTGAATTATTCAAAAGATTTGTTTTGTTACTTAGGTTAGGGACATGTAGGAACTGCCTGTGGTTTACAATGACACTTTGTAAATCACTAAGGATGGCTAAAAAAAATATTATAACTAAATTTTAAATAATTTAGAGTTCTTTCCTTTCCACTATGTAAAATATCCACTGCTGTAGACTCCAATTGCTTTGAAATGATTTAGAAGAACCATAAAATCCTAAAAAGGTATCAAATTAACAATATTCATTATCAAGAGCGAAGCCTTCACCTGAGTACTTATAACCAAAACCTTTATCAAAGTAATTAGTCTTCGATGTCACTGCTAAATTCCCCACGGGTGTAAAAATGTCTTTTAACAAAGTGTCAATGAGGTTATACCCCTTAAGCATGTTAAAGGAAGGTTGCATCTCTTAGGTCCATATAAAACATGGTGTCCATTAATGACCAAAACATTTCCCACTATTCAAACGTTACCGAGGTTGAACATCCATTTAGCTCAGCATAATATCTAAATATGCAGTCATGTCAGTCAGAATAGAAACGTTAAATCCGAAACCGTGTTTTTAACAGCAATAAAAACTGCCTTATTTATGTCCTTGTTCAATGCATATGGTATGTTGCATTAATGTCTTACAGACAGGGATTTTATTTTTTCAATTATGACTTACAATTTACAAAAAACAATTCTCGCTTAAAATGCATAACATGGAGAAAGGTCATTCTTGACTTAGATTTTTTATCTATATAAATGTTCTGGTTGTTCTTACTATCTAAAGTATCTTTCTATCTATAACAATGTCGATGATAATAACAATTACACAGCTGCTACAAAAGTGCCTGACACATCCTTATTGTGCATATCGGAAAAGTTGCAAGAACAAATGGGATATTTCGGTGGCATTTTAATCATAAGCAGATGAAAGTGGCTCTGTAGCAAAAAAAAAAACATGTCAGAGAATACCGTTTTTTTTTCAAATCGAACAGTTTGTTATGTTCACCAATGCCATCATTCATTTAAAGTTTCCACTAAATCAATCCAAGCAAACTCAAGTTAGGGTACAATATGTGAAAAAATAATAAAATCTGACAATTAAAGTTCTTTAACTCTAAAGGGACAAACTGGAACATTTGAAAAACCAGAAAAGAATTTTCTATTAACCCTTTCAATAATAAAGTAAATTTTGAGGAAATCAATTCAGGAATACTGGAGTTAGTGCGCGATTAGTGAAAAATTGACGTTAATATAAAAGTCAAAGTTCTGGAATTCTGAAAGGACAAGGCAAAAAAAAAGGCAAAGACTATAACAAATCGATTTTGAGCTATAATGTTGTGTTGATTTATACGAGAATCGGTTAAGCGAATATGATTTATCGTATTAAGTGTTAACGGACGGATGGACGACGAACGGACAGTAGTATACCTTTCTTCGAAGTGTGTATTAAAACTAACGCATTTCCAAAATACGGACATTTCTGAAGCAATAATCCGAAAACGGATAGTAGGATTGAAAAAAATCTAAACAAGACTGATCATTTTTACCCCATGTCAGATTTACTGTCACTGTTTTAGTTTATGACATAAAAGCCAAAAACATTCAAAGTTAATGGTAAAGGTAATTTGCAATGGACGCATGATGTTATCCATGAAATTTACTTATTATTCAAGACACTGCAGTTGACGTCATGGTCATTGGCAACATACATTTGTATGTCTACATCTCTTATAACACTGTTAAGGGAAGAGAAGGTACTTGCTAATGCAATCTCTTATAATGTTGTGCAGTTGTATTTAGGACTGTTATTCTTTTATTATTGAGTCATCGTGATGTCTATATTCTTTGAAAGGTAGGTTTTGATTTCCGCCTTGGAATATTTTTCATTTCTTTTTAACTAACGTTCACAAAACGTTTATGGATTGCATTATATACATTTCAAAAGTATAGGCCCTCATCAAAATATTTTGATTCAGTTGTCTTCCTGAGAGCATTTACCACAATATGCACATGATGGTATAAAAGACGCTGCATATCAGCCTGGTATAGATTTATGAGACAGTATTTTATCCAATGTATTACAATGACTTTGATAATAGCAGATAATAGTTGATGAACTTTCTTTACAAGCAGAATGCCATAAATATTTTAATAAAGTTTCAAGAAATGAAACCAAAATTGATGACAGCCTTACTTAGACCTCAATATTTATGATTATTATATAGTAATAAATATTTGTTTGTTTATTTAAAAAAAAACACCCGAGAAAAAAACCGTGCAATAAATCTCTGTATTTGCACGCATTTCCGGGAAAAAGCTGAGGCGTTCCGAAATCGACATGCATATTATTGCATCCTTTGTTATCGTCTGGGAAAACAAGATGGCGGACGCCGGTCATACAGATAATTTGACAGCGACGCCAGAGTCTATGATTGATAAGCAGATGGTCATTAGCTTTATTGATGATAAAAAGAAAAAATCAACAGTTAATTGCACGAATCGTGACTTGAAATTATTATGCAAATGGCTGGTTGGAAAGGGTGAGTTGAAATCAATCGAGAAAATCCCTCACAATAAACTTGATGATTGATCCTTTCTTGTCTGAATTCTACATAACCTTAAAGAAAGAAAATGGCCAGGGATATGAACCGGGGACGTTCGACGGTATTCGTGCCAGTATTGAGAGGCATTTAAAGGACAAAGAGTACTCTCATTCAATACGTGACAAGGAATTTAATTTGTCAACAAAAGCACTTTCTGCAAAAAAGGTCCAGTTGAAAAAAACTAGGAAAAGGACATAAGCCGAATGCTTCAAAGGCAGTAAGTAAGGACGAAGAAGATTTGTTGTGGGAACAGGGTCAGCTCGGTGATGGTACACCTAGAATACTTATATTTTCTCTCTGGTACTATTTTACAAAATGTTTCGGACTACGTGGTAGAAATGAACATCGGCAAAAACAATTGGGAGATATTTTAATGAAGAAGAACCCTGTGGATAACCGACAGTATTTAGAGATTTCTAAGAGACTTACGAAAACTCGTGATGGTACCAAGGGAAAAGAGAATCGCAAAGTTAAACCGAGAATGTATGAAAATAAATCTGATCGCTGTCCATTACAGTTTTTTAAAGCGTATCTTCTTCGACGTCCAGAAAATGCAATGGAACCAGAGTCACCGTTTTATTTGACGTGTATTCCAATGGAAAGAGTTGAACCCATTATATGGTTTTACGCAAGGCCTATGGGAGAAAATACGCTGGCAAACGTGATGCCAATGGCCGCAAAAGAAGCTGGGCTGGTACGAGAAACAACCCACAGTGTGCGTACAACAACAATAAAAACGCTTCGCAAGGCATGTGTACCTAGAGACAAAATTAAACATATATCTGGTCACAAAAGTACAAGTTCGATTGAGGTTTACGATGATGATCTCTCCGATGATGAGCAAAGGGAATATTCAGATGTATTAACTGGTATTAAATCGTCACTTGGACCATCAGTGACCGCAAATGAAAGTGACAATGCATATAACAATGTGGCTTTACAGAAGATTGACCGTCCTACTGTTTCACAACAAATTAGCCCACCGATTGCCACATCTTCACAATCTGTCTGTTCTTATACTGCTGCGCCTAATAATATTCATGAACAATCTTCTAAAGGTGCGTCGGAGGCATTATCTAACATGTTCAGTAAAGGCACTGTTTTAAATAACTGTACTTTTAATATTAACTTTAACATGGAACAGTCAAATGGAGAAAGTCAGAGGCATTCTAGGCCAAATTACTGTTATGAACCGCCAAGGAAAACATTCAAGCGAATACTTCCGTTGGAATCTTCGGACGAATCCCAAGAATTCTAGACCAGAGACTATTTAAAACCTATGTGGAATTTAAGGACACTGTTTAATTGTTGCAAATTGTTAGATTAATATTACTTAATTAAATTGTTGAAAACTGATTTATTTTCTAAACAAATACAAAAAAGACATCAATTCAATAATAAATTACATGTACATTATAAATGTACATTTTTGTCAAACTATTGGCAGGATCGCAACTTTAAACAAAAACACAAATCTGTATTCATCATTCAATTTTTTGTCGTCACTTGGTGTCCTTTGTCTTTCATCGCCTTAAAAAATACCATATTAATATCGCCCTTGGCAATAGTGTTGCCTTGAGTTATTGGAACTGTACACAATATATCATCTGTCCTTTCATGATATTGGAACGCTACAAAATATATTTGCACAATCTGTCCTTCTTTTATAGGAATGCTACCAATATGAAAAAGAACAGATATGGGTCAATGGCAAAAAGGCATCACAAACTCACTAAATGTAACACAAAAAATATAAATCCTGAGCTGACAACACAGGAAATATACTTGCACAATACCTCCTTCTTTGATATTGGAAAGCTGCAAAATAACAACGACACAACAAAAGCACAACATTAAAATGTAACACACACAGAAACGAACTATAATATAACAATGGCCATTTTCCTGACTTGGTACAGGACATTTTAAGAAAAATAAAATGCTCCGCAGGGCGCAGCTTGATACGACCGCAGAGGTCGAACCCTGAACAGTTGGGGCAAGTATGGACACAACATTCAAGCTTGATACAGCTTTGCATTTGGATTGTGATTAAATATTTGACACAGCATAGGTTTCTGACACAGAATGAATGTGGTCTAAGAACTTAAAAATTTTAAATTGGACATTCACCTATTATGGTCCAATATCCAAAATCTAAATACATGGTTAGATTCAGCATATCAAAGAACCCCAAGAATTCAATTTTTGATGAAATCAAACAAAGTTTAATTTTGGACCCTTTTGACCTCAATGTGGACAAAGTTGATAACGGGGCCCAAAAATCAAAAATCTAAATACATGGTTAGATTCAGCATATCAAAGAACCCCATATATTCAATTTTTGTTGAAATCAAACAAAGTTTAATTTTGGACCCCAATTTGGACCAACTTGAAAACTGGGCCCATAATCAAAAATCTAAATACATGTTTAGATTCAGCATATCAAAGAACCCTAAGAATTCAATTTTTGTTAAAATCAAACTAAGTTTAATTTTGGACCCTTTGGACCTTAATGTAGACCAATTTGAAAACGGAACCAAAAATTAAGAATTTAAATACACGGTTAGATTCGGCATATCAAAGAACCCCAATAATTCAATTTTTGATGAAATCAAACAATGTTTAATTTTGGACCCTTTGGACCTCAATGTGGACCAATTTAAAAACGGGGCCCAAAATCCAAAAACTAAATACACGGTTAGATTCAGCATATTAAAGAACCCCAAGAATTCAAGAATAAAACCCCATTGAAATTGGTCAAGAAATAAGCAATTTATACGAAGTATCTTCTTTTGCACAATACTGTGCAATTAAATATTTCTTGCTATTGCGCAATACTGTACAATTGACAATTTCTTGCTATTGCGCAATATTGTGCTATTGGATATTTCTTGCTATTGCGCAATACTGTGCAATTGAAGATTTCTTGCTATTGCGCAATACTGTGCAATTGAAGATTTCTTGCTATTGTGCAATACTGTGCAATTGAAAATTTCTTGCTATTGCACAATACTTATTATATAATAATTTACACATCCTGTTTGGTGTGTATCTCCTACCATATCATTATTATTTGCTTTTAAATATAAATCAGAAATAATCAACTTAAAATGGAAAATTTTAAAAGAAAAACAAAAGGAAAAAAAGAAAAAAAAAAGGAAACCCCCCCCCCATTTTTTTGAACCCCCTTATGATTCAACACCCCCAAACTCAATCCCAGCCTTCCCTTTGTGGTATGGTACCTTGCTGTACAATTTCAGAGAGATCCATACACTTGAACACAAGTTATTGTCTTGAAACTAGAAAAATGTGTTTTTTGGCCCCTTTTTGTCCCCAAATTCCTAAAATATTGAGGCAATTACCCCCATCATCAATCCCAGCCTTCCTTTTGTGGTATGGTACCTTGCAGTACAATTTCAGAGAGATCCATACACTTACACACAAGTTATTGTCCTGAAACTAGAAAAATGCTTGTTTTTTGCCCCTTTTTGGCTCCTAGTTCCTAAAATATTGAGGCAATTACACCCATCATCAATCCCAGCCTTCCCTTTGTGGTATGGTACCTTGCTGTACAATTTCAGAGAGATCCATACACTTGAACACAAGTTATTGTCTGGACACTAGAAAAATGTGTTTTTTGGCCCCTTTTTGGCCCCAAATTCCTAAAACATTGAGGCAATTACCCCCATCATCAATCCCAGCCTTCCTTTTGTGGTATGGTACCTTGCAGTACAATTTCAGAGAGATCCATACACTTACACACAAGTTATTGTCCTGAAACTCGAAAAATGCTTGTTTTTTGCCCCTTTTTGGCCCCTAATTCCTAAAATATTGAGGCAATTACCTCCATCATCAATCCCAGCCTTCCCTTTGTGGTATGGTACCTTGCAGTACAATTTCAGAGAGATCCATACACTTGAACACAAGTTATTGTCTGGAAACTAGAAAAATGCTTATTTTTGGCCCCTTTTTGGCCCCCAATTCCTAAATGTTTCGGCAATTACCCCCAAACTCAATTCCAGCTTTCCCTTTGTGATATGGAACCTTGTAGTACAATTTCAGAAAGATCCATACACTTACACACAAGTTATTGTCATGAAACTAGAAAAATGCTTGTTTTTTGCCCCTTTTTTGGCCCCTAATTCCTAAAATTTTGAGTCAATTACCCCCAACAATCAATCCCAGCATTCCTTTTGTGATATGGAACCTTGTGTTACAGTGTCAGAGAGATCCATACACTAACACACAAGTTATGTCTGGAAGTTACAAAAATGCTTATTTTTGGCCACTTTTTGGCCCCGAATTCCTTTACTGTTGGTACCATAACCCCCAAAATCAATCCCAACCTTCCTTTTGTGGTATTGAACCTTGTGGTAAAATTTCATAGAGATCCATTCACTTAAACTAAAGTTAGAGTGCGAAAACCAATGTGTCTTCGGACGACGCCGGACGACGCCGGACGACGCCAGACGACGACAACGACGACGACAACGACGACGACGACGACGACGACGACGACGCCAACGTCATACCAATATACGACCACAAAAATTTTTTTGCGGTCGTATAAAAATGGTGGGTTGAACCTGGTTTTGTGGCATGCCAAACCTCCCGCTTTTATGGCAACGTCAAACACAACACCAAAACGACAACATCACATGACAGGACCACAATACAAATAAATGGGAGAACATATAGGACAAAGAAACACACGAATAATAGCTAACAAAAGGTACTAGACTTAAAATTCAATACGCCAGACGTTCGTCTCGTCCACACAATACCAACAAGTGACGCTCAGATGAAAAAAGTTTGAAAGCCAAAACAAGTACAAAGCTGAAGAGCACCGAGGACCAAAACTTCCAAAAAGTAGCGCCTAACACGGCCAGGGTTTTCTGCCTGGGACAAGATCATCCTTATTATTTAGAATAATTTATAATTTCGCAAACAGTAAAGTTTATAAAATGACTATATAATAGATATACATGATTAAATTAATATCAAATTGTGGTAGTAATTAGATAATTATTTGTATTATCTAGCTATGTCGGTGTTTCTTCACAATCAAACTGTAAACCAAATATATCGTATAAATTTCGTTGAACCAAACTAAAATCTAATAAATATCAAAATATACCAACCGTCATTCGGTTAAAAAAAATCTGATTGTCGTCAATTGTCTGTCTGTCTGTTTGTTCTCCATATTGTCGCCACTTGTCCAACTGTATGAAGTGTATTCTGTAACTTAGTTAATTTATTATTCAATTTATTTGTGTCCATTATCTGTCTGTCATCCGTGAACAGACAAAACATGACTGTTATGAGTCTCATCAACATGATCAATTTTACTCCTGGTAAAAGTCGTAAAAAAAAATTACTTCATTTTTTTTATTTTTTTTTTATATATATATTTTTAAAGGTTAACCATGAATAAAATATTTTAAAAAGAAAAAAAATATAAAAAAAAAAAATCTAAAAAAAAATCCAAAATATTATTGCACTAGTGCAAATAACATTTATTCGCACTAGTGCAATAAAATATCTGTTTCTTTATAAACTTGTATTTTGACTAGATAAATCATAAATTTTGTGTTTAAAATATTTATTACTATATAATAAAAGGGTAATTGCATTAGTATTGGTGGATATTGCCCTCGCAGTATATCATATTACACTCGTAAACTCGTGCAATATGATATACTGCTCGGGCAATATCCACATATATTAATGCAATAACCCATAATTAATACAGTGGTTTAATGTATAAATTACATTAATATATGATTAACATAACATGAAAAAACAAGCATAAAATATTACGTATATTAATCAAACAAAACAGGCCAAACAGGACCTATAATTTAAAAGAATATAAAACAGTAAAAACTGTAATGCTTAATAAAATACATAGATTTCTGTCGACTTTAAAATTCGTTTTTAGAATCGACACACCTAGTATTATTATGAAATGTATATACAATATACTGGCGCTTTATAGACTTGATGGACATAATTTTACAGAAACAAATCTTTATTCAGAATTCACAATATCTATCGTTTCACATGCACACCACTTATAGCCAGTTACATCAACAGTTCTATTTTAGGTACAATATACGAGTGGTCTATTACGTAACTCCTAAGTTTAGTTGTAGATTTTTTACATATCTAGACAATTTTCCGTTAACCGTTTAACTCACAACAAAAAATCTTTAGACAGGCAAATATTACTATGCTATATCAACTGAATTATTCAAAAGATTTGTTTTGTTACTTGGGTTAGGGACATGTAGGAACTGCCTGTAGTTTACAATGACACTTTGTAAATCACTAAGGATGGCTAAAAAAATATTATAACTAAATCTTAAAGAATTTAGAGTTCTTTCCTTTCCACTATGTAAAATATACACTGCTGTAGACTCAAATTGCTTTGAAATGATTTAGAAGAACCATAAAATCCTAAAAAGGTATCAAATTAACAATATTCATTATCAAGAGCGAAGCCTTCACCTGAGTACTTATAACCAAAACCTTTATCAAAGTAATAAGTCTTCGATGTCACTGCTAAATTCCCCACGGGTGTAAAAATGTCTTTTAACAAAGTGTCAATGAGGTTATACCCCTTAAGCATGTTAAAGGAAGGTTGCATCTCTAAGGTCCATATAAAACATGGTGTCCATTAATGACCAAAACATTTCCCACTATTCAAACGTTACCGGGGTTGAACATCCATTTAGCTCAGCATAATATCTAAATATGCAGTCATGTCAGTCAGAATAGAAACGTTAAATCCGAAACCTTGTTTTTAACAGCAATAAAAACTGCCTTATTTATGTCCTTGTTCAATGCATATGGTATGTTGCATTAATGTCTTACAGACAGGGATTTTATTTTTTCAATTATGACTTACAATTTACAAAAAACAATTCTCGCTTAAAATGCATAACATGGAGAAAGGTCATTCTTGACTTAGATTTTTTATCTATATAAATGTTCTGGTTGTTCTTACTATCTAAAGTATCTTTCTATCTATAACAATGTCGATGATAATA
The DNA here is from genome assembly GCF_021869535.1 of Mytilus californianus. Lineage (NCBI taxonomy): Eukaryota > Metazoa > Mollusca > Bivalvia > Mytilida > Mytilidae > Mytilus > Mytilus californianus. The sequence continues at coordinate 55,969,120 of NW_026262604.1, forward strand.
ACAATTACACAGCTGCTACAAAAGTGCCTGACACATCCTTATTGTGCATATCGGAAAAGTTGCAAGAACAAATGGGATATTTCGGTGGCATTTTAATCATAAGCAGATGAAAGTGGCTCTGTAGCAAAAAAAAAACATGTCAGAGAATACCGTTTTTTTTTCAAATCGAACAGTTTGTTATGTTCACCAATGCCATCATTCATTTAAAGTTTCCACTAAATCAATCCAAGCAAACTCAAGTTAGGGTACAATATGTGAAAAAATAAAAAAATCTGACAATTAAAGTTCTTTAACTCTAAAGGGACAAACTGGAACATTTGAAAAACCAGAAAAGAATTTTCTATTAACCCTTTCAATAATAAAGTAAATTTTGAGGAAATCAATTCAGGAATACTGGAGTTAGTGCGCGATTAGTGAAAAATTGACGTTAATATAAAAGTCAAAGTTCTGGAATTCTGAAAGGACAAGGCAAAAAAAAAGGCAAAGACTATAACAAATCGATTTTGAGCTATAATGTTGTGTTGATTTATACGAGAATCGGTTAAGCGAATATGATTTATCGTATTAAGTGTTAACGGACGGATGGACGACGAACGGACAGTAGTATACCTTTCTTCGAAGTGTGTATTAAAACTAACGCATTTCCAAAATACGGACATTTCTGAAGCAATAATCCGAAAACGGATAGTAGGATTGAAAAAAATCTAAACAAGACTGATCATTTTTACCCCATGTCAGATTTACTGTCACTGTTTTAGTTTATGACATAAAAGCCAAAAACATTCAAAGTTAATGGTAAAGGTAATTAGCAATGGCCGCATGATGTTATCCATGAAATTTACTTATAATTCAAGACACTGCAGTTGACGTCATGGTCATTGGCAACATACATTTGTATGTCTACATCTCTTATAACACTGTTAAGGGAAGAGAAGGTACTTGCTAATGCAATCTCTTATAATGTTGTGCAGTTGTATTTAGGACTGTTATTCTTTTATTTTTGAGTCATCGTGATGTCTATATTCTTTGAAAGCCAGTTACATCAACAGTTCTATCTTAGGTACAATATACGAGTGGTCTATTACGTAACTCCTAAGTTTAGTTGTAGATTTTTTACATATCTAGACAATTTTCCGTTAACCGTTAAACTTACAACAAAAAATCTTTAGACAGGCAAATATTATTATGCTATATCAACCTCAACTTAAATATTTAGGCCTACAATTTGACCAATATCTATCCGGAGACAGCACATTTAACCCCATCATTAAAAAGGTAAATGATAGACTTAAATTAAGGTACCGTAAAGCGAATTTCCTGTCCACAGAAACCCGAATAACGCTTACAACGGCTCTTATTCAATGTAACTTTGATTATTCCTGCTCCTCCTGGTTTTCCGGTGTATTACACATTTTTTAAGTTAAAAAATAAGCCTCACAATGCCTAAAACAAAACTACTCTATTCATTACGAAGAGTCGTTGGCAAACCAAAACTATCTAGCCTCGGATTTCTAAACATTGAAAACAGATTAATACAATAGCGAATGGGACATGTACACAAAATCTACAGTATCCGAAAGATAAAATTGAGAATGGAAATGGGGAATGTGTCAAAGAGACAACAACCCGACCACAGAACAGACAACAGCAGAAGGCCACCAACAGGTCTTCAATGCAGCGAGAAATTCCCGCACCCGGAGGCGTCCTTCAGCTGGCCCCTAAACAAATATATATACTAGTTCAGTGATAATGAACGCCATACTAAACTCCAAATTGTACACAAGAAACTAAAATTAAAAATAATACAAGACTAACAAAGGCTAGAGGCTCCTGACTTGGGACAGGCGCAAAAATGTTTTTAAAAGCAATGAACATCATAGATACAACAAAAGATCTAGCCCTTTAGACTTTGTTGTTCTAAAAATCAAAGGAAAAGTTTCCTCATCTTTCCTTTTGAATGCAATCAAGGACTGCAACACGCTTCCTAATTAGTGAAAGTCAATAAAAGACCGCTTTTAAAGCCAATTCAACATTAAATTTTAGAAATAGTTGAATAGAAATTAGAAGATGTGGTATGAGTGCATGCAATTGAATATTATGTGTCGTTATGAAAATATTTTATACAGAATACATAATAATTTAAAGATACGATAACACAAAATAAGTAAACATTGAATTACAGAAATGCAATAAAAATTGTGTCAACAGGTCAAATTAACACGAAAGTACGATTTGAGAGTACTCGCAGTTACTGAAAGCTAGTTAAAAGCCAAAAACAATTTACAATAAAAAATCATGCATCAGAGACTAAAATCAATTAAAACACATCCCAGGGATTTAGGATTTTAACGCCATGGACAGTCAATATAGACATTACTTCTGCAATACCAAAATAAAAGTATCGACAGGCAGTAGGATCGTTAGGATTTAACCTTATAGTAAATAGTTATCGTGTTAGGGACGACATCAAAAGATCGATGTCGGATAAAAAAAAATTATTTCAATTAGTTTGGGGTGAGGGTAAAAATAGCTGCAAGTTTTGTTATCCGACATTGATTTTCGGATTGAAAAATACGGATTCCAGTTCGGCCCTAACATATGTTTGGACTTTTAAACCGAATGAAAGCCATCAAATCGTACCGGAAAGCAAATCTTTGGCCGAAAGTATCGGGGCGAATAATAATCATAGCATCTATGTCGTTCAAACGCTTTATCGATCATGAATGTTGAATGATATGAAACAGTATACAGATCAACACAGATTGTTTTGGTCCACACGGCATGGTGGTATTTTAAAACAAACTATAAAATTTTCTTTGAATTGTGTTAATTATTTAATTATAAAAATAAAATATAAATTCAAATAAAAATTTGAAAGTTATATAGATTTTATGAGATAGTAGAAAAATATGACAGTGTTCAACAGACATTGAATAGAAATTACATAGATCATATCACATTCACTACATTCATTTGGGATTGTGCTTTTCCTTCTCTATCACAATTGGCACACATGCACTGCCCTGTCATCACCATACATTTCAATGGACCACTATTGTGTTTAAAGCTATATATTTTATATGAAACAATGAACTGTTTTATATTCATTTGAGAAAAGAAAGAAAACAATTAAAACCATAAACCCACTATTTATTTATACCAATCGTGGGCAGATGAAAAATGCAGAATCCATGCTGACTGTAGTGTTTATAAAATAATAATTTAACAATGCCTTTTTTTATGCATACAAAAAATACACATAACTTTTTTTTCAATATTTTTTTAAAGTGATGTCAATATACAGAACAAATATACATTGTTGAGGAAAAAAAGGACCCATGATACAAAAAGTATACTCTGAAAGCATTTGTCCATATTGGTCAATCAATTTTTCCCAAATTAAGTTAAGAGGGGGGGGGAAGGGGGATTTGGGGGGGGGGGGGGGGGGGGGTCAGTGAAAAAACTATGTGAATTAAGTTTTTTATCCTGAACTTTTGATGTCGTCCCTTATATATATATATAAATTAAAGCAATCTCTAAATAGAAATTTACGTGGATGTATATTTTAACATCCCAAAAACCATTCTAAAAGAATACAAATTAGTTATGTTTTAATTTGTTGATGACAAAATCGATGTTAATGCCAATATAAACAGTATTCAAAGATCGTATTACAACATTAATAAGATAACCTTTACTAATAAGTGTGTTTAAAGGGTCGATGATTTTACACAGCTCACATAGTGATTTCCGCGCTTTTAGTACAATATTACCGTATACTTTAGGATGTGAAATACCGTTTAAATAAGTTTTCTAAAGGTACAGCCATATTTACTAATCAACTCTTTGTATCTATGAAAGAATTTAGTAAATGTTTATAGTAATTAGTAATTTATGGTAACGAAATCCCAGACTTAAAGACCGGGTCTGATCTAAAACTTTTACCAGGTTGTACGCGATCAAGCCAATATGGAAAAGAGGCTGAGCTTGCCAGTGTCATATCATAATCTGTGTTAAAAATAGTTTGTTTATGTGCAAAGCACATGGCTTATCAATTAAGTGAGAAAGAGATTTATACTAACCATTCATTTGATGCAGTACTATTTGTTAAATCCAGACTGACAATAGGTATAAAATAAACACTTAAAATCGTCCAGTTATAAAAAGTAAAAGTAGAAAATAAAATAAATTTAAACATTAAATGTGCAATTTTGATGATATATCATATCGTTATAAATATTTAAGAACTAATTCCTCCTGGTTCTTTTCCTTGAATATACAACATTAACAAAAGTTTTCCATATATTTCCTCGAAATTTAAATGTTTTCTGTTTATAATTTTCTTGCCTCTTACACTTCTAGGGGTTCTAGGATTTCGCGGATTTGAAATAGAAGTGAAGTCCCTGTCAACATTTTCATTCCATTGACAAACTGCCAAGTTCGAACGTTCGAACGTGCATTGCACTGTTTGTCACCAAACGCAATACGTTTATCCTGATAAATATTTATAACGTTGTTGAAACTTTCAACATAAAATGTGTCTTTTCCTAAAACATAATCCTGAGGATATTTAAAAATGTTGGAATTTAAAAGTACTCCAAGTAACAGTTTTTCAGCCACTGGATCAGTCAAAACAATTCTTGATGGTTCATAATTTTTATCATATTTACATCTAGAGGAAGGATTATTGTTACAATTTCTGATTGCCCAATGAATATGAGTTGATACATGTAACAGTTCCACTTTATCACTTAGTTGAAAGGACCACGTTTTTCTATCAGATTTTGCTGTACCAGCTGCAACTTTTTTCAGAGCTGTTTTACTGCTTTAACACAATGCCATGTATCGTTTTGATTAATTGCATCAGTTTCTTCACGAATGTATTTGTTGATAGATAGATTCCTGTCATGGCAATGGACACCTACAGCAACCTCCTTTTCAGCCAAATATGTATATACCCTATCAGTACCAATACGTTCATGTCTTTGAGAAACAACATCGTCAGCTTTGGTTACATGTTGACAAGATAAAACTTTGTGTGTTTTTTCACCAATCGCAACAATACTTGCATCTTTAGCGTTTTTACGCCAGCCATGCCTTGCGTCAGTTAAAATATCTATTTCTCTAAATTTGTCATCATAAATATAATATAAGGCTGATTCTTCAAGCAAGGCTGTTGTTGTAGACTTATGGTATTCTGTTTGAATGTGGTTTTCATATCAGTTGAAGAACTTATTTCGTTTTTCCCAATTAATTTTCCCGATTCCAGCACCATCTACAAACTTGGTATAATGTGATGGCAACATTCCACTACAGATCAGACCATGCTGCACTCTGTTATTCACCAAGTATTCCTTGTTCTGCATGTATGGCGAAGAAGACCTAAGAAAAGTGTGAGAGGATTCACATTTCATTCTTGTCATAATTACATGTCCTCTTGTTGCCCATTTCTCTATAATTAGGTTGTTTTTACAGTATCTGAAATGAGCTTCCACCACTTATTTGTAACGTTTTAGTGAGTCCTCAGCACACATGAATATTTTTTGGCTAACATCTTTTTTCCTAGCTTTAACGTAGGTACTTTGTATTGGATCTGGTATATGTATAGATTGTTCATCAGATGCATTCCCTACTTCCTGACTAGGCCACATCTCCAATAAAGTTTCCAAAACCTGCAAATTTCCTGTAGGTTTGTTTAACCTTTGAGTCAATATATTCCTAATTTCCAGTATTTTACCAAGAATTTCTGCTTTCTTTTCATCACTTCCTGAAAACTCCATTCTGAAACTTGGGGTTCTTTTTCGTTTTTTTGTGGACTAGCCATAATTTTGTCTTTAAAGATTTTTATTAATATTGAAATGACCAAACAGTTGAGTTCCCATACATATTATGGATGAGTTTATATTGTAAATTGGGTGAAAGGGGAGTAGTGTATAATATATATGACAAAAAACATAATTATAATCTAAAGATTATGTCTTTATCTTATTTTTATATTTTATTTCAAAGATACATGTATAAGAATTCTTTTTTTTTAATGTATTAATGACTAATGACAAAAACAAATAATATAACAGGATAGGATTACATTCTCCATCCCTCTTTGTAGATTGCACTTGTCCTGAAATATGATATTACACAAACCTACACATAAGTAAACAGTTACCGCCAAAATAGTGCAAATTCTTTGAGAGATAATTTATGATGCTGGGGTTTATCATTACTTGAGGTTCTTTCAGGATTTATAACCTCAGTAGAACAGCATGTAAACAAATAAATGAAAAAAACTTTTTATTTAGAAAATATTATTTTATCTAAAACAGAACAAAAGAGCAGTTACAAACATGAATTAGTACCTTTTATTTAAAAATTACATTTGGTTCAAATTTTTGGAAGGCAAAGTCTCTGGTCATATCTATGCTATCAATTTGAAAATGGACGACAGTGTAAATCAAGGAAAATCTATCTTGGCTCTTGAAGTTACAGAAGAACAAAAAGAAACTATTTATAATTTATTTGCTCACAATAACTGGGATTATAAAGAAACTGAAATTAAAGAAAACAAAGATGAAAATAAAGAGACAAATGGGACAGGAAATTCAGAAGATTTTGATGATTTTTTGATAGAGCAAAATGATATTTTTGAAGAATGTCAGTACTGTTTATGCAAATCGTGCATAACACATGAACATAACAAACAAATGTGATTTTAAGATTTTATGGTCAACATATCATATGTCATTTTATTACATCGCGATGACCGTATTATTATATATACATGCAACCGTAACATTAATTTAATATATAACAACAAACCAGTGTATACTCTGGGACTATGATTATATTAGTATAATAGTCCCAGGTATACTGATTTGTATCACTACAATATAATAGTTATTACAGTGCGGTTGAATTTCCTGTCATTTATTCATCATCCATGCACGAACTTGTATCAGAAAAAAATATATCTCTGTGAATTAAGCCAAAAATGTATAAGAACCGAAACAATTGAAGAGTTATATGACCAAAAGGACTTAAAATGTAGCCATCTAAGGTCAATTTTGCCTGAGGGAGTTCAAACCTTAGTTTTTTTTAATATTTCTAAATTCAAAAACTGACAATTTTAAAAATATTTGTTATTAATCATGTCAGTACCGAAGTACTGACTACTGAGCTGAAGATGCCCTCGGGGACTGATAGTCCACCAGCAGAGGTATCGACCCAGTGATGTAAAAAATAAAAAGAATTCATGCGTCCGAAGAGCTTTTCTGGATTTACCTTCATCAGGAACGCCCAAGCCAAGGATTATAAGAACCGAAACAATTAAATAGCTATATAACCAAAAGGACATAAAAATATAGCCAAATCCATCTAAGGTCAACTTTGCTTGATTGAGGTGAAACCTTAGTTTCTTTATAATTTAAAAATTTTATTTTTTATCAAGTTGTCCGTGTCTCCCAAAAATGTTACCACGTCCAAACTGAACGTTTTTGCACGGAACGTCAATGTAACGTAATATATATAATTTCATTTTCAATGACTGAAAGTTTCGCATGTATATGTCTTTAGCATTTATAACGTTCTGCATAATGATATTATTTTGGGAGATAATTTTTGATAAAAATCTTTTACAAGTGATAAAAAGGTGAACTATAGTTGTTAATTTCTGTGTCATTTGGTCTCTTGTGGAGAGTTGTCTCATTGGCAATCATACCACATCTTCTTTTTTTATAATCAAATCAAGTGAAGAAGACATTTAAGTGTTTAAAAAATGTCAAAAATCATATATACTTCAAATTTTAGGCCAAAATAAGCCTTTATCGGAATTTCTTCTATGTACAAATAAGAAATAAATACATATAAACATAATGATCATGATATTAAACGGCCACGACAAATATCATGTCAGTTCGAAGTCTGGAGGCTTTTTTCGAAATTCCATATAACAGAACTGCTGTAAGATTTGAAACTTCCAGTTCACAATTATGACAGCAAGCAGTTCGATATTGTAATATTTTCAAACAAATTAAAGAAAAGGTCTGTCGCCTTAACCTTAAAATGTGATTTTAAAATTTTACGGTCAACATATCATATGTCATTTTATTACATCGCGATGACCGTGAGGTCATTTCGATGTATTGCTATCGCCTAAATTTCCATTATGCAAATTAGTTCTGGGTTTTCAACCGATCTATAAAAATAATAGATCCGCGGTCATTATCTAGTGCAAAATAACATTACTTATCGCTTGTTTCAAATTCATTTTTTCAATGGATACTCCTATAAATATTTTTATTAAAACACAAATTAATAACATGTAAATGTGTTGTCGTTAGTTATATATATAAAAGTAAAAAATCATTGATGATATCTGTGTACACGTACCGAAAAATTGTGTTAAAGCTTACGGAAGAATATCTCAAGAACGTTTTGCGACACTCCCGGCAAGTACCGATAACTCTGTTATTGTTTTGCGGGAAAATATGAATGGCTTCTCATATCCAATCTTTTAGAAAAATCGATTTTTTTACAGAAGAGTGTCCACCATGCACTTGCACTGCACTATAATTAGAATAGTATAATAGAATGATATACAAATAGAAGAAAATTATATATACATGCAACCGTAACATTAATTTAATATATAACAACAAACCAGTGTATACTCTGGGACTATTATTATATTAGTATAATAGTCCCAGGTATACTGATTTGTATCACTACAATATAATAGTTATTACAGTGCGGTTGAATTTCCTGTCATTTATTCATCATCCATGCACGAACTTGTATCAGAAAAAAATATATCTCTGTAAATTAACCTCAGTTTCAGGTATAGAGATGTCATCTATTTCTGTGACATGTTCTTTTGACCATTTACAAGAACCTGCGGTCATCCGATGTTCAGTACTTCAGTACTTTGATTTTTTTTCTCAACATTTTCCGTGTTTCCCTTAAATGTTACAAAAGAGCCATTGTTCACATTTTTTCAGTACATGATAAGTTAGGGTAGTTCAAATATGTGACCGAAGAATGAACCATAACAAAATGTTATTACCGAAATGTGATTTTTTTAAAGTTTCATTTAAGCCTTCAATGTTAAGAAAACGCTCAATTATTCATCAAACACGTTATAAATTTCAAACGTCCGAAGCTCTATTCTGGATTTACCTTCATCAGGAACGCCCACAGTCGAATATTTGAAAGCCAAAAATGTATAAGAACCGAAACAATTGAAGAGTTATATGACCAAAAGGACCTAAAATGTAGCCATCTAAGGTCAACTTTGCCTGAGGGAGTTTTTTTATAGTTTTAGTTTTTTTTTAATATTTCTAAATTCAAAAACTGACAATTTTAAAAATATTTGTTATTAATCATGTCAGTACCGAAGTACTGACTACTGAGCTGATGATGCCCTCGGGGACTGATAGTCCACCAGCAGAGGTATCGACCCAGTGATGTAAAAAAATGAAAAGAATTCATGCGTCCGAAGAGCTTTTCTGGATTTACCTTCATCAGGAACGCCCAAGCCAAGGATTATAAGAACCGAAACAATTGAATAGCTATATACAGTACTTGCAACCTTAGGCGTTACTGTTTGACGTGAACTTGACTGATCGGTGAATGATCGGTGACGGATGTTTGACTGATCGATGACTGATCGGTGATCGATGACCCATAGAATCCGTCAGAAACGTCAAATAGGCTATGTGAGAGTTACCGTGACAACGGTCAGCGATCGATCAGTAAATTAATTGTATGCACGGATCGGACGGATACGTATATAATTAAAATTCTTATGTAAAACGAACTCCACAGTATTTACAGTCGATAAACGCGGACCTCTACGAAGACACCTTTACTCGTTAATTATGTACCACTAAAAAGCGATAAAATGTTATCATTTAAAATAAATTCTCTATTTGTTGTCGTTAGATGATGAAAATAAAAATAGTATAACAGTAAAGATACATATATACAGCTTTGTTTGGATTAATTAATTTAGAGTGTTGTTTTAATTTTTGTTCTAGATTACCAATATTTCTTCTTCTTATAACATATAATGCAATGTTATTTCTGATTAGTTATTTAAAAGGCCTCAAGAAAAGTTTCTTTGATAGAATTTAAAAAAAATAAGTATTAAAATACTTAAACTTTAATTTGTGTTGATTAAAGGTGCAATCATTTCATTATTTTGTACTTTTTGTACATCAGGATTGGTCGTTTTTCATAAAATATGCTGAATTTCAGGAAAAAGATACTAAATTTTTGTTCGCGTTGCTTAAATATGCAAATATTTCTTCTTTCATATCAGAAATAATCCAACTTCAATTGCAATCAGTCATAGTTAATGCATTCAGATAATTACTTAAATTGTATAAGATATGAATAATTTAAGGATAAATATACATAAACTTTTGTTTTTTTTAAAAAGAATTCAATAATTTCTCTTTTTTAATGGAAATTATTGAACGCCTATGGCTTCTTGTACTTTTTATGGTTCAGGATTGGTTGTTTTTTCTAAAATCAAAATAATATCTGAGAAAATATACTAAAATGATGTTCTCATTGATTAAATTACCAATTTTTCTTCTTTTGATAAAAAATAATGCAATGTTATTTGTAACATGTTTTTTTCAAAGACCTCCAATAAGATTTTTTTTGTACGAATTTTGATAATGTAAGGAGAATGATACTTAAACTTTTGTTTTGTTGTAAATACGAATGCAATAATTTCTTTATATTGATAGAAATTATGAACCGTCATTTGATTTTGGTACATTTTGTACATCAGGATTGGTTGTTTTTCATAAAATATGCTTAATATAAGCGAAAAGATACTAAATTTTTGTTCCCATTGCTTAAATATGCAAATATTTCTTCTTTTATATCAGAAATAATGCAACTTCAATTGCAATCAATCATTATAAATGCCTTTAGATAAGTAATTTTGTATAAATAAAAATGTGAATCATTGAAGGATAAATATGCATAAACTTTAGTTTTGTTAGACAAGAATGCAATAATTTCTTTATTTTGATAGAAATTATGAACTGTCATTTGATTTTGGTTCTTTTTGTACATCAGGATTGGTTTTTTTCATAAAATATGCTGAATTTCAGGGAAAAGATACTAAATTTTTTTTCGTGTTGCTTGAAAATGTAAATATGTCTTCTTTTGTATCAGAAATAATTCAACATCAATTGCAATCAGTCATAATTAATGCATTCAGATAAGTACTTTTGTATAAGATATAAATAATTAACTGATAAATATACATAAACTTTTGTTTTTGTTTGATAAATATTCAAAATTCCTTTATTTCATTTTAAATTATTGACTGCCTATGGCTTTTTGTACTTTTTATGGTTTAGGATTGGTTGTTTTGTATAAAATCAAAATAATATCTGAGAAAATATACTAAAATGTTGTTCTCATTGATTAAAATTACCACTTTTTCTTCTTTTGATAAAAAATAATGCAATGTTATTTGTAACTTGTTATTTCAAAGTCCTCCAATAAGATTTTTTTTGTAAGAATTTTGATAATGTAAGGAGAATAATACTTAAACTTTTGTTTTGTGTTGAATGCGAATGCAATAATTTCTTTATATAAATAGAAATTATGAACCGTCATTTGATTTCAGTACAATTTGTACATCAGGATTGGTTGTTTTTCATAAAATATGCTGATTTTCAGAGAAAAGATACTAAATTTTTGTTTGCATTGCTTAAATATGCAAATATTTCTTCTTTTATATCAGAAATAATGCAACTTCAATTGCAATCAGTCATTATAAATGCATTTAAATAAGTAATTTTGTATAAAATGTGAATCATTGAAGGATAAATATGCAGAAACTTTTGTTTTTGTTAGATAAGAATGCAATAATTTCTTTATTTTGATAGAATGTATGAACCGTCATTTGATTTTGGTTCTTTTTGTACATCAGTTTGGTTTATTTTCCTAAAATCTGCTGAATTTCAAGGAAAAGATACTAAATTTGTGTTCGCATTGCTTAAAAATGCAGATATTTCTTCTTTAATATCAGAAATAATTCAACGTCAATTGCAATCAGTCATAAGTAATGCATTCAAATAAGTACTTTTATATAAGATATGAATAATTTAAGGATAAATATACATAAACTTTTGTTTTTTTTAAAAAGAATTCAATAATTTCTCTTTTTTAATGGAAATTATTGAACGCCTATGGCTTCTTGTACTTTTTATGGTTCAGGATTGGTTGTTTTTTCTAAAATCAAAATAATATCTGAGAAAATATACTAAAATGTTGTTCTCATTGATTAAAATTACCACTTTTTCTTCTTTTGATAAAAAATAATGCAATGTTATTTGTAACTTGTTATTTCAAAGTCCTCCAATAAGATTTTTTTTGTAAGAATTTTGATAATGTAAGGAGAATAATACTTAAACTTTTGTTTTGTGTTGAATGCGAATGCAATAATTTCTTTATATAAATAGAAATTATGAACCGTCATTTGATTTCAGTACATTTTGTACATCAGGATTGGTTGTTTTTCATAAAATATGCTGATTTTCAGAGAAAAGATACTAAATTTTTGTTTGCATTGCTTAAATATGCAAATATTTCTTCTTTTATATCAGAAATAATGCAACTTCAATTGCAATCAGTCATTATAAATGCATTTAAATAAGTAATTTTGTATAAAATGTGAATCATTGAAGGATAAATATGCAGAAACTTTTGTTTTTGTTAGATAAGAATGCAATAAGTTCTTTATTTTGATAGAAATTATGAACCGTCATTTGATTTTGGTTCTTTTTGTACATCAGGATTGGTTTATTTTCCTAAAATATGCTGAATTTCAAGGAAAAGATTCTAAATTTGTGTTCGCATTGCTTAAAAATGCAGAAATTTCTTCTTTAATATGAGAAATAATTCAACGTCAATTGCAATCAGTCATAAGTAATGCATTCAAATAAGTACTTTTATATAAGATATGAATAATTTAAGGATAAATATACATAAACTTTTGTTTTTTTTAAAAAGAATTCAATAATTTCTCTTTTTTAATGGAAATTATTGAACGCCTATGGCTTTTTGTACTTTTTATGGTTCAGGATTGGTTGTTTTATTATAAAATCAAAATAATATCTGAGAAAATATACTAAAATGATGTTCTCATTGATTAAATTACCAATTTTTCTTCTTTTGATAAAAAATAATGCAATGTTATTTGTAACATGTTATTTCAAAGACCTCCAATAAGATTTTTTTTGTACGAATTTTGATAATGTAAGGAGAATAATACTTAAACTTTTGTTTTGTGTTGTATACAAATTAAGTAATTTCTTTACTTTGATAGAAATTATGAACCGTCATTTGATTTTGGTACATTTTGTACATCAGGATTGGTTGTTTTTCATAAAATATGCTGAATATCAGCAAAAAGATACTAAATTTTTGTTCCCATTGCTTAAATATGCAAATATTTCTTCTTTTATATCAGAAATAATGCAACTTCAATTGCAATCAATCATTATAAATGCCTTTAGATAAGTAATTTTGTATAAATAAAAATGTGAATCATTGAAGGATAAATATGCATAAACTTTAGTTTTTGTTAGACAAGAATGCAATAATTTCTTTATTTTGATAGAAATTATGAACCGTCATTTGATTTTGGTTCTTTTTGTACATCAGGATTGGTTTTTTTCATAAAATATGCTGAATTTCAGGGAAAAGATACTAAATTTTTGTTCGTGTTGCTTGAAAATGTAAATATGTCTTCTTTTGTATCAGAAATAATTCAACATCAATTGCAATCAGTCATAATTAATGCATTCAGATAAGTACTTTTGTATCAGATATAAATAATTAACTGATAAATATACATAAACTTTTGTTTTTGTTTGATAAATATTCAAAATTCCTTTATTTCATTTTAAATTATTGACTGCCTATGGCTTTTTGTACTTTTTATGGTTTAGGATTGGTTGTTTTGTATAAAATCAAAATAATATCTGAGAAAATATACTAAAATGTTGTTCTCATTGATTAAAATCACCAATTTTTCTTCTTTTGATAAAAAATAATGCAATGTTATTTGTAACTTGTTATTTCAAAGTCCTCCAATAAGATTTTTTTTGTAAGAATTTTGATAATGTAAGGAGAATAATACTTAAACTTTTGTTTTGTGTTGTATACAAATTAAGTAATTTCTTTACTTTGATAGAAATTATGAACCGTCATTTGATTTTGGTACATTTTGTACATCAGGATTGGTTGTTTTTCATAAAATATGCTGAATATCAGCAAAAAGATACTAAATTTTTGTTCCCATTGCTTAAATATGCAAATATTTCTTCTTTTATATCAGAAATAATGCAACTTCAATTGCAATCAATCATTATAAATGCCTTTAGATAAGTAATTTTGTATAAATAAAAATGTGAATCATTGAAGGATAAATATGCATAAACTTTAGTTTTTGTTAGACAAGAATGCAATAATTTCTTTATTTTGATAGAAATTATGAACCGTCATTTGATTTTGGTTCTCTTTGTACATCAGGATTGGTTTTTTTCATAAAATATGCTGAATTTCAGGGAAAAGATACTAAATTTTTGTTCGTGTTGCTTGAAAATGTAAATATGTCTTCTTTTGTATCAGAAATAATTCAACATCAATTGCAATCAGTCATAATTAATGCATTCAGATAAGTACTTTTGTATAAGATATAAATAATTAACTGATAAATATACATAAACTTTTGTTTTTGTTTGATAAATATTCAAAATTCCTTTATTTCATTTTAAATTATTGACTGCCTATGGCTTTTTGTACTTTTTATGGTTTAGGATTGGTTGTTTTGTATAAAATCAAAATAATATCTGAGAAAATATACTAAAATGTTGTTCTCATTGATTAAAATCACCAATTTTTCTTCTTTTGATAAAAAATAATGCAATGTTATTTGTAACTTGTTATTTCAAAGTCCTCCAATAAGATTTTTTTTGTAAGAATTTTGATAATGTAAGGAGAATAATACTTAAACTTTTGTTTTGTGTTGAATACAAATGCAATAATTTCTTTATATAAATAGAAATTATGAACCGTCATTTGATTTCAGTACATTTTGTACATCAGGATTGGTTGTTTTTCATAAAATATGCTGATTTTCAGAGAAAAGATACTAAATTTTTGTTTGCATTGCTTAAATATGCAAATATTTCTTCTTTTATATCAGAAATAATGCAACTTCAATTACAATCAGTCATTATAAATGCATTTAAATAAGTAATTTTGTATAAAATGTGAATGATTGAAGGATAAATATGCAGAAACTTTTGTTTTTGTTAGATAAAAATGCAATAATTTCTTTATTTTGATAGAAATTATGAACCGTCATTTGATTTTGGCTCTTTTTGTACATCAGGATTGGTTTATTTTCCTAAAATATGCTGAATTTCAAGGAAAAGATTCTAAATTTGTGTTCGCATTGCTTAAAAATGCAGATATTTCTTCTTTAATATCAGAAATAATTCAACGTCAATTGCAATCAGTCATAAGTAATGCATTCAAATAAGTACTTTTATATAAGATATGAATAATTTAAGGATAAATATACATAAACTTTTGTTTTTTTAAAAAAGAATTCAATAATTTCTCTTTTTTAATGGAAATTATTGAACGCCTATGGCTTTTTGTACTTTTTATGGTTCAGGATTTGTTGTATTTCATAAAATATGTTGAATTTAAGGGAAAAGATTCTAAATGTAATGTTCGCATTGCTTAAAAATATAAATATTTCTTCTTTTATATCAGAAATAATGCAACGTCAATTGCTTTCAGTCATTATAAATGTTGTTCGCATTATTTAAAATTACAAATTTCTCTTGTTTTGTTAAAAAATAATGCAATGTTATTTGTAACCAGTTATTTCAAAGGCTTCAAGATTATTTTTTTTATAAGAATTTTAATATTGTAAGTAGAATAAGGCTTAAACTTTTGTTGGTGTTGAAAATGAATGCAATAATATCTTCATTTTGATAGAAATAATGAATCACCATTTGATTTCAGTACTTTTTGTACATCAGAATTGGTTGCATTTTATAAAATATGTTGAATTTAAGAGATCAGATACTAAATTCAATATTCGCATTGCATAAAAATACAAATATTTCTTCTTTTATATCAGTAATAGTGCAATGCAATTCCTATCAGTCATTATAAATGCCTTTAGATAAGTAATTTTTAATAAAATGTGAATAAAGAAGGATAAATATGCAGAAACTTTTGTTTTTGTTGAAATAGAATGCAATAATTACTTTATTTGAATGGAAATTATTGACCGTCATTGGATTTTTGTACTTTTTATAGCTTAGGATTGATTATTTTTTATTAATTTTAAAGACTATCAGAAAAAAAATACTATAATGTTGTTCTCGTTGTTTAAAATTACCAATATTTTTTTTATTTTTAAGAGAATTTGCAGCATTTTTATTTCCTATTTGTGATTTGTTTTTTTAATGGCCTCGAGATAAGTTTGTTTAAAGAATTTTAAGATTATAAGGATAAAATACTTAAAAATATTTAAAAATAATACATCGAAATTTGCAGTAAATGATCATTTCATTTTATTTTCAAGAGCATTTTCGGAAAATAATAAAATCACTGAAAATCGCGATAAACACCGTTTTAGAAATGTCCGGGTTTGAAAAAATATTACCTAAATTAAAACGAAAATGGCCATTCTTTAATAGTAATATTTGAATTTAGTTTTATATTCATATTTCTTTTCTTTTTAAATTCTTAAAACTGTGCTAAATAATTAATAAAAAAAGATGTTGATCATTTGTACTTGAATGTTTCGTATTTTCCATGTCGCCATTTTAATTAAATGAAACGAAACTAAGATTTCGTAATTTGTATTAGTTTATCATCTGACGTAGTAGAGTTCAATCCGTCAGAAAGGTCGATCGGTCCTATCCGTCCAATCCGTCCGATCAGTCAAATACTTTTACTATAAGTCTGACGGATTGGTGACGTGAGTTTGACGCGAACTTGACTGATCGGTGACTGATCGATGACCGCTGATTGATCGCTAAAACAGTAACGCCTAAGGTTGCAAGTACTGTAGGAGAGTGAAATACAAATGGTACATATAAGAAATTCTTCCTTGAGAAAAACGGACTATAAACGCTTCTGGACAAATCTTTTCCATAGAAATGTATGGCAGGATCCTAGATATCTAGAAAGAAAACGTGCAGCTCTACGTCAGGATCCCAGAAGAAGGAACTATGTGTATCATAGGCAAGACTTCATGCCAAAATGTGAATTAGTAAGATCATGGTTCCCCAATTTACAAAATGTACCATACATGGGCCACATGTGGGAATAATTATATATATACAAATTAAATTTGTGAACAATATCATTAAGCCAATTTACACATTTTCAAACATATTTTGAGAATTTATTAAAACTATAAATATTCTGAGGAGGTCTATTGTATTTATGAAGGAACTAATCTAGTTGCAAATATTCTTGGATCTATGTGAGGATTGTATCTTGTCTGTGATTAGCAATAAGGTATGGTTTTTCATTTTTTTTAGATTGTAGCATGTGCATGCTGTTGTGTTTACAAACATTAGGAGGCTCCGCCTCTAGTGGGTCAATCTAATCATTTGAAGTTCAATATACATGTATTGACTACTTCTGAATTTTATTTTATAATTACATAAAAATTAATTTATCAAATAACTTTGTTTTAACTTATATTTTTTCATAAGTATGTTCTGCACTTATGAGAATAATATCAAGTTAAACTTTATATTATTTATTTAGTAAAACATAAAAATGTTTCCCAATCATGAAACCTGCAAAGAAACTTGAATTTCCCTTCATCTTTTTTATTGGCTGCTATTTATACCCCAGACCAGGTCTTTAATAATTTACCAATAATGCATTGATTACGTTCGTTAAAATCTTTGACATCACTACACACACGGGCATAACGAACGAGTTGGGATATATAAACACCATATGATGGAGCCAAAGGAACATCGCCGTTTAAAAAAGGAAAAAATAGGGAATAACAAATCGTCTCTTTTGTCGTAAATTTTAGTATGGAGTTTCCCTTTAGAAATTGAAATGTCTAAATCTAGAAAAGGACAACTACTGCTGTTTATGTTAGATTTATTTAAAGTTGGGTAAATTTCGGTAGTATATTTAGAGAACTCTGGATTATTTAACGAAAAACTATCATCAAGATAACGGTAGGTATTGTTGAATGTGTCAACCAAATGTAACAATGCCGTGTCTTTACTGAGTTTGGCCACAAACTGTGATTCATAGCAATACAAGAATACATCTGCTATTAAAAGGGCGCAATTAGTGCCAATAGAAATACCTACTACTTGTTGATACACTTTATCGCCGAAACGTACATATATGTTGTCCAGGAGAAAATTTAAAGCTTCAATCATATCTTCACATGTCCAGTAAGTGTATCTAGCATACTTTCCGTTTTCGTTACAGAAAAGGGATTTAAACGAGTTACAGCAAATAAGTTTCAATGAGATTTTTCAAAGCACCATTTAATTAAATAAGATTGTGTGGAAGTGTAGTGTAGAGAGTAGAAAAATCATAACTGTCAACAGAATTAAAAGGACCATAAAAAGCACGTATTTTATAAAACCTCTAAAGAATTTGTAACACCCTCAAATAATTAATACCATTATTTTCATAAACTTTATTACAAAAGTTAATAATAAGTTCTTTGCTAGTAGTAAGGGAAGTAGTTTGAAGCACTGACAGATTAGTAGTAGAACACTTACTAGATGCGTAGATGAAACGAAAATTAAATGGTTGTTTGTGTAATGAAGGTAAACAGTATAGTCGGGACTTTCAAATGTACGGAAGAGGCTTTAAGCTGGGTTGTGGCAGTGATATGCTTGTTTACAATTTGACTCTCTGTGGAGCGTACGGACTTGGATGTAGAAGGATTCATAATTTCGTTTTGGAGAACTTCTGGAGTTAATATTTTCATCTGTTGGAATAACTTGGATTATGGATTTTGTTTAATCGAATTAAACGATTTAAATAATAAAAAATATGACAAAGCTCACTTATCATCGAGGATTCACGTTCAACGGTAACCAACTGTTGAAAGACATGATATTAATTAATACGATTGACAATTACCTGTTTCATTACTGATGAGATGATGTATATGACTACAGGGAATTTCGTCTCTTTTTAACGATTTTGCCTTAAAATAGGTCTGGAGCTGATATTGTGTAAGACTCAACGTTTAATGATCACCAAGAACTAAGAAAACATATACCAATGTTACCCACGGGGAGCCTGTTTCGCTCACATCTTGCATTTTTGCAAAAAAGAAAGGCAACAAGATTAATTGAGTTAAGTTGACCAACTGGCTGGTCCAAAAAGTAAAGAAACAAAAATACCGAACTCCAAGGAAAATTCGTAATCAAATGGCAAAATCAAAAGCTCAAACACATCAAACGAATGGATAACAACTGTCATATTCCTGACTTGGTACAGGCATTTTCTTATGTAGAAAATGGTGGAACAAACCTGGTTTAACAGCTAGCTAAACATCTCACTTGTATGACAGTCACAATAAATTCCATTATATTGACAACGATGTGTCTAAGTTTCTGTAATAGTTATCCCATGAGAACGAGGTGTGTCACTGTAAGATCACCCCGATGGCCGGAGGCCAGAGGGTGATCTAACACTGAGACACCAAGTCCGAATGGGATAACTATTTTACATCCCAGCTGTTTTAGATTAGACGAAAAACCATTTACAATTCATAAAATCTAGTTTAGAACGCCACACAACCATTATAATATACTTTATATATTACTATATATTATATACCCTGTATGACCCCCGAACACGATGTTTAAATATGAAACCATGTCAACTCGCCCCACTAGCCAATCGGCCTACAGTAAATCGCCACTTTCTAAAAAATCGCCAACTCTCCCCACTTATGAAAAAGGGTAAAATCCCATTGAACAGTCAGTCTGACAACTCGCCTTATTTATGAAAAGAGTTATAAAATCCAACTGAATAAAGGTCTGACAACTCGCCCCACTTATGAAAATATCTTGCTTCCTTTAAATATATTAAATTACTGGGAATTGGTATCCAGTCGTCCTGGTGTAGGGGTATGTGTCGTGGGTTGATATGCTAAAGGTCTTGAGTTCGAATCCCAGTATAGACAATGGATTTTTTCTACATAAATTTTGAAAGTGTGTCTTTATTCTATCCTTTATAAGAATAATTCTAAGTTTTATTGTGGATTATGCATTCCCGCCAAAATGTGGCAAACAAAGGAAAGCATGCAAAACAAAGAAACTTAATCTGGGGTGATCTGGAAGGGATGATCTGGCTCAGATCACCCCTGATAGAACAAAGGAGCTGGGATGTAAGTATTCCTATTATCATTTTGAAGATAAAAATTGGTTAAAATTGTGACTTTTTGCCAAAAATAACAAAAAGGGCAAAACTTGTATTTCAAGGACAATAACTATTACGAGTAATCAATTTACTACTTCCGTCATATTGACGAATGTGTACATCTTATTTTACAGATAATTTTAATATTCCTTTTACCTATATCTGCTATTATTTCTGCAAATAATGCAAACATGGGAAAAATTCATCCTTGAAGAATTCTAACTCTTACAAGAAATTAATTGAAGCTCTTAGCCTTGTCTATCTAAATTATATCATATTAGGCTGAACCTTTTTACTTTTAACAATTTTCCGCTTCATATCAAAGTCGCTGCAAAACTTAAAATCGTCTTTTAGCGTTCATATCTCTTATGAGTGGTTAGTCAGTTGATATTTTCTACTTATTTGACTGATAAGTATTTTTTTTTTTATCGCTTTAACTATTGAAGGATTCTCTCAATCTCCCAGTGATTCATTCAACAACAAAAAACGCACAATTAGTAAATATCTTCTTGCAAGGACAATTACTCCTATAAAGCTAATTTGACTTATTTGTAGATCTTATTCATGTTATTGTGCTGAACGTTTTTGCCATTTATATTTACTCTATATCTTTTATATTTTCTGTACAATGTGCAAACAAAGAAAAATCAATCTTCAAGAACAGTTAATTCGCATGAAAAATAAATTGACAATTTAAGAAATAATGACATATCTGTAGATGTTAAACTGTTGAACAATTTTTTTCTAAACAAACTGACAATGCCATGGTTAAAAAAAAAAGAAAAAGACAAACAGACAAATAATAGTACACAAAACATGACATATAAAAAACTAAAGACTTAGCAACACGAATTCTATAAAAAAAAAACTAGTGGTGATCTTACCTGTAGGTGCACCGGAAGATGTCTTATGTTTTTTCACAAAACAACTGTTATAATGATTCATTCGTTGTGAATATATTGATAACAAGGTAATAAAAGAAAAATCCGGTTTTCTAATATCTGTTTATATTGTTATATGAATTGCAGCAATTTTAACCAAAATGATTTTAATTGATAAATTTTAAAGCATATGAAAATAGATATAATAACATTGTGTTGTTTGTTCACTTTCCAAAATCTCCCATTTGTCATTACCTCGTGGTGTTCTCTGTGTAAAATTGAAATGTTATTATCAATATTTGATTTCTTCCCTTTTTAACTACTTTTTATTTTAAGTTCCAGTGTTTTGCTAGTAACTTTTGTTTGCTCGGATTTTTCGTCGTTGCATTTTTTAACAAAACGCATTTATTTGGTATACCAGTTATCAATTGACTATTTGTTCAATACGAAATTTTGAGAAATATCCTTGTCATCCAGAATATCATTTTTATATATTATGTTATATTTAATCCAAAAACATTCACCGTTTGAACATATTGTTTTATGTGTTTGTTCCCAAATATTACATGTTTGATAATTTTTGTAAAGCAAGAAACAAATATAGTATTTTGTCTAAACCTCATATCACTTACTTTTCTCCATTAAAGATTAAACCGATTACCAATATTTTGCTTTCATTGCAAGCTATTTATGTGTTGGTTTGTCGTGTGAGTTTATATCTTAATCTGTTTGAATTGCTGAGATTATGGGTTTTTGTTTATTCGAATTCAATATTTTTTTATATTTCATCTCTGATCAAAAAAGGAATTAACTACATTGAATTGCACTGTTTTTTTAAGTTATATAGAAACAGCCTTAAAAAGCGTCGCTCGGATATTGTTCAAAACACAACATGAAAGAAACCATGACCACAGGAATGTCCAATACGATCAACAAAACATAATACTCAATACCAATGAGACAATGAATAAAGTTGTTTAAATTGTCAATGGTTTCATATTATATATTTAATTCAAAATAACCATGCAATGCTATAAATCCCTTTGCAGTTGTTGACGTCATGGTCACCGGACAATGCAAATATTGACAACTTTCAGTTTAGACATACATACTATAATATATGTGTGTCCTTTTTTAAGGGGGAGGTGGTTCGTGCTGTTAAATATTTGTCATTGTGTGGTCCAGATTTTGCTTTATTTTTATGTACAAACTACATTAAAATATGCTTAACAATAAAGTGAAAAATAACAATAAAGATAAAACAAGGCCAAACAGGAACGTTTATCTGAAGGAATGTAAAGCATATGACGCAATATAACTTTTATGCGTCAACACAATATAGATTTCTGTTTTATGCTTTTTTTTTGAATCCCAAACCATAGTATTGTGCGAACGCCTCTTATTTAATATACAGGCAGTTCTTACACGGACAGTACTTTCAACTCACAAATCCAACTGAACTGTGTTTTCGTCTCAATTTTGTATCATTTTGCCATGTACACATGATTTAATTTGTGTATTTGCTTTGTAATTTCGTCGCCTTAAAGACAAGATTTGATAACAAATAACTTACAGAGAAGGATCCCACATAATTATCTTTTGTCATACAAAATTCATACTATGTTCTAAAACTAACAGCCCAGCGTTGCCGACTTTTATGTCACTCATATGAATATTTACTTAAAAATTTCCAAAATTCAATCTGTCAGTATGAATTACCGTATTGGCGTTATCCCAAAAAACTAATAGAGAAACAAACGTCATAACGTTTTATAAACGTGATATTAATTGAGAATTATTCACCTCTTTAAGTAACTTGACCATATCAGAAGTCTATAACATGTTACACATAGCATCCAACAACAACATTTTCTTCTTTGATTGATGCCTGGATAAATCTAATGATTGCTTTGATGAGAAATACACGGGTGATTTATTACGTCATTCTTAAGTTTAATTGTAAATAAATCATGTTAAAGAATTTCCAAGAATCATCAAAGCAATTGGGTGGTGCAAATTACAACAGCAACTACTAACTTTTTTTTTTACATATCTATACCATTTCCCGTCAACCGTCAAAAACGCAGCACAAAACCTATCAAGTTCATTAAATAGAAAAGAAACTAAAAAATAATCTTGATGATTTGACATGCGATAACTATTTTCGAAGCTCCTAACTTTAGACAGGTCAATTAAAGTATGGCTTGGATAAACTAACGTTTGAGTCACTTAACAGCTAGGTATAGATACTAAGTTTAATAAACATTGTTATCGTAAACTATAATCTGCAAAAGCAATGAATGAGCAAAATATTTTCACATTGTGCTAAGCGGCTTACAAAACATAAACCTCTATTGATTGTGATATTTCTAGTCTTTTCTCATCCCTAACATAGTAATAAACTAACCTTGAGGACGTCTCCTAAAAATTTATGCGTCGCTGAAAACGTCTACTCCAATATAATGACGTTGCTGGAAAGTTATGCCCATATCTCAAATCGAGTATTACGGGTCGACTAAGCAGGGCGGTATAGGCAATGGGAAGGACAAAAACACTAAAGCACATGCTCTAGAAGGATCGAAATCTCTTTTCTCTAATGAAATAATTATCAAAATGCATTTATTATAAAAAACAGCTAGTAAAAAATATACATGCATTGGTTTTATCATATCAAATCAATGAAAGTAAATCCATTTATATATCATATATATATAAACCAATTCCGAAACACCCAGTCGACAAGTCAGTTCATCTTTAATAAATATATTTGAAATTGTATTGATTGAAACAACAAAGTGACATCCAAATAATCAACAAAACACTTCACAAAAAGCTTAAGATTTAGTAATATGAACCCAACCTAAAATATTTGTTGATCTCAAGTAACTTATAAAAGCTGGAAGTTCTACTCAATGAGTTTTCTCCTTTTTAAATAAGTGGCTAATTCATTTCAGAATACTTTGCATCGTAACAGAACATATTGGTTCAAGATGCCTAAGTCTTCACTAAAATAATAAACTACCGGTACAGATAGATCCTCTAATTCTATAAGGCGAACAAAGTTGACAGCTTGAAAAAAAAGAATAGACAGTCTCGGCTTTGGTGTAAGTCGTATTTGAAAAGACATATACTGCCTGCAACAAGTGGATATAGAAGTGGTACTAAATAACCAAGGTATGCTGTAACGGTCAACCAAAGAATTTACACAATGAGCCAGCGACTACTGACAAAAAATATGTTATTTAGCAGCCATAATTTATCTACGTATGCTAAACTGGTTGTCTGTAACAATGTAAGCTCTAAAAAAACAAGAGGCCAAAAAGTTTTGGTGTCGCTAACCTAGGTCTAAGTGCATCTTAACAAATCGATCCCATTTATCATTATGGAACTGCCATGTCCAGTTTGTGTTTTTGTTTGATATTTTCTCCTTTGTTTTGATCTGATGAATAAAGCCTTTTTCAAATGATTTTTATTTTTTTTCAACTTTGAAATAAAATCAAAGCACCAAGGGCGCTATAGGCAGTTAATTAAAAAACCAAAGGCAAACTTGGCAGAAGTTCAGATGAATATTGTGGAAGAATTAGTGGAAATATTTATCTCAGGCATTATTCTCAGCTATTTCTGATGTATCAAATAATGTTTGTACAGAAATGTGTACGCTATCCAATCCTACCACTTTCAAAAGTTATTTCCAATTTACATTTTTAAAGATTCAGTCTGAGATAATGTACATACACTTTCCCATGTTTGGGGAGAGTTTTGTGCCAGCTTACATGTTTAAGCCGCCACATTCTGCATGTACCTGTCCATAGTGAGGACCCACTAATTTGGTGATTGTTGCTGTATATCATGTTTATTTTTCATAATTGTTTTGTACATAAATCAGGATGCTTCAGTTTTATTGTTTTACATTTGTCAATTCATGGTCGTTTATAGCTTACTATGCAGTATAGGTTTTGCTAATTGTTGCAGGCTGCATGGAGGAATATTCTTATCAGAATAATAGTTTCAATAATGGTGTCCAACAGTGGTGTATATATGGTTTAATTCCACTATGTGCTAGACATGAATATGCCATATTAGCAGTTTTAGTTGGATCAGCTGGTGCCACTAGTACTATGCACAATTATCAAATCATACCTGAAGCTATCTGAAGTGGTGTAATTTTCTTGTATATTATATTACAATACATGCTTATGTTGTTAAAATGGCCTAGTAATGATGCAACATATGTTTTGGAAGGCTGTACGGTTGCCTATAATTGCTTACATCCACTTCATTTGATTTTTTGTGGATGGTTGTCTCATTGGCAATCATTCCACATCTTCTTATTTTTATAATAATTGTTCATGTCTAATCTATAATAAGCTTTTCACAGAGAGACATGTTTTGCCTATTTGTTATTTTGATAATGCAAATGTTACAATTAAAAAAGGAATACTTTAACATGTAAAATATATTCAAAGACAATGAACCATGACTGATGGTATAGGGCTGAACAATCTCCATGGAAATGAGATGTACCAATGTTTATACAACTGCTTACCAAATACCGTTGACTTTTCATAAGTCGTTCCCTTTAAACAAACCTTAACACAAATTCAAGTTCTAAGTCAATGAACCATAATGAGTAGGTATGGATTAAATAATATCCATGGAAATGAACCTTTTAAATACCAATACGTTTGCATACCAAATAGCTTTGACTTAAGATTACTGGTAATATTAAACTGACATCATCATGATAATCACAAACTAATTCATGTAAACTAAGTAAAAGTTTCAAAGTCAATAGATCATGCATATGACTGAGGGGTAAGGACCAAATATCCGCTATGGAAATGAGACATACTAATGCTTCTACACCTGCATGCCAATTATTATTGACCTACCACTATTGGTTTCCCTAATACTAACCTAATCAAAAGCTAATAAATGAATTTTCAAAGTAACATAAGGTTCCAAGTAAAAAGAGCATGATTGAGGGGGCGGGCCAAATAATCTCAATGGAAATTAGAAATGACAAAGTTTATACAACTGCACACCAAATAGCATTGACCTAATACTATTGGTTCCCCCTAAAATTACCTAATCACAAACTTATACATATGTAAACTATGCAAAGTTTCAAAGTCAATAGACCATGACTGAGGGGGTTGGGCCAAATATTCTCCATGGTAATGAAATGTGCCTATGCTTACACAACTGCTTACCAAATATCATTGACCTACCATAACCTAGACCTTATCACAAAATCACAAACTAATACATTGTTGATGGTGCCAAAACAGCATGCCTATATATATATAGATGTCTCTCTTTTCGACTCTGTCAAGGCAAGACAAAAATTGCAACAAAATTAATACAAATATTTGGCCATCTTTTTTTAATAATTTTATATTCCTCATTTCTTTGATATATTAATGCTGTGTTCACACATAGTTCGAATTCAATTCGCATTAACTGATTTGAATTCATAGTTTAATACCCATTCGAAAAGTTTAACATGTTTAATGTCCAAATGTACATGTAAATTCTACTTCAAATTGCAATACGCGTCAAAATCGCTTTATTGACAAATGACGTTAACTTTTAATTCAATTTATCAATTAATCTATCATAGTTTAATTTGAATTACAATTTAGAAAGTGTTCACACCAAAGTTTAATCGAATTAACCCAAAAAGGTATTTCTAATGAGATTTGGATAATGCAAATTAGCCAATTTGAATTAGATTCGAATTTAAAAAAGAAGAGTGTGTGAACGCAATTAGCGAACTCGATTCGCATTAGATTTGAATTCAATTCAAAATGAAAAAAAGAATATTGTGTGAACTTGGTTCGCATTCAACTCAAATTAAACTTACGTTTGAACAAGGCATTAAACAAGTGACAAATATGCATTCAGTAAATAATAAAATTGAAAAGAATCCACAATCAAAATACTGCTGCGTAATTATTGTAATAAGTAATTTTCCTTGGTACAATTTAACCTTTCTCTTGGATTGTTAAATTGTACCAAGGAAAATATTTCATGTTTCTGCACAATGCATCAATATCATGAATTCCAACTATCTTTATATAACTTCATGCAAAAAGTTTTGGATTACTAGGCATACTTCTTAGTGCACAATAATAAAAATTGCAAGACCGATAGGTGCACTTAATAATAACTAATATTCATATGTTGTTACTGCTGACAAGTTTATAATTATTCTTGTCAGAAAGCTGAACCAAAACTTGTCGGACTAGTCGACATGATGAGACCTGGCATAAACAATCTTCAACATTGATCATAAATGTAGATATACATGTACATAACATCATAGTAGTCTAGAGTTTCATTGCTGTTATGGAATTATTGTAAATAATCCAGGTGCTACAGAGAATCATGTATTGTACATGTACATGTATGCCTTGCCTCTTCTAGTATTAGCCATTGCCAAAGGTTGGAATCAAGCTGAAACAGAAACAAATACAAATAGGTATAATATTGCTTATTTTGACAAATACAATGTAGCAAAAAAACTTCATGTCTAAAATCTTTATGTATTAGCTTTGTCAATTTTCATTGATGCTGTGATAATTAATGTTTAATTCTCTAGGGTCCCAAGTCAGGAGTCCCTGGCCTTTGTTAGTGTTGTATGATATTTAATTTTAATTTCTTGTGTATATTTCTGATTTTAGTATGAAGTCCATTATCACTGAACTAGTATACATGTTTGTTAAGGGGCCAGCTGAAGCAAGCCTCTGGGTGTGAGAATTTCTCGCTGCATTGAAGATCCATTGGTAACCTTCGGCTGTTGTCTGCTCTTTGATTGGGTTGACATTCCCTATTTCCATTCTAAATTTTATTTGAAATTATAAGTGAATTAAAATATCTTGATTACGGTTTCACTGTCTTCCATTACTAATATCATAATAAAAAAAAACATTTATTTGAACTTTAAATAACTGTAAATAGGAATTAAGAAAAAAACTGTTTGTAACTTCAACTTGTTGACAACGTTAACGTTACCTTCTTTTCGTATCATGCGATTTCTTTTTGCAGTATTTTCATGGAAAAGTCGTTTACCAGCATCAAGTTGCTGAAGGAAACGCATAGAAATGATTCTAGAACACTTCACGAGTGTTTAAATATAAACAAATCATAAAAAGAAACATCGAAAAAGTTGTATTTTTCAAAACGGAAATTGAAAAATCCTTGTAAATCAAAAACAATTACGGTGTGAGACGCGTCACAAATTCGGACTTAATATTTTACAAAAATATGCGATTTTGGAAGTTAAATAATGCCGTCCTTCAGAAAATAATTTTTAAAGTTTTAATCTCAATATTATTTGAAGCACATTGAGCTAAATCAAAGCACATGTAGCAGTCTGTAACACCAAACAAAGCCTGAACTAAAAACACAAAGGAAACCATCTTGAAATGACCTTGACATCGACCAATCAGATCTCTAGTTTTATTTCATTCAATAACAGTAACAACAACTTGATTTGACAAGCATGAAGCTCATTTACGAGATAAACGGAATAGTGTTAACAAGAAAACAAATGAGCATACATTTAATTAAGATGATTTAAATAATCACAAGCATATCAGACAAAAACGAATAAAATGATTAATAATAATTACCTTTGTATTATCAGAATCCACCAAATTTAGAACGTCCTTGATTTACGTTTTGTCGACGAAGTTAAAATTACCGCCAACTGAGACTTAACACCGTGTCATATTAGTCACAGCCGTTATACAATATTCCTGCGCTTTTTTCCACTTAGCAAATGTAAACGACTTGAAATTAGAGATTTTCGGCGATTAAATATTTCATACAATTGTTCTTTGACATCTTAGTCAAAAGCACAGGGGATAATAATCTACATAAGGATTTCAAGCGAGCACTACTTTCTATGTGCAACTTCAAAACTTTTGGGTGGTTCGACGATCATTTAAGGTTTTTCTGGTCATATTTTTTGTATTCCAGAATAAAAAGTATGAAAAAAGTGTTCAATTAGTTATAAATAACATAATAGCCAGTCAGAAAATAACAATGGCACATATTTCAGCATTTATTGGGTAGAACACAAATCTAGGGTGCTCGCATAAAGCAGCTTAACTGCTTCAAAATACAACGGTTGTCAAATATGACCCAGTTATCTAGTAGAGATTTATCTTATAAGCAGTTAACCCGAACTTCCATTGTTTGTCATATATTATTAGTGGGTGGTTCTTGTTGATCAATCTTCAGTTTACATGCGTTCGAATTTATTCTAATTACAAATCTATTGAAAGCAAACCTATGTTTTCTCATCTTTATGACAGTATATATATATGCTTGTTTTATCTCGACTTACAGTCTTGTTGAAATCTAATTATTATAGGGGGTCTTCACACAAGCCGATTTTTACAGGTATTTTAAAACAAACATTTTCTATGCTTCCTTTCAAATTTGTATGTCAAATATAAAAAACGTAAAGGAATACAATTCAATTTTAGTTCAATAAACAATCAAATACTTACTAAATCTTCTGTAGTACTCCTCTGAAAAAAAACAAAGCGAAAATAAAATGTTACTGTATTTCCCACTGTTTTTGCATGCCTCTTGATTTGTTTGGTTACAGCTAAAATTCCTTAAGACTAAAGATAAGAATATAATCTAACATGTCTACATTTTGGAATAGTACGTATATCTAGTTTCATGCAACATTTATCCATTTTACAAATTAAGTATGAACACGAGTCACACTTGAAACAAATGCATCCAGTTGTCTTGCAATACTTAACTTTTGTTAGCAAACAATTGGTGGCAATTATCAGTTTTCTGCAGTGATGAATCAATTTAGTTTAAATGTCATCTTTACTGGGTATGTTTAAGATAACAAATTAAACCGAAAACAAAATTAATGTATCAAAACACTAGAACTTATCTTTAAAATCGAATATTCTGACGATAAGATATATCGATTTTCATAAAAGATAAATGATATAGCTTTCATAAAAAGTAGTAAGTTTTTCAGACAATGCAAAATACATTTAACTTTTTTTTTGTTATCCCTTTCGACCCTCTATGTCAACAGAACCTAGACAATTGATTACATGTTAGGTACTAGAATGTAAATGTCCTAAATGTGGCTGAAATGTTTGATATTTGACTTGAACAAGTAACTGCATGTAGTCTACATGGAGGTATAACATTTTTTTATTTATATGCCAGACATCAGATCTTTCATCCGATTAAACAGCACGTCAGTACTTTTATTGAACTTTCCAAGATATTGCTACACAGGTAAAATAGCTTTTGAGGTAAAACGTCCGTATTAAAAGGATGTTTTACGGACGTTAAGTACCACGGACGTACAACGTCCGTTGTTTCCCATCCGTATTACATTCCTTGGCTCCCATCCGTATTACGTCCGTATTCACCTGTAACACCTTCATCATACAGATTGATAGATTTTATGGACTTTGAAATAATAGTGCTATTGCTCAGTATAACCCCTGTTTGACACATAAATATAATATACACATAGTATTTGAATTTGTGTAATTCTTTCTCCCTCTAGACAAATAGAGAGAGAGACATACAATATGTTTCAGTTGTGTTTCGTATCCCCTGATTGTTTTCATACAACCTTGTCCGGGTGAATCCTGTTTTATCGATTGATCATGGTTTGTGATATTTGATGTGAAGGTATATAACAACAAGACGCCGTTGTTCATATCAACATAAGCTTCATCTGAGCTTGATCTTAATGTAAAAAATGGATTGATTTTTTTAATGGATTGATTTTTTTTTTTCACATTTTCTCTTTGTAACATAACTTTTTAATCCTTTGACATAGGCTTTTGATAACTGGCACATGAGTGCAACACCTATGATGTGTCGCATACTATTAAAGATGACCTCCGACTTTGATCTCTGTTAATGTAAAATTATTGATTTGTATATTTCCACTAAAAAACATACATATTCTTGTTCCTCATGGGAAAACCTTTTCAGTGCAACTAAGAGTTTATCCTCTTCCGCAGGTAATATATCGTGAAATATTTTGAAATTATTTATATACCGACTCCTAAACAGTTATACATGTATATTCTTAATCGTCATGTCAAGACCTTTCAATACACCAAAGACCTTAAGGACCCCGTTGACTACTTTGCGGTGGCCCTATAGTGATCACAATGTGTGTCTGTCCGTCAACACTTCTATGTCGTACATGTACAATACGTCAAGATTGTCTCAACAGATTTTAAAATCTTTAACCACAGTGTTAAATTTTATAATAGGAAATATCTAATTTTTGTGTGAAATTTAGACAATAATTGTGAGAGAGTCTTTCAGAAACATCTTCTTGTAATAGAATTTCATAAAAAAAAGTTGATATACTATAGTAATAGGTTTCATATTCTATTCAAAATGGTTTCCCCAAATGTCTTATTTTTTTTAATTAAAATAAAATATAATATATTTGTTACAATCTTTATTAAAACTTCACAAAGAAAGATTTATTACTTTATTAGTTTGCAGGTAAACGTACTGTAAAAACTTAATTTCTGTTACAAATCATTATTTTTGGGAAATATCTTATTGTGGTTTGAATTATTTTTAAATGATATATTTATGATATTCAAGATTGTTTCCAGGTGTCCAAAAAGAATTTTGTTTGTTTTTATTCACAGAAGGATAACATTTAATGTGGGCAAATTTTTTGGTAAAAAATCAGAAATTTTGTAAAATGTCTTTTTATGCCAGGGAAAAAAGATATATATATATATGTGAAATTATTTCAAAGCGATCAAAGGTACCAAACATCATAAAAGAGTGGTATCAACTACCTTTTGTATAAATAATCCTATATTTTGAGAATTGTCTTTGAATGTTGGATTTAAAATTGATATGTAGTTATAATAGAGATTTCCAATAAAATGACAATAATCGACATAACCGACCTATCTGACCGTATCTCAGCCTATTGGATTGAAGGATGACGGAGGGGAGCATAGACGGCATGAATTTTTGGCTCGTTGAATACACATACTTTGTTGCAATAGATGATATTCAAAAATTAGCACAAAGTACTATTTTAATTCTTTGCATATTTTGTTATTAAATTTAGGACGATTCATTGACAACAACCTTGAAAGGGAATAATTAATTCAGTTACCGGTAATCAAATGCACCGATCATTACTTTGTCATTTCACTTGACCTATATATTTATCTCTCAAACGATGAATCATTAAAGCTACTAAATCAAAATGAAGTTTGAAAAAATAAAAATAATGGAATCTGAAGCGAGATCATATCCTCATTTTTGATTAAAACATTATAAGAATAAAACAAGAGTTTCAAACACGCCGGAATGTAAAAGGTGTACACGACTTGCTTCTTCTTTTATTCTAGCATTCTTCTATAATATATTTCATGGTACTTTTGTCAACATTCAGATCACTGATGCATCTTTCTGATAGTACTTCGTCACCTTTCCGTAGAATTTTATCAAATGGAATTTATGAGGACACATCTTCAAGAATAATATATGATTTCACTTTACTGAATCAGTTATATTTTTTTTGTATCTTGTGTTTAATTACAATGATGCATGGATTCTAGGAAGAGCCCGTACAAACGTATGCATAATCTAACGTCATTGCTCTTAAATTGTTTTTCTAAAATGTTTGGCGTTACATATGAAAAACGGTTTATTTATTTTGTATTTGCATTGTATCATAGATCAAATTTATTTGTTCAGTGTATGTTCACTTGTGTTAATATGTCTTTTGATTGAGTTAAGCCATTTCAATTGATATTTTATAGTGTGTCTTTCTATGTTGTGATGTTACACCATTGTTTCAGATAAGAGTGAAGGATTGGTACCATTAAAACGTTTAAACCCGCTGCAATTGTTTGCACCTGTCCTAAGTCAGGAATCTGATGTTCAGTAGTTGTCGTTTGTTGATGTGGTTCATAAGTTTTTCTCGTTTCTCGTTTTTTAAATAAATTAGACCGTTGGTTTTCCCGTTTGAATGGTTTTACATAAGTAATTTTTGGGGCCCTTTATAGCTTGCTGTTCGGTGTGAGCCAAGGCTCCGTGTTGAAGACCGTACTTTGACCTATAATGGTTTTACTTTTATAAATTTTGACTTGAATGGAGAGTTGTCTCGTTGGCACTCATACCACATCTTCTTATATCTATGCACGGAATATTTGATTGAAGTTTTGTTAAGTAAGATGTTCACTTAAGTTGTATGAACAACTTATTATAGCAAGGGGATATCATATTTACTGGTCTGTGCATTCGTGCGTTCTTCGTTCTGTTCAAAATATTAAACGTTTAAAATTATATACCAAATTAGAGTTTGATCCGGATTAAGTGGTGCACTCAACATGGAAATATGATCATGTGAGAGGGCACGGTGTCTTAAGGCCACACATGCTTGTTGCAAATGTTTTGATTAATACACGAACATGTATATGTATCTTCCATATTCATAACTCTCTCTATTGTCGCGCGCTCGCCACGACAGTAACCATCAAAAATGATCGGGGGAATAGAAATATGGTAACTGCTGGTTCTGTTCCGATCGGCAGTTAAACCGTTGCCAAAGTGGGGAGTCCGTTTGGTTGTGCAGGATGTACAAGTACGCAGTCCCGTCCGGTCAGAGTGGGGACGTTAATTTCGATGCCTCTCGTAGAAATGCCTAGCTTTCTACACGTTAATTATACATATAATATTTACCACTGGACGTTTCGCAACCAATTATCAATCAATCGACAGAAGCGTTACTTGAATTTTATTTCTGGTGAGGCAAATAATTTGAATCTTGGCAGTCAAAGCCTCACCTTGGTTAAACGACGTCAATGCCAATAGGAATTGGACGGTTAATTGAAAATATGAATCGCAAAATAGGTGTAGAAAAAAGAGGGACGAAAGATACCAGAGGGACAGTCAAACTCATAGATCGAAAACAAACTGACAACGTCACACACACTGGCAAAAAGATCCTATCTATACAAAATCCAGAATTGTGGAATTCCATCATGAAATAATATTTTTAATGCGCATTATATCAATATATTTCAAGGAAACTGCTGGTTTAAGGTTTAATTCTCAGTATTCAGTAACAGACAGGTCCTGCTCAAAACAAAAATAATTGACAGCATTATATGTAAGACCTTCTCTAAAATGCTTTTGTACAGATTTGGGGATATTAAATTTAAGATCCACTATGTCTTTGAACTTTATAGGTTTAGCTTTTTTCAAAATATATGGATGATAATAACTGGGGGAACTATGAAGTCTTGCTTATATTAACCAAGGTAGAACAGAACTACATGAAATGTAGGGATGGCAATTGTCTGTTGACAGTTTTGTTCACGGTACCAAAAGTAACAAGTTCGTTGTCAAAAACAAATCAAGCATCATATCAGTTTCACAGTTATGATCTCTTGTTTGAATCAGTTTTTTGCGAGGTATACTTTGTCTGTTACTTAAAAATATATATTTGCATCTACCTTGTTCACTTTATGAAAGAAAGTTTTCAAGACGTTAATAATGAGGAATTAGTGATTAAAGAGTAAAGCAGTCAACGTTTTGAACCGTTGTCACTCGGTGTACTTTATACTTTGACGTAAAAGGTATATAATTCTCTTTATCTCTCTTGTTTAATGGTAAAATATTTGGTGAGGCGGTTCCCTCATTTCGGCAATGAAAGCTACACCACTGCTCGAGCCCGGGAAGTCTTTGGCTCGATCCTCGCCCGTTTCAATTCGAAGATTGACTGCCTCTCTGCCAAACACGCAATATTTAGGAGTTAGAGCAAAGATTGGTCGTTCCGGGGTAGGATGAAATGTCTTTCTGCAGTATAATACAAAGTCTGGTTCATATTCATCCTCTCGTCCTAAATATGCATATGTAAAATATATATGCAACGATGCAACGAACACTTATATATATGGACCTACATCCTATTAATACTTTTATTTTTGTTCCACTCCACTTCTAACGTTGCCTATATATCAATAAGATAGATAAAATACTATATTTTATTTCAAGGGATATAACAAAAATTGCCTGGGAATGTTTTTTTATATTTGGACTCCGATAGCTTTCCAGTTAAACAAATTAATAAAGAACAATCCATAATCGAACACACCTTAATTCTAAAAACTACATATATAGGGATTTTTTTATCAAAATATCTTGAAGTAAAATGAAAAATACATTTGTTTAGAAATTAAATGTAAGCGATAGTTTTATCTCAGTTTTCAACTTTTATGAAGAGACAGATTCTGACAAACTCTGGTTTTGATATTTCTGAAATTGTAAGAAAAAATATCCTTTTAAATATTTTTCCCGCATCAAATATAATAAAAAGACAGATAAACTATAAAGACAGATAGAAAAAGTATAATGGGGCGTTCATCTACATAGTATATTGACAAATAATTGTCATAATCAAAACCATGAAAGATAACTCAAATCGTACGTAATACATGTACTATGATAAGTATGGGATACGTGTGTTTATACGTGGTCTTATGTCAGTGAAAGTAAAGGCGGGAATCTGGAAAACCACGTGATAAATAAAATGAAGATTTCTATCATTTTTCGTCATGATAAGATTATTCTATATGGACGAAAATTCCAGTGTGTGATTTTGAAAGTTTTGGAATACTTTGTTTAAACTGGAGCGACGTATTTTATCAATTTGAATGGTTTGCATTAACCAGTCCCATTAGGTCCGTACGTCGAGTTGCGTACGTATGTCATTTTATTGGAAATCTCTAATATGCTATTCTAATGTGTTACTCAATGTCAAATATAGGGTAAAAAGTTAGTTTTCGTGAGAAAAAATTGGCAAATTTGGAGAAAAGTCTTTTTGTGTTTTGATTTCGAAAATAAAAATTATATATAGGCATAACTACGTTCAAAATTGTTACCTCTTGTCAACATTGTGATAAAAACTCAGTTTTTAGAAAGAAATGATAAACTCCATTTGTTTTTGAATTTAAATGAAAATCGAAAATTTAATAACTGAGCAGAAAGTGTTACCTTGAAAATATGTATATACATTGTATGTTTGTATTTTTGAAATATGTAGCGTATGTCAACACATCCATTTAACAAACAAAAAAGTATAATTCTAAAATTTGGACTGAAAAATATACTTGGCAATTTTTTTCCCCAAAGGTCTACCAGTAAGATCTTCCTTCATACATTACCAATGTGAAACATATTCTCATTTTTTATTAGATATTCTTTGCTGAAGATATAATACAAAAACTTAAATTTATTCTCTTGCATAAATTAAAAAGTTAACTCTGTCACATATTCATTTAACTGTTGTAGACCAGGAACCTTGTTAGTGGTTGTTCGATTTGTATATCTTATATCAATGTTTGTTTTTCTTATTGGAGTATTATGTATTGGCAGCACATCTCAGTTGTTTCTGTTTAATCTATTCAAACTTTTATAGACGTGTGACAATTAGGAGCTTGGCATATTGTAAAGTCACCTGTCTATTGTTGAAGACTATATATTACCCTTTATTAGTTTGAATATTGTTTGACGTTCTTTTTCTTTTTTGTCATTGGGTTGCTGTCTGGACGATATATAAATATCCTTCTACACGTAATGCAGAGATTGGAAATATACATGTACATACATTTTACATGTAGTATTTCATGTGTATGTAAAACATGCCTTTTAGTTATCTTATAAATGTGACATACATCTGGATTTTAGCCTACTTTGCACGTATTCTTGAGTGTTCAATATTAACAATATGTGATACAGATATTAAAATACTCTGAAGACATGCGATTTACGCATATCGCTCAATATATATATACGACATTTTCTTGTATTGACCACAGGTATTTGAGGGCTCCCCAATGTAAGGAAGGTTCTATTTATTTTTCCATATTTACAATGTTCTACAATGTGTATACATTTACCACGTCTCATAAATCCATAACTAGTCGATTACAATACCTGTTCTTCTATCCACATGAACCCCAAGTGAAAAAGAGCTTGTGGTTCATGTGGATAATAGAACATGTAAAAAATTGTAAATATGGAAAAATAAATATTTTTTTTATATTTGGGACAAAATAAGGGGGTCTATGCCCCAAATACCTGTGGTATTAACCTTCATAGATACATAATGCATGACACCTTTACTATGAGACAGCAAACCAGTAACATAAAAAAACCCAAAACAAGTACGTGCTATATTTGTAGGGCAGTATACCCTTAATTTATGACAAGATATCAAAAACTTTACCTTATAAAAAACCAAAACATCATATTTTCTGTTAAACCATGCTTACACGTTGATGTTTCAGTTAATTAATGTTATAATAAAAGAAATGTATATTTTTTCATGAAAATAAAACATGTACTTTTACATCCGTAATACGGATGTGAAGAGAAACGTCCGTAAAAAGGATGTTTTAGAACTTCTGTTATATGGAAGATCCGTTTTACGGACATGGTACTATTTTTCCGTAAAACGACTGTGATACGGATGTTTTACGGGCCTATTCTATAACGTCCCTGATACGTCCGTAGCTATTTTACCTGTGTAATATAAACCTGTGAGATAAGTATTATAAAAATCTGGCCAGAATTGTAAACATGAGAGCGCTAACAAGACCAGATGGACGAACGGATAGACAGACAAATGGACGGACGAACGGACGTCCGGTATTTCTAAGTCCCCCAATAGATTGGTTTAATTATACCAAAGGAATTAGAGTAAATCCATTTGTGTAGCATTCATATAAACAAGTTCATTCACGCCAAGTCGATAAGTCAGTAAATCTTTAATAAATATATTTGAAATTGCCTTTGGTAGAAACAATAAAGTGACAATCAACAGTCTACAAAACAATACATGGGAGCTTAAGATTTAAAAATATGAACCCAATCAAAAATAATTGTTCACCTCAATTACTTCAACAAAGCCAGAAGATTTTACTCAACGAGTTTTCTCCAATTAAAATACGTTGCTGATTCATAACAAGTGATTTTGTGTCATAAAAGAACACATTAATATGTGTATCTTGCCCTCACAAGAATTTCTAAGTCATCACAAAAACAATAAACCATCAGAACAAATAAATCCCGTAACTTCAAACGTGACCACAAGTGACAGTTTACAAGAAAACACCGCTTCCAGAACAAAAAAATAAACAACATCATCATCGGTGAGAGGACGATTACACAAATGTGGAAACTGATAGTAGTTACAAATAAACAAGACAATTTTAACGGTCAACCAAAATATCCGGTTAACCAAAACATCTGTAAAATTGGTAATGTCTCATCGTACGACATTCAACTCAAAAGCTAACCAAACCTTTAAACAGACTTATTCAGAAGGGATATAGTTACGATACTGTTGTCAGGTCATTGAAGATGGCATATTTTGGTATTAGTATTGATTCACTCATAGGGTATTTTCATCGGAAATAAACACATTTGTTCTAAAACCAGTTGTTGGCATGATACGGATTATGTTCTTCTCATATATTTTATGATGGTATGATACTAAAACCCTGACGGGAGGGATTGTGCTTGATTTTCATATGATGAAGACATAATCTTTCAATCAGTTAAATTGAAGTCTGGACCTGGCATGTCAGTAACTGCTAGTAGTCCTTTGTTAATGTATGTATCATTATCATTTTGCTTAGTTTTTTTGTTACCTATTCTGACATCGGACTCGGACTTCTTTTAAAATGAGTTTTACTGTGCGTATTGCTGTGTGTTTGTTTATTCTACAGTGGCTAGAGGGGGGAGGGTTGAAATCTCACAAAACATGTTTAAGTTGTCTCATTGCCACTCATACCACATCCTTTTTTTGGCGCCTGTCCCAAGTCAGGAGCCTCTGACCTTTCTTAGTCTTGTTTGTTTTTTTAATTTTAGTTCATTTATATGTTTTGGAGTTTAATGTCCATCACTGAACTAGTACACATTTTTATTTAGGGGCCAGCTGGAGCCCGCCTCCGGGTGTGGATTGTCTTGCTGTGTTTGAGATCCATTGGTGGCCTTCGGCTGTTTTCTGCTCTTTGGTCGGGTTGTTGCCTTCTTGACATTTTCGTACTATTTTTAAAAACCAACTGCCAAGCATTGCCAACTTTTATGTCATTTATACATGTTATATGAATATTAATTCAATCTACCAGTATAAATTATCGTATAGATGTTATCCCGAAAACTACTAGAGATACAAACGCCACTACTTGGTTCAGGCCAGGCCAGGATAAATAAAATAAAATAAATATACGAGTGATTTATAACCTCACTCAATAGGTTCATTGAAAAAAATATCACAAGACAGGGATGGGGTAATCGAAATCTGTAATGTTTAATCGATTGTAATTGATTTCATTTTTTCCAGTAATTAACAGTTATCTGTAATCTTCCAAATTTTCGGTTACATGTAATCTTAAAAAAATCGCCAGCTTTTGAAACAAATGACTGTCAATACTTGAAAATACTTCAAGGTCTTTTATCTTTAAAAAATCGATTAAAATTAAAAATAATATAAAAAGTCATAAGTTAACTGATGTGCTATATTCCAGTACAAATTTCATTGTATGATAATTCCTTTAAATCTTATTTTCAATAAGAGTTGGGGTTTTGGCTTAAATTAGATAACCCTTTAATTCATCATTATGTTATGATATGAGAATAAGAAAGGATACAAAATCAACTTAGCAATCAGCAAATGCATTGAAATACTTGCTCAGAAATAAATACATGTATCCCATTTTGAAACTAAAAATATAAATAACTTACGAAATTTATATAGAAAATAAAAAAAATATCAACTGTCGTTACTGATTGAATGATCAAAGACTTTCAACCAATGACATGGGACTGTGTTTTGATTACAATTATGCATAATAAAGGGCAAACGATACAGTTACAGGGGAGGTATTGACGTTGCTAACGTAAAATGTTATTTTTTGCAACGTCAAACTATGACATATCAGGAAAAGATGCATTGTTCGACTGATGTTTATCATTTAGACTCATTTAACTCGAAAACGAGTTCATGAACCCCTCTTTTTAAAAATGACATTTGGCTTGATTATGTGTGAAGATTATTTGCGCCATTTTTATAAACATTTCACCGATGTATTTTTTTTTTTTTTTATTAGATAAATATACAGAAAGAAATGCCGTTTTTATACTAAAATCATGAAAGTGTGATAAAAATTATCTATTTCTAAAAAATTGTTACAAAAATTCAAAGCCAACTTATGTAGAGAAGATATTCGAAATGTTTTTTTACAAAAATCCGCTTGCGTTTATCTTTTAAAACAAAAATGTTTGGTATGTTTTTCCAAATGATAGAAATATCCAAGAAACCGAAATGTCCAGTAAATGTCCAAATATTCACCGTGGGATCAAAACTGTATCGTATGCCCTGAAGTGTGAGTATCAGATTTACATTACATGTATATAGCCAAGGGTTATCAATTTACTTCAGTGGAAGTTTTTATGATAGCCTGCAATTAAAGAGATTATCCAAACAAAAAGATAGAGACATGCATGTAAACATAAATTCAAAATTTCCATTCATAAAATTACTGTAACAAATTATTCCAAATGAAACTTCAAACATTGTAATGAACTATATTCTAAAACACCTGTCAATAATTAGTTAAAATAAACTTAAGTTAGTATTTCAGCAAAAATGTGAAAAAAATGGAGCAAATGATCTAAAATTATAAGGACCGCGAGGTGATTGATGAATAAGTTCATGACATTGAAAGAACTTTATTTCTTCTCTCTATCTTTGAAAACCCAAATTTCCAAAAAATTTAAAATTGGATCCTCAGTTCTTCTATCTGGAAAACAATTGTCAACATAGAATTTGTATTTTTAAATGATGTTTTTGTAGTGTTCCAAATTTCCACTTTAAATACGTTTAGCAACATAATTGAGTTTAATTTTCTTTGTCAATTTGTTACATAGTGTAGCATTCGAAAAGTAATGTTATGTAATTACACGTGATTGTAATCGATTACATACAAAAATCAGAGTGATCAATTTTTAATCTATAACAGAAAAATCCTTGAAGTATTCGATTTTATATCCATTACTTTTGTCAGTAATAGTGCCCATTCCTGTCACAAGTCACATAAAAGCTATAAGGAAGTACACCAAACAACAACAGCTACCAACATACTTTTATTTCATATCTAGATCATTTGCCATTCACGGTCAAACACACAACAAAACATCATTTAACAGAACAAACTAAAATACAATTCTCCGTATCAAGAATTTTTTTTTTAGGATTTGACATGCGACAACTATTGACAAAAATCCTGACTTTGGACAAGCAAGTGTAATTATGGCGGACATAAACTAGTTTTTGAGCTTACTTGATGGCTAGGTATAAAAACTTTTTAAAACAATGGTATCGTAAATTATAAGCTGCAACCGCACCGAACGAGCAAAACATCTTCACCATGTGTCGAGCGGCTGATAATTTTTTATTACCAGTTTACTAAAA
This sequence comes from Mytilus californianus, assembly GCF_021869535.1. Classification (NCBI taxonomy): domain Eukaryota; kingdom Metazoa; phylum Mollusca; class Bivalvia; order Mytilida; family Mytilidae; genus Mytilus; species Mytilus californianus. Next base: position 56,011,027 of record NW_026262604.1, read on the forward strand.
TTACAAAAAAATGCAGCTAAAATTATTTTAAACGAACACGATATTTGTAAACCATTCATTGGACTATTTAAGGAATCTGGAATTATTCCTGTTACTAAGAGAATACTTTTTGCTAAATAAAGGCAACAGTAGTATACCGCTGTTCAAAAGTCATAAATCGATTGAGAGAAAACAAATCCGGGTTACAAACTAAAACCGAGGGAAACATATCAACTATAAGAGGAAAACAAAGGAACAACAGAAACACTGAAGTGCAACAATAACAAACGCCAACATACATAGAAACTAACTATTTGATAACAACTGCCATATTCCTAATTTGGTACAGGACATTTTAAGAAAAACATGGTGGGTTGAACCTGGTTTTATGGCTAGCCAAACTCCCCAATGATATGGCAATGTTAAAAAAATCCGTTAAATGACAACATTAGGTGACAGGAATACAGTATAAAGTAAAACAGGAACATTCAGGACAGAGAAATACATAAATAAATAATATAATAGTCCATTTCAACATGTAAACCACAGAATAGCAACGAACACCTAAATTTAATTTACGACAGAATAAAAATACAGCACAATAGAATAATGAACTGTGCGTCACACGATTGTATCAACGCCACAAAAAGTGACGTCACAGGTAAATTTCTAAAAATACAATATGAAATAGGGGTTAAGTTTGTAATGGTGGTATTTATTGTATTTTATAACCATTTAAAGAATATTAATATAGAATTGTGTTAGTAATGGTGTAATTATTTGTATTTTATAACCATGTCGGTTTTTCTTCTAAATCAAACTGTGTAAAAACAAATAAACCCTGTGCATATAGTTGCTTTAAACTAAAAATCATATAAATAAACTAGGTGATTAATATCTTTACTTTTACATACAAATAGAAAATTAAAATAGAATTGAAACCACAAACGATAAGACATAAAACAACATCCAACCAGAACTACAAATGGAACATCATAACTAAATAAATGGCTGTTGGATGTACAAATACCGAGACATGATAAGTCATTATCAATGCACAAGTCAAAACATAAAAATGTTTATTTTCATTTACCTGTATTTAAAGTGATTGCAAATGGCTGATATTTTTGTTCAAGCATATTGTTTTTCCTAAATTGTTTAACATTTCACAGCGGTATAACATGTTACTTTAATTATTCTTCACTAAGTTTATTTATCTATTTTGTATTTGCATTGTATCATAGATCAAATTTATTTGTTCAGTGTATTATCACTGGTGTTTATATGTCTTTTGATTGAAATAGCCATTTCAATTGATATTTTATAGTGTGTCTTTCTATGTTGTGATGTTACACTATTGTTTCGGATAAGGGTGAAAGTTTTGTACCATTAAAACGTTTAAACCCGCCGCTGCAATTGTTTGCACCTGTCCTAAGTCAGGAATCTGATGTTCAGTAGTTGTCGTTTGTTGATGTGGTTCATAAGTTTTTCTCGTTTCTCGTTTTTTATATAGATTAGACCGTTTGTTTTCCCGTTTGAATGGTTTTACATAAGTAATTTTTGGGGCCCTTTATAGCTTGCTGTTCGGTGTGCGCCAAGGCTCTGTGTTGAAGACCGTACTTTGACCTATAATGGTTTACTTTTATAAATTTTGACTTGGATGGAGAGTTGTCTCATTGGCACTCATACAACATCTTCTTATATCTATTATCAAATATAATTGTGCCTACAAATAGTTAACAATCATACAATACTCGACTTTTATTATAAGATGATTTTATTGTTCCTCAATCAAATAGAGAATTATACAAATCAAGTTTTTATTTTAGTGGTCCAAAAGTGTGGAATTCCCTATCCAGTAAAATTAAAAAAAAACAAAAAACTGTATCTGCATACAAATACTCGTACAAGTCAATATATTTTTGACAGAGTGTAAAATTTAATTTATAAGTCTAACCACAAATGAGTTAGTCTTTAATAAATATAATTATATATTCCTTTGATAGAAACAAAACAAAATAAGAAACAGCAGTCCACAAAACACTACACAAAGAGCTGTAGTTACATGAGTTCAACCAAAAGTAAATGTCTAACTCACGTACTTCAAGCCATGGTCAGCAGATTCTGATCAACGAGTATTTCTCTTATTAAAAATACATGGCTGACCGGTAAATATATCTCGCCCACCCCAATATGCCTAGGTCAATAACAGACTAATAAACTATAGGTACAAGTAAATCATCTTACACTTAAAATACTTAACGTGAACAAAGTTGACAATTTGCAACGAAAACACGACGGTCAGAACAAAGAATAGACAATCTCGTCACCAGTGTAATTCGTATGTGGGAAAACGTGTACAGAACTGTCCCTTCGACGAGTGAATAATAGAATTAGTTATAAATAACATGCAAGGTATGCTGTAACAGTCATCCAAAATATCGGTAAAACTTGTTATGTCTAAACGTTCGACAGTTGACATTAAGCTATTTACTATAATGCGATTCCGATACAGTTGTGTATAACATATTTGGGAGAGTATGTTATTGGGTGTTATGATAAATATGACATAATGAGTTATAACTGAATTTCGTCAGAAGACATTTTTTAAAACTATAGCTAGGGACATGTAGGAACTGTCGTTGAATCACCTAGGATAGCTGAAACAAAATAATATTTGTAATAATTAAATCTTGAACATCTGAGAGGTCTTTCCTATTTATTTTGTAAAATATGCACTCATACAGACTTAGAGTTTTAAAAAAACTTGACAAAATCCATAAAACCCATAAAAGGGGTCAACATAAAATAATTTATTATCATGAGCTTGACCTTTGATTTTATAACTTTTTTTAATGCTATTGGTCCCCGATGCCACTGCAAAATATCCCATTGGTCTGATACCTTTGGTTCAAGGGTTATTGCTAAACATGTCTTTTAACAATCTGTCAATGGGGGTTTTACCCCTTAAGGGGAGGTCAAATATCTTTGGTCAAATTAACAAAGTGCCTATTACTGACCAAAATATTGCCCCCTATATTAAGCCTTATCGTAGTTGATCAATCGTTTAGCTGTACGGGATATTCAAAAGTGTAGTCACAACAGTCAGAATGGAAACGGTTAAATCCGAAACTTTTTGCAGATAGTTCCACGTTTCTGAAAGATCTCCTGTGTCAACTCTCAGAGGATATTCTGTTGCAAGGCAAAAGTTGTGTCCCTTTCCGTTTTACTTATAAATTTGTTCTCGACCTGATCATGCATGTCATATTTTCCACTCTTAAAATAAATAGGAATCAATCAATGTGTTGATATACTGTATCGTATAATTTTAAAAGAAATACGAAAGGATCCCGATAGTACAGTCAACAATCAGCTAATTAGCTTCGAAATACTTATATACAAATAATTTCAGAATTACATGATTATCGCTGTTTAAAAGCGGATTGATATACACTGGTTTACTTTCCTCCGGATGACACGTTGAATAAAACTGTATGTTTACAAAAACTGCGAAATAACAAGTGAATCTGTGAGCTACTGCTCACTAATGATACCCCCGCCCGCTAAACGTACAAGGTAAACAGGAAGTTGTTGAGTGATGAATCTGAAAACGCATCACACGGTATAGCTGACTCATATAAACCCTTAAACCAAACTTCAGAAATCCTTGTAATGTAGTTCCTGAGAAAGATGCGACGAAAAATATTCATGGGACGGACGGACGGACTGACGGATGGACGGACAGACAGAGGTAAAACAGTAAACCCCCACTTTTTAAAAGCGGGGATATAATAATTACAAGAGGACGTAATGGTAGTTACTAGAGAGGAAAAATATATTAGAATGCAAATGAGTACAAAGGAATTATAAGAAATGCAGAAATGTAGCTTTTATGTTATCAATATGGTTTTTTTTCACGGCAAAATGACGACGTACAAGAAAAGATAAAAACGCCTTTGTACATGCATCGCAAACATGGCAATTTATGCCATTTCAATTTTTCTCAATCAGAATATTTATATTTCAAAAATCATTTACCTTTAAATCTATCTAATATAGGTTGAAAACAATAAACACGAATGCTAAAATTTATAATCACTCATCTTTTTAGGACTAGAATAAGGAGTCATCTGATGACTACATTCTTACTAGCATTGTATAGATATGGTATTTCTTATCATTTTTTGCAGTTTTATATTCTAAAGTTTCCACGAAATATCCAATAGGCTAACTATTGTCAATAATCGTCATATTAAAGCTAATAACTTCTATAAGAGACTAGTTAATCATAATAGTTATTTACAGTTCTACTTTGTCTTTATACATTTTAGGATAATATGCAAACTTGTCGAAATATAAGGAAAATAAAAATATAAAGGGGAAATATGATGATATATGGAAAATAAAAATATAAAGGGGAAATATGATGATATATGGAAAATAAACGATAAAGGGTCATCAGATGATTCTGGTAGACATGGTAGGTTCGTACAACCTGGAGTTCTAGGTATCTTCATCACATGTTTAGAATTACTAATATAGTAGTTTTCAATATGTAAGACCGCTATATGCATTGTACCCTTAAGTTCAATTTTAATACTGTGGTAAGCCAAACACATTTTAAACTGCACCCTACGATGGTTATGACACAGTTTGGCTTTAGTTAATCCTGTGGATTTAGTAGAGATTTTGTTCAAAGTTTTCATACAATCGACAGGGAATTAGCAAGTGAAAATAAAACCTCATAATTGTTCTATAAGGCAAATTTGTTCAGGCTAATTAAATGAAAATGTTAATATAAAGTTCATAGGTTCAAAGCGTTATCAGTAGCAAACCAAATGATACAGATCATTGTTTTTCCCTAATAGACATGAAAATTGGTGGCCTTAGAGTTCTATATGGAAGCTTAATCACAAAGAAAATACGTTAACATATAAAAGTACTATACAGATTTCCAATAAAAGTAAGTACGCACATAACTCGACGAACGAACACAATGGACTGGTTATTGCAAACCTAGGAGTTCTGTTAAATACGTTGCTCATGTACAAACTAAGAATGAAATTTGGGTAAAAAAAGGTAATTTTCTGGCAATGAAAAACGATTGCAATTATACATCGTTTATTTTCCAAGATTCCTTCCTAAATGTTTACCTACATATATATAATCATGTTGCCCTGTCGTTTAAACTGCAACATTTGTATTACACAGTATTATCTTCTTTCCTTCGTTACTTGTTTTTTTTTTTTTGAAGGGAAATTAGTGGCTTTTTTAACCTCAATTCTCTGAACAAGAGAATTTTCAAAAAACTTGGATAAACAAGCATTCTGAGAGTATTTCATGGCAATACACAGTCCCCTACTGATTAACATTTCATTATACTGGAACAAAATGCTGTACTTGATCTATAACTTGTCATGGTGTAAACTATATAACAAATATAAAGTAAATATCTTCAAGCATGATGAAAAAAGGTGTGGAAACTGAATATTTGAGTGAATGTTCCTAGACCAAGGATCATAATTCTGCACAAAATCATCAGAACGGAACGAAATTTGTACTTGGTCTGTAATTTGTCATTATAAAACTTCATACCAATTATCAAATCAATATCTTAAAGCATAACCTAAAAAGGGGTGAAAAACTGAATATTCCAAGGACCATAACTCTGCGCAAAATCATCAGATCGGAACAAAATTCGAACTTAATCTGTAACTTGCCATTATTACACTATATAGATATGAGAAGATATGGTATGAGTGCCAATGATACAACTCTTTACCATGTCACAATTTGTAAAAAGTAAACCATTATAGGTCAAAGTACGGCCTTTAACACGGAGCCTTGGCTCACACCGAACAGCAAGCTATAAAGGGCCCCCAAAAATTACTAGTGTAAAACCATTTAAACAGGAAATTAGTATTCTAATCTACATAAAAAAGTGAAATACTCAGAACCACATCAACAAACGACAACCACTAAACAACAGATTCCTGACTTAGGACAGGTGCAAACAAATGCAGAGAGTTTAAACGTTTTCACATGCGCCAACCTTCACTCTAACCTGAAACAGTAGTATAACATTACAACATAGAAAGACACACTATAAAATATCAATTGAAATGGCTAAACTCGATCAAAAAGAAATATTAACAAAACAATAGATATAAGAAGATGAGGTACGAGTGCCAATGAGACAACTTTCCATCCAAGTCACAATTTGTAAAATTAAACAATTATAGGTCAAAGTACGGTCTTCAACACGGAGCCTTGGCTCACACCGAACAGCAAGCTATAAAGGGCCCCAAAAATTACTAGTGTAAAACCATTTAAACAGGAAATCAATATTCTAATCTACATAAAAAAGTGAAATACTCAGAACCACATCAACAAACGACAACCACTGAACAACAGGTTTCTGACTTAGGACAGGTTCTAACAAATGCAGCTGGTTTAAACGTTTTCACAGGCGCCAACCTTCACCCTAACCTGAAACAGGAGTATAACATTACAACATAGAAAGACGCACTATAAAATATCAATTGAAATGGCTTAACTCGATTAAAAAAAAATATTAAAAAAACAATAGATACAAGCATTCTGAGAGTATTGTATGGCAATACATAGTCCCCTACCTGGTTAAAATTCATTATACTGGAACAAAATGCTAACTTGTTCTATAATTTGTCATGGTGTAAACAAAAAGTAAATATCATGTCAATATCTTCAAGCATGACTAAAACAGTGTTGAAAACTGATTATATGAGTGAATTTTTCAAGTCCAAGGACCATAACTCTGCACAAAATTATTAGACCGAAACAAAAATTTGAACTTGATCTGTAAACTGCCATGATAAAACTATATACCAATTATCAATCAATATATTATAAGCATGATGAAAAAAACATTAGATATGATAAATAGTTCTCTAGAATTAGATATGATGTAATACAGTGTATATCTATTTCAAATTATAATCAGATATAATTAATAGTTCCAAATATTTTTTTCTTTCATTTGTCACAAACTAATATAGATTTGTAACTTATCTATAAAATGTCAACAATTTTTATCTACACAATGTAATGTATTGAAATATATACATTAATGAAAATAGATTGTTATCTAATTAAAGGATTTCTCTTCATAAATTTGTTTGATATATATAGCATTCAGAAAATTAGTTTATACTAAATAACAAACAAACCTGTCATAAATTCTTCAAGTAATTTAACAAAGAATGTCTTTTAAAAAATGAGTTATCTCCCTTTGCACAGAAATATGGTTTTACATAGTACTCTAACATAAGATATGGTCCAGAGTTATGATCCAAAACTCTGGACTAAATCATCAGACCGGAACAAAATTCGAACTTGATCTATAACTGGTCATTATAAAACTATATACAAAATATCAAATCAATATCTTCAAGAACGAAGAAAAAAAGTGTGGAAAGCTGATTTGCCGGACTGACGGATGAACAGACGGACGGATGAACAGACGGACAGACGGACAGACGGACAGACGGACGGAGTGCAAACCTAATGTCCCCTTCGATTTCGTCGGTAGGGGCTAATAAGAAGATGTGGTATAAGTGCAAATGAGACAACTTTCCATCCAAGTCACAATTTGTAAAAGTAAACCATTATAGGTCAAAGTACGGTCTTCAACACGGAGCCTTGGCTCACACCGACCAGCAAGCTATAAAGGGTCCATAAAATGACTAGTGTAAAACCATTCAAACAGGAAAACCAACGGTCTAATCTACATAAAAAAACAAGAAACACTTATGAACCTCATCAACAAACGACAACCACAGAACATCAGATTCCTGACTTAGGACAGGTGCAAACAAATGTAGCGGGTTTAAACGTTTTAATAGGTACCAACCTTCATCCTTACCTGAAACAATAGTGTAACATCACAACAAAGAAAAACACACTATAAAATATCAATTGAAATGGCTTAACTCAATCAAACGACATATTAACACAAACAAGTGAACATACACTGAACGAATAAATTTGATCTATGACACAATGTAAATACAAAATCAATAAAATAAGGGGTGCGATGTTAAACGATATAAAAATAAAAACAAACATAACCTTGGACAACATGCCGCCAAATAAAATAATGTACAGAGGTAAATAAAAATAATTTTGTTGTAAGGTATACAATAATGGAATACAGAAATATTTTTTACAAAATAAATAATTTTGTTGTTCAAAGTACGAAACAGAAGTGAAAATGTATACTCATACCAAACACTTATCAAAGCTGGTATATATTATCAATAGAGAGACGAGTATTAAAGCTAAATAAGTAAACATTAAATAACAAAAAAGCATTGCAAATTGTATTAACAGGTCAAATTAACACGAAAGCACGACTGAAAGTTAGTTAAAAGCCAAAAACAATTAAAAATAAATAATCATGCATCAGAGACTAAAATAAACTAAAACACATCCCAGGGATTTAGTATTTTAACGTCATGGACAGTAAAAGAAGAAATGACTTGTGGAATGCCAAAAGTAAAAGTATCGACAGGCAGTAGGATAGTTAGAAGTTAACTTTTTAATAAATAAGTATAATGTAATACATAGATAGAGTAATCTTTATATAGAAAATGAACGTGGATGTGTATTTATACATCCCAAAAAATAAACCCCGTTTGAAAATAATACAAATTTAGTTGTGTTTTAATTTGCTGATGACAAAATCTATATTTGTGCCAATGTAAACTATATTCAAAGATCTTATTACAATATTGGTAAGATAACCTTTACTAATAAGTTTGTTTAAAGGTTCGATGAGTTTACAAAGATCACATAGTGATTTCCGCGCTTTAAGTACAATATTTCCGTAAAATGTAGGATGTAAAATACCGTATTTAATAAGTTTTCTACAGGTAGAGCCAAATTTACTTATCAAATCTTTGTATCTATGAAAGAATTTAGTAAAAGTTTAAAGTAATTTATGGTAACGAAATCCCTGACTTAATAATTTACCAGTGATGCATTGATTATGTTAGTTAAAATCTATGACATCACTCCACACACGGGCATAACGAACGAGTTATAATATATAAACACCGTATGATGGAGCCAAAGGAACATCGCCGTCTAAAAAAAAGAAAATTAACAATAGGGAATGAAAAATCGTCTCTTTTGTCGTAAATTTTAGTATGTAGTTTTTAGATATTTGGATGATATTTTGGCTCTCAATAATGACGACTTCAGTATGTATACTAAAGAAATTTATCCTGTTGAACTTACTTTAAATAAAGCTAATACTAACAATGACCACTGCCCTTTCCTCGATCTTGATATCTATATCATTAACGAAGAGCTTAATACTAAAATATATGATAAAAGAGATGATTTTTCATTTTCTATCGTTAATTATCCATTTTTAGATGGTGAAGTTCCCTTGTCACCATCTTATGGTGTTTATATATCTCAACTTGTACGATTCGCTCGTGTATGTAACAATGTTTTAGATTTTAACGAGAGAAATTTATGTATTACTGAAAAATTATTACACCAGGGTTTTCGATATCACAAACTAGGCAAAACATTTACTAAATTTTATCATCGGTATAAGGACATCATTCGTAAATATAGCTCAACATGCAGACTTCTTATACGTTCAGGTATTTCACATCCAATTTTTTATGGAAATATTCTTTATAAAGCACAAAAATGTCAGTATTCACCTCTGAAGCTAACAAAACCTTTAAATAGACTTATTAAGAAGGGATATAGTTACGATACTGTTGTCAGGTCATTAAATATTGCATATTTTGGCGTTAATATTGATTCACTTATAGGGTCTTTGCATCGGTACTAAACACATTTATTTAAAAACCAGTTGTTGGCATGACACGGGTTATGTTCTTTTCATATATGTTATGATGGTATGATACTAAACCCCTAACGGGAAGGATTGTGCCTGATATTCATATGATGAAGACATAATCTTTCAATCAGTTTGATTGAAGTCTGGAGCTGGCATGTCAGTTAACTGCTAGTAGTCTGTTGTTATGTATGTATTATTGTCATTTTGTTTATTTTCTTTGGTTACATCTTCTGACATCAGACTCGGACTTCTCTTGAACTGAATTTTAATGTGCGTATTGTTATGCGTTTACTTTTCTACATTGGCTAGAGGTATAGGGAAAGGGTTGAGATCTCATAAACATGTTTAACCCCGCCGCATATTTGCGCCTGTCCCAAGTCAGGAGCCTCTAGCCTTTGTTAGTCTTGTATTATTTTTAATTTTAGTTTCTTGTGTACAATTTGGAGTTTAGTATGGCGTTCATTATCACTGAACTAGTATATATATTTGTTTAGGGGCAAGCAGAAGGACGCCTCCGGGTGCGGGAATTTCTCGCTGCATTGAAGACCTGTTGGTGACCTTCTGCTGTTGTCTGTTCTATGGTCGGGTTGTTGTCTCTTTGACACATTCCCCATTTCCATTCTCAATTTTATTCCCTTTAGAAATAGAAATGTCTAAATATAAAAAAGGACAACTTCTGCTGTTTATGTTAGATTTATTTAAATTTAGTTCCTTTGGGTAAATTTCAGTAGTATATTTAGATAACTCTTGATTAATTCTCGAAAATATATCATCAAGATAACGGTAGATATTGTTGAATTTATATCAACCAAATGTAGCAATGACGTGTCTTTACTGAGTTTGGTCATTAACTGAGATTCATAGCAATACAGGAATAAATCTGCTGTTAAAGAAGCGCAGTTAGTGCCCATAGGAATACCTACTACTTGTCGATACACTTAATCGCCGAAACGTACATAAATGTTGTCCAGGAGAAAATTTAAAGCTTCAATCATATCTTCACATTTCCAGTAAATGTATCTAGCATACTTTCCTTTTTCGTTACAGAAAAAGGTTTTAAACGAGTTACAACAAATAAATTTGCAATGAGATTTTTTAAAAGACAATTTAATAAAATATGAAAACTTTTTCTTGATAAGATTATGTGGAAGTGTAGTGTAGAGAGTAGGAAAATCATTACTGTCAACGTAATTAAAAGGACCATCAAAAGCATGTATTTTATCCAAAACCACTAAAGAATTTATAACACTCCAAAAATAACTAATACCATTATTTTCATAAGCTTTATTACAAAAGTTAATAACAAGTTCTTTGATAGTAATAAGGGAGGTAGTTAGAAGCACTGATATATTAGTAGTAGAACACTTACTAGATGCGGAGATGAAACGGACTTTAAATGGTTGTTTATGTAATTTAGATAACCAGTACATAGTCGGGTACATACATTGAACGAAACAATTTAAACTATGACAAAATATAAATACAATATATGACTATGTAAAACAATATCAAAAAGACAACTATAATCTGGGACAAAATGAGGTTAATTAAAACAGAGGTAACTCTAAATAAATTATTTTGTTGTTAGGAGTTCGAAAATATTTTTTTACAAAATAATATGGTTGTTCATAGTACGAGATCAGAAGTAATACTAAACACTGACAAAATGTGGTACATATAACAAATAGTGAGACGAGATATAACACAAAAACAAGCAAACATTGAATAACAAAAATGCATTAAAAATTGTGTCAACAGGTCAAATTAACGCGAAAGAACGATTTGAGAGTACTCGCAGTTACTGAAAGCTAGTTAAAAGCCAAAAACAATTAATAACAAAATAATCATGCATCAGAGACTGAAACCAATCAAAGCAAACCACAGGGATTTAGTATTTTAACGCCATGGACAGTCAAAGAAGACATGACTTGTGAAATACCTTAATAAAAGTATCGACAGGCAGTAGGATTGTTAGAATTTAACTATTAGTTAGGATAGTTAGGATGTACCAAGTATCAAATCAATATCTTCAAGCACGGAGAACAAAGTGTCGAAACTGAATATTTGAGTGAATTTACTAAGTCCATAGGCCATATAACTTTGAACGAGCAAACTTCGAACTTGATCTAAAACTTGTCCTGATGAAAGTATATACAAAATATCAAATCAATATTTCAGGCAGGAAGAAAAAAGTGAGGAAAACTGATTTGCCGGACTGACGGATGGACAGACAGACAGACGGACAGAGTGCAAACCTAAAGCCCCCTTCGACTTCGTCGGTAGGGGACTAATAAAAAAAGCAAAGTGCTCGTCAGATTTTTCTATTGATTAAAGTTTATTATTCGTTAAGGATATATCTGACACATTTAAATAAAATATCATTTCGAACTCTTGAAATAAAGGAGATCAGTGTAAACAATGTATTGTGTTATAACTACCACTTCTCTCTATTTCAGTTCTACCCTTGATGTATACTTGTCAAGACTTTTTGCATGGAAACTACGCTTAAATAAATTAATGTGTACTTGTATAACATTGCAAAGGACTACTGTGAAATATGGAATGTCTTAAGTTAAACAACTAAAAAAAATTAAATACATATCAACTTATAAAAAAAGACACAATAAATTGAAAGACAAATATAATGTTTTATAAAAATGACCATAAACCCACTAATTCATGGTATGGCATCAATATTTCTGACCTGACACTACGTACTTTTTATTGCTTAATTCTTTAGAATTTAATATGCAATGTGTCGGGTTCTTTCGGGAATATTCCCAGGTAAACCCTCATCAGAGACCGACCTTTATATATTTATTTCGTATCTAGTATAGTAGATAGATGTGTGTCTGTTTCATAACATTTTTTTTTCAATTGACAACACGTGCATATAGGTCTACGTTGTAGCTAGTCTTTTTACAGACTAAAGAAACTGCCTATGTTGATCATCACTATTGTTTAATTATTCAAATATATAATGAAAAGACTTATTGTCTTTATTTTTTTAACACTTATCCAACATAAATCTACACGGGATCTATTAGAGAGAGTATTTATCAATGCTATATTGTTGAAATCAGGGTATACTAGCGTGTTTGTTTTATCATTTATATGATAATATACAAAAGTCTCCATGTTTAGCATTTGAAGATGTTTGTGTAGGTACTCTGCCGGGTAGAAACATGAATATATAAGAACCCGTCAGATATCTCAGATACGTGATCTATTGAAATAAATCGGCATCATGTCTTCATTACATCTGTTTCACAGTTTAATGGTTGTAAACTAAAGCCTCCTGTGGAGGGGTATGTGAATCGATGTCTTCGACTTAATGATTAATTATCATGTCGCTAATATTCTTATTGTTTTTGAAACTCATATCTGGTTTAGATTTAAATATTTGTTTGGCAATCGGATCTTTCCGAATTATATACCAGAACTTTGTTATAATCTTTTTAAGCTATTCAGCATTATTATGATACGTTGTAATGAACATATTTCTGCCTGTTATTTTATTATCATATTGTTTCTTTCGAAGTTTTAGTTGTCTGTCTTCGTGACGAATTTTGTGCAATATTTGACTGACTATTTCTTTCGTGTATCCCCGTCTTGATAATTTATCTATAAACAGTTTAATACGTTTATTAAATTCGTCCTTGCTGCTAGTGTTTCTAAGAATTGGAGTCCCTTCTCCTGTTATACAAGAATAGGCACAGTTTTTAGCATGGCTCGAGCTTCACTGTAAGTACTGCAATTTTTCAGTGGGTTTGGTGTATCAGTTTACATCAAGTATACCGGTTTCGGTGAACCGTTTTCCTTTATTCAATACAACATCTAGGAATTTCATAGTATCAGTATTTATTTCAAAAGTAAATTTCAACAGGTTATGTTTCTTATTTGCTATTTCAAATAGTTGTTTAATTTGCTCACTGCTTCCATTAAATATAATAAAGCCATCATCTCTCATTCGTTTATGAAATTTAATATTATCTTCGTATGGATATTGTTCTATAATATTATTTATATGGTCAAATATAGCAATATCAGATATTTCCGGGGAAGCAACTCCGCCCATTGAAACGCCAACGATTTGTTTATATGCGTTTTCATTAAAAGTAAATTCATTTTTTTGTCAGCAAAATATTAAGAATATAAAGTAGACTTTCTGTAGATGGTCTTTAAATATCAAATTCTTGATTTACATGGTCTGTAAGCGTATTTTCTATAGCCGTTTTGATTTCATTGAAATTAAGATTAGTATATAACGATGTTAATCATAGGAAACAAGTAGAGCATTCTGTTCCGTGTGAGTGTTTTCTATTACGTTGTGCACGATGTTTGTACTACTTAGCGTTACACGACGTTCCTCATAATGAAGCGATTTCGAAGATTTCAAAGAACGTTTCAAGCGTTCAAGCTTATAATTGAAGAGGTCAATTTACTGTTGTGAATTTGGAAACCGATTTCGGTTTGTCTGAAAATGCATAGTTTAACAAATAAAACTCAAAGTGGTCGTACAGCTATTTTTTTTTAATGAATATTCATTTATAGGAGTTGTCAGCCTTTCCAGGCCATAATTGATCATTTTACTCTTGGCAGCAGTTCGCATTAATGAATCATACATTAATTTCCAAATTTATACAAATTTCTTTTTAATATAAATTAGATTTTGAATTTATTTTCCCTTTTTATTGCATATTTATACATACTCCTTTTGTTGCATTTGTTTCCGTTTCCGTTTCCTTTCTATATTTTATCATTTCCCGATGCTTTCTTTGTCGCCAAATTTCTAGGTAGTTAAACATTTTGGATTCATGTTTTTCTCATTTCCGCATTTTTGTGGCATTATGCATATCCTTTGCATATCCTTTGTTTTGTTATAATTGCCAGCAATGGTTTTTCTCTATTTTATTTTATTAACAAAAAAAAAATTATGCATGTTGCTTTTGATGATTTAAAACTTGCAGATAGACAACGTTCCTGGAATAAAACAAATGTCATGAATGTGCTGGAAAAAAACTAAGATCCCGATATTTTTTATATCAATCTCATTTGGTCAACATTTGAATTTAAACTTAAACTTTTCCTTTATCATACATTGGTTATATTATAACTTATATTTTTATTTTCATTCGAATTAAACTGGAAACAAATAATTATGATATAAAATTAAAAACCCGAGCATGACATCAATTTCGTTTTGCGAACGTTGGGACAAAACGGCTATACTTTTTGAAACGATATAAAAATCTTGTTGCCTATCGAAAAATGTTAAACACTATATTGTTTAAAAAGAAAAAGAAAAAAACCTTTTACCGCCTAGTTTTATTTTGTATGATCTAACTATGCTTATTTAATATACAGCCGGTTAAAACCTCAATTGTAAAGAAAATACAGCGTTTTTTTCGTTGGGACAAGATGGCTATACTTTTTGAAGTCATTGCAATAGAAACTATACGCATGGTTTCCGGCAAAAAATATCATGAACCAGGAGAAAAGTAAAAAAAACTTTCAAAATATCATAAATACTTTTCCTCTCAGCTTTTCCAATTTCACGGTTTAAAAGCGTAAACCCGATATATGCGTACCTTGCATATGCTTGGACATTTTTCAGACCGTTTTCAAAAATAACAATTTCCGGTTTACGATTTCAGTGATATTGATTTTGCTTTAACACGCGAATAGCAATAACAATGGCAATACTCTTGTGAAGTTTTACGATGATCAGAAAAAAATACCGTAGGAAAGAAACGGAACTCTTTTGCACACAAAATGAAACGTTGGACATTACGTGTTTGCGTAAAAATGGGATAATTAAGTGTTATAATTCTTGATATTTTAAATGTCGGTTCCTTTTTATCTTTTTTTTCAAGTCTAATGTAATAAATTCAACCAGAAATCACTATATTTTTATCGAATTGACCAGTCTACGTATTTATTTTCATGCTATTCTATAGCAAAATGGAATTCGTATCAACATCGTGCGCAACGTCTATGTATCTGATAAAATCGCTAGTATCTGATAGATATGTTTCTTGCGCCTTCACCAGTGGAAGAAGAAAAATTAAATAATCTAGGTATTTTCCAATGTTTAGTAGTGGTCCCGAAGATTGGCTAATGATCGGTCGACCTGGCACATGTACTTTTTCTTTATTCATACATTTATTCTGGTACATTTTTAATGTTTCCGTACTAAGTTTCTGAATCTTAGGAAGGAAGTAGGCTTTAGGAGTTTTAAATGTTTTACCTTCTTCTCGTAAGAATTTGAAAGATATTTCGTCTATTTCATCATTCTCTTTCATACGGTATACTATTTCATTGACTATTTTTCTGGTGTTTTCTATGTCAATATTCATTATTTTAGTATAGTGAATACCGTCATTAAATTGGGATTCGCCTTCAGTAAGATAATCACGTTTATTTTGTATACAGTCGTGTTAATTTTGTCGGTTTTATAAATACATATATTATTGTCATTTTTTAATTTCTTTATGCATTCAACATTCCGATTTAGACATATTGTATTTAATCTTCGGCATATATTTTGATAATTTGTGTTTTGTGTAGAAAATGTATTTTTCTATTGAATTATCGCCTATGATTGGAACTTGAAAGTTAGACTTCACTTTGAAAGGGTGGTTTTTAGTTGCTATGCGTATATTAGTACCGAAATAATATTTCAGTCGCAAAGACCTCTCAAATGATTGAAAATTTTTGTATCAGTTGTCTGTGATAACATTTGTTTGAAGGAACAAATTTGAGACCTTTTGCTATAACTTTAAATTCAGTTTCAGTTATATCTCTTTTAGATAAGTTAAGGACGAACTATTTTTGAAAGTTTAGGTCCCGTTTCTTATTTTCAATAGTAAGATTGTGTTTAAATCTTATATGTTTATTCTGTGTTTTATTTCTTTTCTTGTTTTTATAATATCTTCTGGTATGACCCATGATTATCAATGGTGTCAGTGGTCAGTGCGCTTTGTTGAAATAAAGGTCATTATTAGAGCCTTTTGGTAAATGAATGATAGATGATAATTATTCTGCAGCTAATAGAATTCTTCGATTTAAGAATAAAGGCGTAACCACTGGTAGATTGGCATACACATACTCTTATTTCTGTATTAGTGATTTTATTTTCATTCCTTTAGGAATATTTGCTAGTAAATTCTTTCTATTTTCCGCTGCCATGCATTTCATTTGTATTTATTAAAACATTAATTGTAAGCTTTCTCCGTCTTACTTGTGTTATATATTCATTTGTTATATAAGGGTTTTGACATGATATGATGATTACTGATTGATTGTTGGTTGTTTACCGTCCAGTACGAAATATTTCATGTTTGTTTAGGAGAATAAATTGTGACGGCATAAAGTTGTTTGCTAGTATATTAGTATAACTTCCATTGATACAATGATGAATGATTTATTGTTGGTTTCTTGCTGTCCAGTGGCACATATTTCATGTATGTTTAGGACGATGATAATGTGATGACATAAGTTCGTTTGCTAGTATAATAGTATAACTTCCGTTGATATAATGATGTATGATTGATTGTTGTTTGTTCAACGTCCAGTGGCAAATATTTCATGTATGTATAGGACGATGATATTGTGATGACTTAAGGTTGTTTGCTAGTATAATAGTACAAACTTTCTTTGTTCATTGCCAATCATATTAACTTGTTATCAGTTTCCATGTTACCTTCCAAGGTTTGACATGATATAGCGATGACGAATGGTTGTTTGCTTATATAATAGTACTAGTATAACTTTCATACTTCAATGACAATCATATTCATTTTTATTTGTTTATGTGTTTGATTCTTGGGTTTGACATGATATTACGATGAAACGTGGTTGTTTGCTAGTATAATAGTATAACTTCAATACTTCATTGACAATCACAGTTGTTTTTTGTTTCCTATTCATGTTTCCTTCTAGGGTTTTACATGATATAACGATGAAGCATGGTTGTTTGCTAATCTAATAGTATAACTTCTATATTTCATTGATACTCATTATTTAAGTACTTGATCAGATGACTTTCATTAATCAAATTGTTTTCGTTCTACCCTTGATGTATACTTGTCAAGACTTTTTGCATGGAAACTACGCTTAAATAAATTAATGAGTACTTGTATAACATTGCAAAGGACTACTGTGAAATAGGGAATGTCTTAAGTTAAACAATTAAAAAAATTAAATACATATCCACTTATAAAAAAAGATGCAATAAATTGAAAGACAAATATAATGTAATATACATATATTTAACTAAAGTTTTATTCATAAATAAGCATGACGAGCCAGCAGCAACTGACGTTATCAGTCCCAAGATATCGAATATGGTTAAACATGTTGGTAAGATCTCAATCAAAAATAGAATACACTTTTCTTTTAAAATTATTATAAGCCAACTTTAAAATATAAAAACAGGGAATTGATAATGATCACAACTTTCAAATTTCGTATTTATGTAGTCTATTTTAATAATGTGTGACCGAAAACTATAACAAAGTACGGTATATCATTTAAATCCGTATGCTGAAAAATCCTTTTTGTTCAAGGACTTTCCGTTTTAAATTTTCTTTGCAGTTCTGTATTTTTGTTATCTTAATTTTTAAAATACGGTTGGGAAAAGTCTACTGACACGATTTATCTGGAAACGGATATGACAAAATTTAAATATTGAGGTTTTTAATGCCTACATTACATTTATGCATCCTTTCACAATATTTCCTGACGATAGCGGGAAAGGGTTACTTAGTCAATCTTAGGTAAAAAACTAATATTGTTGCTTTTATCTGGAAGACGAATCACATTCCATTAAAACAAAATCAGCTAACGAAAAAGAATCATCTGATGAACGCACCATTTGCATCTGCGCCGATTGCATACATCTTTACTTTCTCGAAGAAAAGAAACCAAAAGAAAAGCTCTTAACGTGTAAGTCGAAAACAAATTTTATATAATTAATATAAAAAATCGGTTAATCATCATACTTCATACGTCATTAATTTTATATTTTCCGCAACAACAAAACGAGTTAAAGATGGCAAATCTAGCAAGGAACTAATATATAGGGATAGCTACGCTTCTAAAAGGCAAACCAGTTAAGATATATATAAAACTGTACAACGTGGAAAAAAAAACGAATATGCGTAGACACATGTCCATTATTGCTGAATATATATTCATATCTAAATGTGATTTGTGTCATTTGTCTCACTGACTTTAAATAATTATGTATTCTGGACAAAATATTTTCATAACGACACATAGTATTTAATTGCATGCAAATAAGAAATTCCCTATGCTTGACCTGATCAAATTTCTGTCAAATTTCTTAAATATATGTTAAACAATCAACGCCTGCTGATCACTTAAAATTCACGGAAATAAACTTTACACGAACAAGACAAAACATATATACTGTTTTTGAACACTTATGTTGCTCTCTCGATGTATGTTTGTCGTCGGATAGCTATGTTATTGATATATAAACCACTCTCCCCTTATTTATGTGTGATCCATTTTCGTTGGATAGTTGGGTGTATCTTTATTCAAGATTGACTTATTTCATAGCTGTAAAGGTATCAACATGTATGCTATCACGAAAATAAAATAAAAAGTATTTGCAACAGCAAAATGTATCGCACAATATTGACCGCATAACAGTGGTGCATGTATCAGATAAATCGAAATTGTTCAATTTTATCATACATGCAATGGAATAAATTGTTTATCATAAACCTCAACAATAACATGACAACATACGATAATGACTTTTAACGAATATAAATCACAGACAAAGATATAACTAAGGCTATCAAAATGATAAAAGGGGAGATTAGATAAATGTCAATATGAAATGCAACCATATGTCAAAGACAAATTTAAACAGAAAATATGCCCAGCTTTGAAGTTAGTTACACACGTCTAAATGACAAGCAACTAAATAAAACGTAATAATAAAGTGAATTATGTGGTTTATGAAGAAATATTTCCAGGAACAGTTTTGGAAAAAAATAATTGTGTGGCTCTATTTTTGTCAAATTAAAAAGTTGAAGAGATTCAATTGAACGGCGAGAATTCAAATTCGAAGACAAACAAAAAAAAAGATTCAGCACACGTGCAGAAAAGACATATAAAGAATGCCTTTTGAAAGATGATGCGGTAGTGGATTAAAGTTATTACTTTTTAAACAATCTTAATCTTATAAAAGAGTTTCAAAACGACTTCATTACCAAAGATTTGTGAGACAAAATTATATAATATGAATATAAGGAGATGTGGTGCGATTCCCAATGAGACAACTATCCACCAAAGTTCAAATGGAGTGGATGTATGCAATTATACAATCATTGATTATATTCATTTTATTAGAATTACTTTGATTATATCAAATAAGTTTTCAACTTTCTTCAGAAGACAAATATCATAAATACTTTGAAATTGTTTTAAGAAATTATCTCAGCTTTGTTGAAAGTCATAATAGGCCTCAATATGTATGTTAACATCTGTAATTTTGTGTAATAATAACAATAAAATATGATTTAACATAACATGAAAAACAAGCAAAAAGATTACGCAAACAACTGAACAAAACAGGCCACACAAAGAGGAATGCATAAAATATGACGGAAAACTTTTATGCGTATATAAAAGCATACATTTCTGTCGACCTTACAATTTATTTTTAGAATCCACAACCATAATATTTGTATGTACTTTTCATAACATATACAGGCGCCTTATATATTTCATGGTCAAAATTTTGAAGAAAAACAATTTTACAGTTAAGGATTCTCACTATTTATCACTTAACATACACACGTTTTACGATTTTGAGATACTTTTTAAACCAATTGCCCAGCATTGCAAACTTTTTAGTCATTTATATTAATATGTAAATTACAAATCCAGTTCAATATCCATTGAATTCAATCTACCTGAGTACCGATAATCATAACAGAAACTACTAGACAAAACGAAACGCCATTACATTTTTTTTAAATGTCAAAGGTATGGCGAATTCACCAACTATATACATAACTGGCGATTGGGAAATTTACACAAATACTACAACTGCAAATACCTAGATTATCTGAATGACAATTTTTGTAAAGTCAACGAACACCTTAGACACAACAAAATATCTTTTCCCATTTGTTGTTCCAAAAATCAAATGAATGGATTCTTCATCTATATGTTATTCAATGCAATCGAGGATTGGAACACGCATTCTAGATTATAGCTCAAAAAGGGTTGAATTAATATATAAAAAGACATTTTCCTCGTTGTTAACAGGTGATTTACATTAAAAGGATCCTATTGGAATTAAGCGGCAACACTTTTATTGGCAATCCTTGGAAATCTATCAATTTATCAAAAATGTTTTAGGATTTTGCTCGACATAGCATTGTGTGTGGACTTCATACCTGCCTATTATTTACTTAAATTTTGAAACAAACATTGTAATGTTAGATTAATTATTGAACCATGCATGCATATATACTAAACTAAAACTTGAATACACGTTTTTTTATATCCATTAAACATCTATAACTTATTATCGACAAATAATATTTTAATCAGGGGTTGTTGATATCAAGCTAATAACTTTCGAGTTTGCTGCCGAAGATAATCGGATCGTGATATTGATAAACAATAAAAACAGAGCACGTGGAAAGTGCAACAGAAAAGTGAATTTGTTAACTTAGCTATTCCTTGACAGTTGTTTAATGCTTTAATGTATTAAATTGGTTTTATTTTAAATCTGTTATTTTTATATCCTTTTAATTCTTTCATCACTGTTTTTTTCCTCGCACTTGCGCTGTGCGGTGGCCAAAGTTAAATTGAGAGGTCTCGTAGTTAAGGTCACGGCATACGTGAAAATATCGGCGAATTAGTGTCTGCAAAGTCAATAATTCAATATCGGTACATTTATGAAGATTTTAACTAGAGGCTCTCAAGAGCCTGTGTCGCTCACCTGACTCTACTTTGGTTTTAGAAATCATGTAAAGATAGATAAAAATCATAACAGATACCCAAATAATGATTGAGGCCAAATTTTGATTAATATTGGTCCCATTATTTAATAAAATATCCTGGTGGCCATCTTGAACAGTAAATCGGCAACAAAGTAGCAACACTTGGTCAGCACTTCATAAGGAACATTCATGCCATGTTTGGTTTCATTCCATTCAGTGGTACTCTAAAAGAAGACATTTGTATGTATTTCCCATAGGGTCCTATGTTAAACTAAGCCCCCCCCCCCCCTAGCGGCCATCTTGGATGATGGATCGACTGCAAAGTAACAACACTTGGTCAGCAACTCATAAGGAACATTCATGCCATGTTTGGTTCAATTCCATTCAGTGGTTCTCTAAAAGAAGACAATTGTATGTATTTCCCATAGGGTCCTATGTTAAACTAAGTCCCCCGCTGTCGGCCATCTTGGATGATGGATCGGCTGCAAAGTAACAACACTTGGTCAACATCTCATAAGGAACATTCATGCCATGTTTGGTTCCATTCCATTTATTGGTTCTCTAAAAGAAGACATTTTTATGTATTTCCCAAAGGGTCCTATGTAAAACTAAGTCCCCCGCTGGCGGCCATCTTGGATGATGGATCGGCTACAAAGTAACAACACTTGGTCAGCATCTCATAAGGAAGATTCATGCCATGTTTGGTTTCATTCCATTCAGTGGTTCACTAAAAGAAGACATTTGTATGTATTTCCCATAGGTCCTTTGTTAAACTAAGTCCCCTGCTGTCGGCCATCTTGGATGATGGACCGACTGCAAAGTAACAACACTTGGTCAGCACCTCATAAGGAACATTCATGCCATGTTTGGTTTCATTCCATTCAGTGGTTCTCTAAAAGAAGAGATTTGTATGTATTTCCCATAGGGTCCTATGTTAAACTAAGTCCCCCGCTGGCGGCCATCTTGGATGATGGATCGGCTACAAAGTAACAACACTTGGTCAGAACCTCATAAGGAACATTCATGCCATGTTTGGTTTCATTCCATTCAGTGGTTCTCTAAAAGAAGACATTTGTATGTATTTCCCATAGGGTCCTATGTTAAACTAAGTCCCCCGCTGGCGGCCATCTTGGATGATGGACCGACTGCAAAGTAACAACACTTGGTCAGCATCTCATAAGGAACATTCATGCCATGTTTAATTCCATTCCATTCAGTGGTTCTCTAAAAGAAGACATTTTTATATATTTACCATAGGGTCCTATGTTAAACTAAGTCCCCCGCTGGCGGCCATCTTGGATGATGGATCGGCTACAAAGTAACAACACTTGGTCAGCACCTCATAAGGAACATTCATGCCATGTTTGGTTTCATTCCATTCAGTGGTTCTCTAAAAGAAGACATTTGTATGTATTTCCCATAGGGTCCTATGCTAAACTAAGTTCCCCGATGGCGGCCATCTTGGATGATGGATCGGCTACAAAGTAACAACACATGGTCAGCACCTCATAAGGAACATTCATGCCATGTTTGGTTTTATTCCATTCAGTGGTTCTCTAAAAGAAGTCATTTGTATGCATTTCCCATAGGGTCCCCCACTGGCGGCCATCTTGGATGATGGATCGGCTACAAAGTAACAACACTTGGTCAGCACCTCATAAGGAACATTCATGCCATGTTTGGTTTCATTCCATTCAGTGGTTCTCTAGAAGAAGTTCAAAATGTAAAAAGTTAACGCCGACGACGGACGCCAAGTGATGAGAAAAGCTCACTTGGCCCTTCGGGCCAGGTGAGCTAAAAACTGCAAAATTTTGTTAAAACTACCAATTCGGTGGCAGCAACCCAACAATGGGTTGTTCGATTCGTCTGAAAATTTCAGAGCTGATAGATCTTGACCAATTGAACAATTTTACTCAATGTCACATTTGCTCTAAAAGCTTTAGTTTTTGAGATTTAAGCCAAAAACTGCATTTGACCCCTATGTTCTATTTTCAGCCATGGCTGCCATGTTTGTTGATGGATCAAAACTTTGGATACAATTTATAAACTAGATACCCTAAGGAACATTTATTTAAAGTTTGAAGGTATTTTGCCTAGTAGTTTCAGAGGAGAAGATTTTTGAAATAGTTTACGACGACAGACGACGACGACAGAGGATAACAGATGCCAAGTGATGGCCTAAAAACCACAATTCCAGGGTCATACCTCTTAACATGTCTAACTTACCATTTCTTTGATTAGGCATAGTTTGTATATTAACAAGGTCCCTTGGTCTCTGCTGGTTCAAGTTTGGAGGAAGGGGAGGGCCATGCATCATAAACATCCCAGGAGGTATTTGCGGAGGTGGACCACCAAGTGGTGGAGGAGGTCCAGTCCAATATGGTGGAGGCCTGCTCATGGCTGGTGCTTCTGGATTGTAAGGTTCGAAATGTTCTAGAATACAAATTGAGATAAAAAAATATACTTACTATGTCATGTCAATGGTCTTCAAAAAATGATGGCATTATCGTTAACAAAATGTGTTTGTTTTAATTTTGAAATATGACACAATCAAACAGTTTTCCTTGCATTAATGTTTTCAGTTAGTCACAGGTTTATATTAACAATTTTCTGAAGCAGAGACACAAGATGCATACATAACAAAATAAGCAATGAAATCTATACAGAAAAAAATTTAATGCAAGAAAACTGTGCTTGGGCTCTTACTTATGATAATTTCTAGGAATTGCAACATGAATTTGGAAACAATGTAGTGAAATGTACTAGTCCTACTGTACAATCTAAACATTCTATTCATTGAAGACATTTTGTGGTTTTAAAGAACGTGAAGGATGCCTTCAGCAAACTGGTAATTATTTTTTTAATATTTTCCGTGGTATCCGATGGGATTTTTCTTTTTGAGAACCTTACCCTATCTCAAAATAAAATAAGAAAAGCAACATATATGTATCAAATTTTTCCTTGCTTGACCCTGTTGTTTGTTCATGGAAAAATACATTGTATTCAAATGAATATAAATTAGTATTAGGTTAGGCGGAGGGTTTGGGGCCAGGAAACATGTTTAACCCTACTCCATTCTGTATGTGCCTGTCCCAAAGTCAGGAGCTTGTAAATCAGTGGTTGTCATTTGTTGTTGTATATCAAATCTGTTTTTAGTTTTATTGTTTTGTACATAAATCAGGCCGATAGTTTTCTCGTTTGAGATATTTTACATCTATGATTTCAGGGCCTTTTATAGCTTACTATGCTGTATGGGTTTTTCTCATTGTCGAAGGCTGAAAGGTGAGCTATAGTTGTTAACACCTATATCTTTTGGTCTTTGGTGGAGAGTTGTCTCAATGGCAATCAAATCACATCTCCTTATTTTCATTTATAGTATAAACCTTGTGCAGTTACTTTCATAAACTTTTTCTTTGGTAGCTATAGGAAAATTTTGAATTCTTTCTTTCTGCATAACACACTGTCATATATTTGTGTGCACTTATATATCTAAAAGGTTTAAAATTCTGAGAAACCTGAGGCATGCATGTACAAACCTGGCCTGGGTGGTGGAGGCCGTATTATTTGTGGTGGTGGTCCACCATGTGGTGGCATTGGTGGTGCTCCACTGGCTGGAGGAGGTGGTGGTCCTGTAAGATAGAGCATATAAAATTACATCTGAGGTGTAACAACGAAAAGCATTTTTAACTTTACAGTTCCTTTTACAAAAATTTAAAGTCATTCTGAGAATAAAGGTGTTATTGTAAACAAAAACTTATTTTGTAATGAATGAATGAAATTTTATACTGAATGAGTGAATGTAAAAAAATCATGAATTTAAAGAATGCTTCAATGAATGGAATGATTTTTCCAGACAGAATGAGTGAATGTAAAAAGAATGAATTGTTAAAATGAATAAATGAATACCACCAATTATAAGGGGACAACATATTTTTTTCACAAAACCAACATGATGGCAGCAATAACTAGAGGCTCTCAAGAGCCTGTGTCGCTCACCTGATTCTACTTTGGTTTTGGAAATCATGTAAAAATAGATTAAAATCATAACAGATACCCTAATAATGAGTGAGGCCAAATTTGGTTTAATATTGGTCCTGTAATTTAATAAAAAAAATCCTGGTGGCCATCTTGAACAGTAAATCGGCAACAAAGTAGCAACACTTAATCAGCACCTCATAAGAAACATTTATGCCATGTTTTGGTTTCATTCCATTCAGTGCACCTCTAGAAGAAGCATTTGTATGTATTTCCCATAGATTCTTATGTTAAAGGAAGTCCCCCCATTGGCGGCCATCATGGATGAAGGATCAGCTTCAAAGTATCAAAACTTAGTCAGCACCTCATAAGGAACATTCATGCCATGTTTGGTTTCAATCCATTCAGTATGTGGTTCTCTAAAAGAAGACATTTGTATGTATTGTCCATAGGGTCCTTTGTTAAACATTGTCCCCATCTGGCAGCCATCATGGATGAAGGATCAGCATCAAAGTAACAACAATTGGTCAGCACCTCAAAAGATACATGTATGCCATGTTTGGTTTCATTCCATTCAATGGTTCTCTAAAAGAAAACATTTGTACGTATTTCTCATAGGGTCCTATGTTAAACTAAGTCCTCCGCTGGCGGCCATCTTAAATTATGGATCGGATTCATAGTAACAACACTTGGTCAGCACCTCTTAAGGAACATTCATGCCATGTTTGGTTTCATTGCATTCAGTGGTTCTCTAAAAGAAGACATTTGTATGTATTTCCCATAGGGTCCTATGTTAAACTAAGTCCCCCGCTGGCTGCCATCTTGGATGATGGATCAGCTTCAAAGTAACAACATTTGGTCAGCACCTCATAAGGAACATTCTTGCCATGTTTGGTTTCATTCCATTCAGTGGTTCTTTAAAAGAAGACGTTTGTATGTATTTCCAATAGGGTCCCATGTTAAACAAAGTCCCCCGCTGGCGGCCATCTTGGATTATGGATCGGCTTCAAAGTAACAACACTCGGTCAGCACCTCATAAGGAACATTCATGCCATGTTTGGTTTCATTCCATTTAGTGGTTCTCTAAAAGAAGACATTTGTATGTATTTCTCATAGGGTCCCATGTTAAACTAAGTCCCCCGCTGGCAGCCATCTTGGATTATGGATCAACTTCAAAGTAACAACACTCGGTCAGCACCTCATAAGGAACATTCATACCATGTTTGGTTTCATTCCATTCAGTGGTTCTCTAAAAGAAAACATTTGTATGTATTTCCCATAGGGTCCTATGTTAAACTAAGTCCCCTGCTGGAGGCCATCTTGGATTATGGATCGGCTTCAAAGTAACAACACTCGGTCAGCACCTCATAAGAAACATTCATGCCATGTTTGGTTTCATTCCATTCAGTGGTTCTCTAAAAGAAGACATTTGTATGTATTTCCCATAGGGTCCTATGTTAAACTAAGTCCCCCGCTGGCGGCCATCTTGGATTATGGATCGGCTTCAAAGTAACAACACTCTGTCAGCACCTCATAAGGAACATTCATACCATGTTTGGTTTCATTCCATTCAGTGGTTCTCTAAAAGAAGACATTTGTATGTATTTCCCATAGGGTCCTATGTTAAACTAAGTCCCCTGCTGGCGGCCATCTTGGATTATGGATCGGCTTCAAAGTAACAACACTCGGTCAGCACCTCATAAGAAACATTCATGCCATGTTTGGTTTCATTCCATTCAGTGGTTCTCTAAAAGAAGACTTTTGTATGTATTTCCCATAGGGTCCTATGTTAAACTAAGTCCCCCGCTGGCGGCCATCTTGGATGATGGATCCGCTACAAAGTAACAACACTTGGTCAGCACCTCATAAGGAACATTCATGCCATGTTTGGTTTCATTCCATTCAGTGGTTCTCTAGAAGAAGTTCAAAATGTAAAAAGTTTACGCCGACGACGGACGACGAAGGACGACGCCGGACGACGCCGGACGACGACGGACGACGGACGACGGACGCCAAGTGATGAGAAAAGCTCACTTGGCCCTTCGGGCCAGGTGAGCTAATAATATAAGGGATTTTATTCGAAAACAAATTTGTCGTTCACTTCTTTAAGGGGAAAACTTAGCCATTCAAGTATATAAATTATGTTCAAATTTTTTTTTAATTTTAAAGTTTCATATGATTGTGTAGGCTTATGATAGTAAATTCAACCGAAAACAAAATAATATACTCATGTACACCACCAAATATTCAAAAATTCGATTGTTCTGACAATAAAATATGACGAGTATCATAACAGATAACTTGTGTCATTTTTCATACAAACAATGGTAAGATTTATTTGCTCTTCCAGTTATGCAATATCCTCTGACGTTACACACTAGGTTCCTCTAACGACTAGACATATAAGTAACGTAGTTTCAAAACAATTGTGTGTGATCTTATTTTGGAAAGCAAGTTATTGGGAGTTGTAATAAATGAAACATGATAAGTTATAACTGAATTTTTCAGAAGACTTTATTGTAACTTTAGCTAGTAACACTTTGTGAATCACCTCGGATGATCGTAAAACATCATTATAATTAAATCTTGAACAATTTAGAGTTATTGCCTTTTCGCTTTCTATACAGTCTTATATGTGTCCCTTTTCAATGCACGTTTTATGTTGCATTAATGTCTAACAGATTGGAAGTTTCGGTTTTTTTTTAATTATCACTTTTAAATATTTAAAAACAAACAACTAGGATTACCCCTCTATCTTGCACACTTGAAACATATTGTTTTGGGATGGATGCATAAGTTTTTCCGCTTTTGATAATGAACTTTGATTATTGTCAAATTTCTTCATTTCGTGGTTATCTTATTATTAAGGGAATTTGTTATGTCCAAAGTATGTTTAAAGGAATATACATTATTAAACTTTTAAAGTTTCAGGTAGAAATAAAATGATTCACATATAACAATATTTTTGATATCGTAGATGATGGCACCCTGTTTTCGATATACTCCAATTAGGCTTAAGCTTATGTCCATTCACTTGGGTTAAGCCATTCTTGATTAAATGTCGGTTTCTTCAATTCTAATTTTCTTAATTGATTCATGATTTGCAAAAAAGTGTTTTCAGTGAAGCAGTCTATTAACAAAAAATGACATATCTGAGTCAAACCAAGTTGCACCTTGTTGGGTAAAGTTGTAGATAAGTTGACCTTGTGCACAATAAATAGTCAAATTTAGACCTTCTCCTCTTTATTTATAAATCTAAATTTGATTTCGAATATTACCTTTAAATGATATTACTTTAAGTGCACAAATATCAAAATATTATTTTTTAAATGACATTTACAAAATATAGGTGCCGTTGCATTCTACAATGGACGCGGATTTTAAATGACATAAAAGCAGAACCAACTCTCATACTTTTACGTTTATGGTCAATGATAGATAAACCATATTTTTTCTGCTTTGAACTAATTGGCGGGACAATATTCTGTTCACATTTGTCATACTTAGTACGTACTTCTGCATTTCCAGTAGAATCTCGATAACTTCTAATCACAGAATAAGCAAAAGTTCTTACAATGAAATAAATAGTATTGTAGGACTAGGATTTTTGTAATTAATTTTCCAATATAAAAATGTAATGTTACGCAATGTCATGCAGTCATGCAACTATAAAAAAATATTACCTTAATGAAAGATGTTATGCTTGAAACAATATTTGTATGGAACGACGTATCAATTTAGGTTAAATTCATCCATAATTCTGTAATCTTAAGATAGCTTTTTAATCGAGAAAAACAAATTTAATGTATCAAATTGTTAGGGACATGTAGGGACTGCTTGTGCATTTCAGGGATAATTTGTGAATTACCGAAGAAGGCATGT
This sequence comes from Mytilus californianus, assembly GCF_021869535.1. NCBI lineage: Eukaryota > Metazoa > Mollusca > Bivalvia > Mytilida > Mytilidae > Mytilus > Mytilus californianus. Next base: position 56,040,721 of record NW_026262604.1, read on the forward strand.
ATAGGATGTCTGCTTGATATTTGTCTTAATTGTTACTGTTTATGGTAGGCGGACCTTATTATTGTTTTTAGATTGGGCATTCATTAAGTATACAAGGTTATATTTTAACAAACAACAGGTACATTTCGTGTGAAAGTCACCTACCGCATTTTATAACTGTTAAATCAATCTTGATCAATGTTGATATCATGATGTTCTCATTGATAGCCGACTATGGAGTACACTTTTCAACCAATACTCAACAAATGACTCTAACACAGAGGCTAGGCAACCATCATCAATCGGTTAGTGCTGGAAATATTGTAGCCCATTTCACAAGTACATGCACTTTAACATTCCTGTCCCCTCGAATTATAGAATCAGAATTAAAACACCCAGGATAAAATGATAAGGTGGGTGTTCACAACAAGACAGTAATTCGATTATTCTCCTATGGTAAGATATCTAGAGTTTTGACTTTTTCCGTTTCAAACAATGAAATTGTTTTTATTGTCAGAAAAAAATCAACATCACGTCAAAGGTTTAAATATAATATGTCTCCGACTGTAAATGCATAAAATCCGATTACTTCGATATTTTCTCTCCTGTTAACATTTTTTTAAATACGTTGTACATGGTTAGGCTTGACACTTCTGTTATTATCAATTTGATCTATGTTTTCTTACAAGTTCTGGATTCATAGTACATGTACTGTGTACACGGTGTATATTCAGAACGCTTGCTTCTCGATTCTATCGCCGGTAACACTTGCTTTCCGATTTCGGAAACGCATACTTTCGATATTACAAAAGAAAATTACAAAAAGGGTTGAAAGATAGGTTGCTACAATCTTTAAAAAACATCAAATTACATTTCCCTTTAATGGCATTAAATTTGACGTGACGGAAAAAACAAATAACCATGTTTCCACTTTTATAATCTGTTTGTTTCTTTAAATGTTAAACATGTTAAAAGAAATAATAATTGTGTTTACACCAGAACTGCGTTGTCTTGCAAAACACACTTTGCAGCCAACCATATCCAACTATTAACAATCTAATACTTTATAATCTATCTTTCTAAACACTGTTTTTGTTTAAAGGTTTTATATTTCATGTGTATACAACACACAAGACCGCAAATGATTTAATCAGGTTTATTCTCGTTTTCTAAAATTTGACTTGTAACGCTTACTATAAGATTCAAGGGTTGCAAGTTCGGTCGAATGTAATATGTTCAAAAATGTTTCATTGAAGAACATGTTACCTTAATGAACGATCATTTAAAAAGGGGCCCGGGTGGGGATGTTGATTTTTTCTATGATATATTATGATTTCCAACTATGAAAAAACACATATTTTGATCTTGGAGAAAGATTAAGTCAAAAAATATTCTGATTGAGTTTTGTTGTCATCTAATTTGATATTGAGTTCTCAAAATAATAGATAATGATTTGATGCCTGCCTGGTACGAATACGAATTTCAGAATAAATTTTAAAAATCAATCAATAACCCCATATTTGCCTCTAATTTTTCAACATTCCAGCCTTGATAGGCCTATTGGATATTTCTTTTCCTTTTTATTGGCGTATTCTTAATTTTTAAAGAAAGATATATTATTTTCCATATTTACGAAAAACATATCGGTAACATTCCCTTAAAAATGTCGACCGATAGAATATTTAACAATTGAAAGTTCTAGGAAAAGGGAGACCCGAAATTGCAGCAAAAACAATCGGCTGACAGAATAGAGACTAAGTGAATGTTTAATTGATACGTTTAATAATAAAGATGATTCTGACGTAGCAGTAACTTGCAAAAGTCAATAAACTTCTGTCCCCAGACAGTTGAAAATAAACATCATAGTCTAAAGGAATACTGTGCATGAACAAAAACTATTATTCTTCTTCACGGTACCAAATTTCATTATATGGAAATAATAGGGAAATCTAATGGACTCGCCGCAATTCATTATTTGAAAAAAAACTAAGTTATGACTTCGAACATACGGATTATTTTGAGATAAATGTAATACATAATAAGAGGTTCTCAAGAGCCTGAATCGTTCACCTGTAATGTTTTGCTTAAATCTTTCATCAATGATTATTTTTGTTTTTCAATATATATTAATCATGTTAATGAGTGGCTTAAAAATGCCATTTAAATGTTCTTTGTATCTGTCATATTTTCTTCAAAAGCATAAAAATGCATTTTACCCCTATGTTCCATTTAAGCCATAGTGGCTATGTTTCTTGACGTACAAGGTAATAAAATACAAAATTTATACTAGATACTCTGAACCCCAATCAGCCCAAGTTTGGCTGAAATTGATTCACCAGTTTCAAAGGAGAAGATTGTTTAAAGTAAGCTAACTAGATGAAGAAATTGTGAAAAATTGTCTTTAAATGGCAATAACTCCTTTAGGGATCAATTGACAATTTGGTCATAAAACGTATTTGTAGATCTTACTTTGCTGAATATTTTTGCTGTTTACAGTTTATCTTTATCTATAATACTATTCAAGATAATAACCGAAAACTGCAAAATTTCCTTAAATCATCAATTCAGGGGCAATAACCCAAACATCAAATACCCGATTTGGCTGATAATTACAGGGCAGGTAGAACTTGACCTAATGAATACTTTAACTTCTTGTCTGATTTGCTCTAAATGCTTTGGTTTTTGAGATATAAGTCAAAAACTGCATGTTACCCTATGTACTATTTTCAGCCATGGTTGCCATGTTTTCTAAGGAAACAGAACATAAAACACAAACTTTATTTTCGATAACCTAAGCATCATACAGTTTGAGTTTCGTTCAATTTGGTTTACTAGTTTCAGAAGAGAAAGTTAGAAAACATGATTAACAAAATGTGTAAAATTGGCCTTAAAGGGCAATAACACCTTAAGGGGTCAATTAACAATTTTAGTCATATAAAACGTATTTGTAGATCTTACTTTGTTGAACATTTTTGCTGTTTACAGTTTATCTTCATCTATTATGATATTTAAGATAATAACCAAAAACTGCAAAATGTCCTTAAAATTACCTATTTAGTAGCAGCAACCCAACAATGGATTGACAGGGGTTCAAATTAGCGGTGGTCCGAGGTCCGCGACCTTCCACTTTTGCAATCGGACTTTCGACTTGGTTACTAGCTACGCCCGACGGACCATCGACTTGAAAGAAAATAAAGAAATAACTTTGAAAACCTTTTTACCAAAGTCTCCAAATAAACGATCTCAAAACTTATATCATCTTTATTATTCATGACAGCGATGTTAATTTTGTTCAACCGCTAGCTTTATACAGAAAATCGCCGACAAGTAAGTTCAAGTAAGGTGTAAATTCGAGTAAAATCGTATCTGACTTGACAAAAACAACATTGAAAAAAAAATGGATGCCATGAAGACAATTACAATATCGGGTCCAATTCCGGAAGCGGATTAGGGTAATTCCGGATTTTGGCGATCACCTACATAAAAAAAAAATTCCAGGCAGGTGACAAAATATAACTATGATTATGAAATATAAACACTAGAATTGAAAACCCAAAGATATATGGAAAAGAAAGAAAAAGCAGAAAATATTTTATACAGAAACTCAAAATTACTTTTTGGCAAATTTTAATGTCAAAATCCAATACAATGTGACAGTATAAATTTTCTTTATCAGTGATAAATGCTGATAATGCATGTAGATGTTTTTAAAGTGTAAACATATTACTGCAATTTCAAGGGGTAATTTTTTCTCAATTTAAATTTTGAAGGGCCTGTTAAAATAGCTGGAAGTTTCTTACTTTATTTTCACAGATAGTACAACTAGATATGATACCTGAATGTAAGCAAATCAGCATAAGCTCCAGTGGACTTTACAATCGATCTGAAATACGTGTGAGCCCTGAGATAATCATGGCATAATTAGCAATTTAATATCAATCGTTGAGACAACACACCCATCCACAGTGACACCTTCCCCAATACCAAAAAAAAAAGATTACTTGAATTAATTATATACAAGACAATTACATTTATCGTGAAAAACCGTGAAACAAACAATGAAATAAGCTAACCTTATACCAAAAGCACATTAATTTTGTATCTAACTGAGTTATGAAATATTTTAAGTAAAAGTAGGACCTGGAATTTAGGTTGTGGACCTTTCAGTTTGGAGAGTCAAAGGTCCTGGACCTTCCAGTACCAAATGTTAATTTGAACCCCTGATTGATAGATTCATCTGAAAAGTTCAGGGCTGATAGAACTTAATGAACTATTTTACCCATGTCTGATATGCTCTAAATGCTTAGTTTAAAAGATATAAGCCAAAAACTGCATTTTACCCCTATGTTCTATTTTTAGTCATGTTTTTTGACAAAACAGAACTTTATTCTAAATACCATAAGGATCATTCAGCTTAAGTTTGGTTGGAATTGGTTTATTAGTTTCAGAGAGGAAGATGTTTGAAATAGTTTACACCAGACGGACGACGACGACGAAAAGGTGAACTAATAATGACGCAAGATTCGTTTGTCTTTGCTGAAGTGTCTATAACACATATTTTGCATCATCACCTTTCAACTTTTAAAAGTAAACTAAATATTGGTGACAATTACCAGGTTTATTCTGTTATGACAAGATATATAAAGGAGTTTTCCGTGTCTACAAAAACGTCAAATATATAATTTCAATATGTCTCGTGCAGTAAATGTAATAAATCTGATTACTTCGGAAAAAAAAGTTACGTAAATTCATTGTAACTAGCGTTAGGAGTGACACGGCTGTTACTATCGATTTGATCTATGTTTTTAGATGTAACAATGTATAGTGCCTGTGATATGTAGTTTTTAAAAGATGTTTTCAACATCATTGATGTTCATTTTGTATAATGTTTTTTAAAAACAAAATGGCATACGACAGGCGCTTCTGTTGCAAAATATTATTAGCCTTGTATCTTGATGAGATTTTACAGGTTCGATTTCAGAACAAATCCTTTATTTTTTGTTTACGTAATACAATCATCTGAGACGATTGACATAACACATTTTATAATAATTTTAGTCATTCATTCTCAATCCAGTTGATAGGTATTCAAAGTTTTTGAAGTTATATCTTAGTTATTTTTTCGTGAAAGAATCTTATAGTTTCAAAAACTTTTTAAAGAATTGCGAACCATACGTAACTGTTTATGATATTTCTCTGGCATAGCTACTCTAATAGTCGTAGCATTCACAATGTAACTTTCTTATTTATTTTTTGAGAAATTACATACCCACAAAATCGGAATTCAAAATGGTGGCTTTCTTAGTTACGGACTTGTAGAACGTGGAATCTAACCCTTCAAATTATTTGTCAACGTCCAATGCAAATAATCGTTACATACGAATTGCATTTGAACTGACAATTAATATTTGATTCCATTCCGAAGCTTTGAACAAGAAGTTCTCAAGAGCGTGGACAGCTCAACTGGTAAATATATGCTATTTTGAAATTTGCAATAAGTTCTATTAAAAAGAAGATTTGGTGTGATTGCCAATGAGACAACACGTCACAAGACACCAAATGACACAGAAATTAACAACTATAGGTCACCGTACGACCTTCAACAATGAGCAAAGCTCATACCGCATAATCAGCCATAAAAGGCCCCGAAATGACAAATGTTATACAATTCAAACGAGAAAACTAACGGCCTAATTTATGTACAAACCCAACCCTCCCCTTAACCTGGGACAGTGGTGTAACAGTACAACATAAGAACGAACTATAAAAATCAGTTGAAAAAGGCTTCACTCATCAGATGGATACAAATAGAAATACATCTAACAAAAACACAAAGTGGACGTGACCGGGTACTTGTACATCCCAACAACAAAAAGACACTTAGTACAAATCTGAAAGTACTCGCAGTTACTGACAGCTAGTTCAATGCCACTAACTACTAATAAAAAAAATCTAAGAATTAATTATCAATCAGTACACATCCAACATCCAATAGATTTAGTTCAAAGACGTCATAAACAGTCAGAGAAAAACATGAACTTGTGCAATGCCAAGATACAGGTATCGATCCATGAATGTGCATATGCATATAACAATAATATTTAGTTTGCTTTTAATTTACTGATAACAAAATCAATATTAATACCAATAAATGGTGAATGTGTCCATGGGACACAGATGATGCCCCCGCTTGCATATAACGTTAAAAAGGGATATAACTCAAGAACTGTAAAAGTGCCGCTACTCAAATTTGTACTTGATCTGAGTTTTGTGGTAATAAGCAGTGTGTATACGTTTCATAACATAAAGTTGAGGCAAACTTAAGTTAGAGAACGGAAACGAAAAATTCAGCAATTTTTCCATTTGTAAAGGAGCATAACTCTAGAACGGTGAAAGTCACGCCATCAAAATTCAAACATGCTCTGTGTTTTGTGGTAATGAGCACTGTGTATAAGTTTCATAATATTTGGTTGAGGCAAACTAAAGTTAGAGAACGGAAACCAATTTTGGGACATACGGACGTACAGACGGACAAGGGTACAACTTAATGCCCCCTCCAATACGGCGGGGGCATAATAGAAACAATATTCCAAGATCTAATTACAGTATGTTTGCTTATTTGTAAACCTTATTAAATGGCATTTTTTAGATTTTGTATTGATGAAAATATTTACCTTTCGAAGTTGATACCTATCTAGTTAAGTCTTCAAAACAATTGGAAAATTTATAAGATGAAGGTCGCTATAAAAAAACAATGAATACTTTCAGATCTTATATTGAAATATTTTTATTTTTTAAAGTTTATCTTTATCCACTATAGTTTTTGACAAAAATGCAACAACAAAATGGAAAAACATCATTACTCAGGGAAACAACGTTATGTATAGATTTCAATTTGATAAACATTTTGCTATGTATTGTAGTTCTCTTTATATCATAGTTCCTGTTACAAATTCATTTCAATGATAAATAGGTCAGTCAGGAGCAACAACTCTTATTAGGAGTCGGATTACAATTTCGGCCTTGTTGACTTGCTTGTTGATCTTCTTATGCTGAACAAATTTGCAAATTACAATTTCTATCTATAATTATTATTGTTTCTACAAAAAGTCAAACATTCGTAAAATCTTGTACAGTTAAATACTCATAAATCTAAATTGGCTGAACACTAGGGGGTTCTTTATATCTATCAGAGTTTCCGCAAACAATGCAAACAGTGTTAAAATAATCATTCATAGACCATAACTCTTTTAAGGCCTCAATTGACAAGTTCTGTCAATTAATTATTTAAGAACTTATTGTTTTGGTAATTTGTCCTGTATACAATCTCTCTCTATCTGTTATTGTTTTTATGACATGTTTGATAAGAACCAAAAACTTGGAAATTACCCCCAAACAAAGGTCAAGGTCAAATGTCAAGGTTCTCACTAACCATTTCCAAGTTATAGTCATGATAATCATTTGAAAAAATAAGAAAAAAAAATCCCATAGGGTTCTATAGTAAACCACTGCCTTTTTTATGTCCCTCCAAGTACTCCTTTATAAACCCTAACGCATAAACAAAATGCTGATGGCCCCACTAGACATGTTAGTCTAACATACTGTGGAACCCTAAGTAAATCTGAAAAGTGGTTTTGGAAACTACAATGGACAAGTTCAAATTTGAAAAAGCGGCGGAAGGAGAAAAAGGAAGAGGAATATTAATAACTGAGCAAAACCAATAAGTCTCCAAACTTTGTCAAGAAGACTTAATAATTCGAAAATATTTTGGCCGATTTTTCTAAAAACAAATCTATAGGAGATAAACATTCTGTTGATTATTTGTACTCAGTCAGTTTTTAGTTTATGGGTAATAGGCTCAAAAATGTAAAATGTTTTAAAACTTGACATATCAAGAGTGATAACTCCAAAATCTGATTTCTCTGAAAAGTTCTTAGGGGTTAAACCTTGACCTGCAGAACATTTTTATTCCTGTTAGTTTTAGAGATATAAGCCAAAAACTGAATCTTACACCAATTGTTTATTTGTAGAAACTGAGGTCATGTCTTAGATGTATCAAACCCCGAAAAATTAAATTTGAAATACATTCTAGAAGTTACATAGAGAAGAAGATTTGTTTTGTTTCGTTCATGACGACGGAAGGACGGAGAACAGACACCAAGTGAATCAAAACATGACACTGACTTTTACGTCAGGTGAGCTAAAATGCATAAAAAAAACGTCTGATATATACGTTCTACAACAGAATGAGACCTATAATATCAAATTGTTTTAGTTCAAAGGACAAGAACACTGTATCGCGGAGTTTTCAGTTGAAATACAAAATGAAAGTAGTAAGGGCATTTAGGCCATATTTTGGCTCAAGAAAATAAAGTGTTAGAACTTTTTTAAATTTGCATATATTTTTTAGATATGCACAAAGTCAAGAAATGTAAATACATTACCTAAGATTTCTTTTCACGGGAGAATTATATCATAGTTTTGGAAGTACACAAGCAAAGGGTGTTTCGATTTACATTAACAAAATAATTAAACATGAAATTATTGACAAGTATGTAGATCAAGAGGGAAGAATTGTTTTAATCAACATAGAAATTGATAAAAATATATATTTACTTTTGTTAACCTTTACGCCCCAAATACATGTAAAGATAGAAATATATTCTTTAAAAAAGCTTTAAGTGTCATTGAAAAATATAGCCTTAGTATACTTGTTATAGGGGTAGATATTAATGAACGCTTAATATAAAAGATAGAAAAAGTAATAGAAAAGATGAACAAAAAATAAAGAATAAGACAAATGCGTTGAACAGTTTAATAAAAAAAACTAAAAGTTATAGACATCTGGAGAGTAATAAATCCAAATAAAACACAATATACCTGGAGAAGAAAAAATAATGAAGTAGCTAGTAGAATTGATTATTTTCTTGTTAGTCAAGACGTGAGACCTAGAGTACTCCACATTGATATAAGACCCGCTACAATTCAATATACAGACCATCTAGCGATTTTACTTAAGATAAATCATTGTCAAGGGGAGAAAGGAAAGGGTAATTTCAAATTAAACAATAGTATTCTTAAAGACGAATCATACAAAATGAAAATAAACACTTTAATAGATAAATATGACAAATTAAGAGACCGAAAAAGGTTTAGCAATCGTGTGGGATCTGTTTAAAATAGAGGTAAAGGAGACGACTAAAGGAGATGAACATTGTAAAATTAAAGCTACAAATAAAAGAGATGAAATTAAAGAATTAGAACAAGAACTAAAACTTTTGAATGAAATTCAGGATAATGTCCTTGATGAAAAGAAAAATAATAACATAATAGATTCAATAAAGACAACAGAAGAAATGTTACAAACTCTATATTCTGATAGAATTAAATTGGCACAAATAAGATCAAGAGTTAAATGGGAAGAAGGCGAAAAAAATACGAAATATTTTTTGGGATTAGAGAAATCGAGACAGACAAGAAAAAATATTACTGTATTAGGGACAGTGAAGGGGAAATAACTGAGGATCAAGGTAAAATATTCGGGGAGGAATTATTATGTGAATTTATATACGTCAACTAAGCCAGATTTTGGAGAAATTGAGAATTATATTGAAAATACAAAAATAAACAGCAAACTAACTACACACGAAAGTAATGAAATTGAAGGAAAGCTGACAATAGAGGAATGTACAAATTCTGTTTTCAAAATGAAACTTATCAAAACACCGGGTATTGATGGTCTTCCAATTGAATTTTATAGATCTTTCTGGTCCAACTTACAATATTTTGCTGTAGATGTCTTTAACCATTTTTATGGGAAAAAAGAATTGACAAATTCACAGAAACTAGGATTAATTACCCTTATTTACAAGAGAAATGACCCGTTAAATTTAGACAACTATAGACCAATTACTTTATTTAATGTAGATACCAAAATTATAGCATATTCTCTTGCACAAAGACTTAAACCAGTATTGCATAAAATCATTCACAGTGATCAAAACGGGTATGTATAAAACAGATATATTGGGTTTAATATTAGACAAATCCAAGATATTATAGACTATTCAGAAAAATTCATCGTAGACGGGGCAATTCTTTTTTTTAGATTTTTCAAAGGCATTTGACTCGTTAGAATGGGAATTTTTGTATTGTTCATTAAAGAAATTTGGCGTTCAGAAATCTTTATTGAAGTGGATAAATATTTTATATACAGATATAAAGGGTTGTATATTAAATAATGGGTGGATTTCAAGACCCTTCAGCATTGAGCGAGGGATCCGTCAAGGGTGTCCCGCGAGTTCTATAGTTTTCGTTATTGCTGTTGAAATTTTAGCCTGTAGATTAAGACAAGATAAAAAGTTTAAAGGTTTTCAAATCAAACTAGATAATAAAACCCATACTCTAAAGTAAAGCCAGCTTGCAGATGACACCACTTTATTTTTAGATTCAAAGCAAGAAGTTTCATTAACTTTGAACATTATCGAAATTTTCGGATCACTTTCAGGCCTAAAGCTTAATCGAAATAAAAAAGAGGGGATATGGCTCGGAAATTTAAAAACCTGTAAAGATAAAGTTGAAAACATTAAGTTGACACAAGAACCGATAAAAGTATTAGAAATATATTTTGGACTTAATAAAAATGAGTGTAAAAAATTAAACTTGCAAAGACAATACGAAAAATCGGAAAAAATAATTAAAGATTGGAATAAAAGAAAATTAACTATGTTAGGTAAAATAACTCTTGTTAAATCACTAATCCTACCAAATATAACCTATGTTGCATCAGTAACAGAAGTTGATGAAGAATCTCTCCCAAAATTTAAAAAAATAATATATAGTTTTATATGGAATAATAAACCAGAAAAAGTTAAAAGAGCTATAATAAGTAAAAATTATCTTGCCGGCGGGCTTAAAATGATAGACATAGATAAATATATAGGATCCATAAATATTAATTGGGTAAAAAGACTCATTGATAATGAAGACTCATTACCCAATTGGAAAGTCATACCAAAATGTTACTTAGACAGGTTTGGACAAGAATTCCTTATATTTAAAATGGACTTTAACAATACTAATCTAATCAATAAACTAAATGAAATTGTTCCAGAATTTTACTTAAAAATAATTATATCATGGATAAACTCAAAATCTGAAAAAGAATCAAATCGACTAACATATAAGCATATCAGACAGCAACTAATATATGGCAATAAGCATATCAAATTAAATGGTAAATGTCTTATTTTCAAAAATTGGATAAACAGCAAAAATTTTATTTGTAAATGACATAATTGATGATAAATGAAAAAATAATCAAAATAAGATTTTAGATAAACTATCTTGCCATGCTAATTGGTTTTCGGAATATTCTAAATTGATGAAAGCAATACCAAAACAGTGGTTACAAGAGCTCATAAAAGAAGAGTCAATCAAAACAAAAGCTGCTTTAAATTCAAGATAGAGAAGGAAAATGGTACCAATAAAAATATTTTCCTCGAAAGATATCTACATCTCGCTTTTAAATAAATATTATGAGAAAGCAATAGGATTTCAAAAATGGGACAGAATTCTAAATTTAGATAACAATACAAGGAAAAGAGAACAAATGCTGTACTTCATCTTTAACTATATCCAAGATAATAAATTGCGAATGTTAAGATGGAAATTTCTACATTACATTTTACCAACCAAACAATTACTTTTCTCTTGGAAAATAACTAAAACTCCTCTATGTAATATATGTAATGGCATTGAAGATTATGATCATTATTTTCTGACATGCTAATATCTAAAATCATTTTGGGATCAAATAAAACTAATACTTGACAAACTTAAAATAAGACATCATATAATATCACTGGCATCACTTTTGTATGGATATAAGATAAACGATACAAATTATTACAATATCAACGATTTTCTAACAATCATACTTTTTACTATATATAAAGTGTATTACATATCCGAGCAGAAAACAAAACAAATTAATGTGTTTGAAATTTTAAAAAGTGAACTTCTCCAACATTACGAAATATTGACAAATAAACAAGTCAAATATAAAAACTTCTACAATTTGGTTGCAGAAAAAATTAATCTATCTTCCTAACTAAGATTTATAATATATCATAGTAATTTCTTTTTATTCTGTTACACATTATTTATCAGCAAAACTGTATGTTGTGTACTAACAAGTACTAACCTTATGAAATGCTATATACTAACGTCAACGAGACCGGGATAAGATACAGGTACTTTATGTATCTCTAACAAATGTACATTTCAAATAAAATTATATAGAATTAAACAAAAAAAAAAAAAAAAAAGATTTCGTTTCTGATGGAGTCACAATTTCGTCATAATATGCAACGTGTCCATAAAAGGGAAAAAAACTACAAAAAGTATGCAGTTTTCTTTCATTATTTCTATTGTGGAAACATCGTGCGGAGCCAAGAAACAGCAAAATATTTTAAGAGAAGCTTGAGATAATCTCACCAAATATGAAGTTGTTTCTTGGGTGCTCACATACTTTGCCTATCGAAAATATACTTAAAAGGTGATGTTAAACAATGAAAATACAGACATTTTACATAAAAAAAAAATCCACTTTGTTTGGTGGCATGATTACTCGTTAAATGTGAAATTTGTTTTTATTTTCTGAACACCTTGTATCTGGGTGTAGTAAGGTGTAGTCAAGACAATTTTAAGAACATGTTTGACAACTATTAAATTTGCCATTATATTGGTCCAAATAAATTCCTTATTGCCACTACCATTATATATTTCTGAAAGAAGATAACTTTTGTTAATGAGATATCGCTTCATCGGAAGATACCAAGACCTTGTTGATAAATATTCCGTATAAACTTCACAAATAATACACGATGGTCTTAGAGTATATATCCTAGGTACTGACGTTCTTTATCATCTAAATTACGTATTTTAGTGTTCTTTTATTTGTCATTGTAAATTATTCCTTTTACTGTTTAGTATATTTTTGGTAATATTCATTTGACGTGGTTCGGTACTTCTACATCCCGTCATCGTGTTATTCTGGTATGGTAAATCTTTGTATTTTTGTCTTTCGTTTTGGCTAATTTGCTTTGTTTATATGCCTTTTTTGTTTTTCTTTGTGACATATATGTTTGGTTTTTTTTATAGTGATTAAGATTATAACACAATGTTGACTGTCATACCCCTATTTTTGACATTTTTACCTATTATGTCTGTTTGTTTTGTTTACACATTGTTATCAATATAATGGAATTTTATGCGACTGTCATACAAGTGAGAGGTTCAGCTAGCTATATAACCAGGTTTAATCCACCATTTTCTACATAATAATGCCTGTACTATGTCAGGAATATGATAGTTGTTATCCATTCATTTGATGTGTTTAAGTTTTTGATTTGGCCATTTGATTAGCGACTTTCCGTTTTGAATTTTCCTCGGAGTTCAATTTTTGTTATTTTACTTTTTGATATAAACTATCATTATTTAAAATCGTCGTTCATTAATATTTTGTAATACAAATAATTCGAGTTCATTTCAAGCGATATCCAATGCTTATTCGTTTTGAAACCTATAAATACAAAATGCATATTGTGTAAACGCGTAATTAATATTGCCCAGCTTTCTTTTATCTGTTTAGCGTTTGGCGGAATATAATATAATGATACGCCCGTCGCGTTTTCAAAGAATAAAGTTCAATAACTTCTCAATGTCATATCAGAAATTTATAAAAAAAAACTAAAGGGAGGTTATCATAATAGATATAAATCAGTAGACAAAGTTTAATGAAAACTGCTCAAAGCATTTTTCAGTTATTGTTCGAAAACTGGAAAATCCCCCTTTTTTTAATGAATAAAACCCCATAACTCGGAAACGTAAAATCTAAATTTTATAAAAATCGAAAGGACGCTCATGTCAACAGCTATAAACAATTCACCAAAGTTTCATGCAAACAGATTAAAGCGTTTTTGAGTTTCTTGCAAATTGCTGATAGAGTTTGTGAGTTATTGTCCGAAAACTGGAAAATCCTCCTTTTTTTAATGAATAAAACCCCAAAACTCGGAAACGTCAAATCTAAAATTTATAAAAAACGAAAGGGAGCACACGTCAATAGATATTAACAATTCACCAAAGTTTCATGCAAACAGATTAAAGCGTTTTTGAGTTAATGTCCCACATGTTGACGACGGACGGACGGATAGACGGACGGACGGATAGACGGACAGACAGACGGACGGACAGACGGACAATGGTATGCCATAATACGTCCCAAGAACGGGCGTATAAAAACTGTTAATTGTTCGAAAACATGTACAACGGATCAAGGGCTCTTTCTTTCCAGTTTTGTGAATTTGAAAGAATCACTTACGTAATTAACATGATAAAATCAGTTTTGTGGTTTTGAAAGAATCACGTCATCAAATCAGTTTTGTGAATTTGAAAGAATTCGCAATGGACAACGAGCAAGAAAATATATTTTTTCTATACGCAATTTTATTAGCAAGAAAAGTTATTTCGGCTTTTCATTAACGAGTATGGTATAGGTTTATGAAAATTAAAACACATTTAACTCTAATTTCCTTTCAAGTCTACCTGAAAGGCTAGTAACGTACGGAACATTGTGCAACAAAAAACGGATGAAAATATCTCTTTTCGTTTGAAAGTTGTGTTATTTTTAGGTAAAATATTGAAAATTGATTTTTTTGTTTTACATGAAACTGAAATATCTCAAAAAGTAGGTACTGATGGTATATTTGTCCTTGTACGTGTTGTATATTTCGATTAGGAAAACACACAAAAGTGAAAATGTATAAATGTACGGATTGCCGATTACGCTCGCCAAACTTGGTTAAAAAAGCTTTTTTCTTCTTAGTCAATTGATAAATTGTGCAACTTCGTTTTTTTCACATGCGCATTCAAAGAAACTATCAATATTAAGTTGAAAAAAATATGTACTAATTTGGATCGAAATCATGACAAATTTGATCAAAACCATGACAAATTTCTAGACACTTAACTGATCCATGTCAATCGCTTAACCAAACTATACCAATTTCGATATTTTGGTTATCCTGCATTAATTTCTTAAAAACAACAATTTCAATTTAGATCGTTTGACTTACAATATAGATTTAAATATTATATTGTTTTTTATTTGTCATTTGAATAGAACTGAAGCAGTAACCTAACTTATCCATGACATACTTGATTAAACTATGACAAAATCACTGTACTAAACGCTCCTCGATATGAGGAGGTTACTATCCGTGAACATAGGATAAAACTACAAGTTCATTATCAAGGCCGTTGGTCCCCATTGTCACTGCAAAATACCCAAATGGATCTATCACCTTTAGTGTATGAGTTATTGGTAAAAAGGTTTTTCAAAAACTGTCAATTGGGGTGGTCAAAATATTACACGGTTCCCAATAATGACCCAAACATTTCCCACTATTCAAACTTAACAGAAGTGGGGTATTCTTTCAGCTGTACAGGATATCTAAATATGCAGCCAAGTCTTGTCAGCATCGTCAGAATGAAATCTGAAATCCGGTACCTTTTTTGTAAAAAGTGCTGCGTTTTCTGCACATTAAAGATCCATTGTAACAACTCTTTGAGGTATCCCGTTTCAAGGCAAAAATTATGTCCTTATCTAATATACCCTTATTTTCCCATCGTTTTATTACTTGTTTCAAAGATGACGATAGATATCTCGTCCCCTCAAATGTGACCTACCGAATTACAGATATCACCGGATTTGTACTTAAATGAGCAACACGACGGGTGCCACATGTGGAGAAGGATCTGCTTACCCTTCAAGAGCAATAAGATCACCCCAAGTTTTTGGTGGGGTTCGTGTTGCTCAGTCTCTGATTTTCTATGTTAGTTTGTGTACTGTTGTTTTTCTGTTTGTCTTTTTCTTTTTTGGCCATGGAGTTATCAGTTTGTTTTCGACTTGTGAGTTTGAGTGTCCCTTTGGTATCCTTTGCCTCTCTTTTACTACCAATGGGTCAATGTCTCTGCTGGTTGACATTTTATCCACGAGGACATCATCCGCTCAGTAGCATAATATACCTGAACATACGAATATAAAATAGAATACTGGCTCGGACGTCGCCTAGTATAATAACGTCCGCAAATGACGGCACCATGGACACGGTGTCGTCTGATATGTCAGTTGTCCCCTTATCACCAGACAAGACAAATATCTCAAGTACGACACATTCAGATCATTATACAAATGACAACATCAATAATCCTTGTACGCAATGTGAAACTAAAAACTGCAAAACCTGTAAAATGTTAATAACAGATGATCATTTCCAAGCAATCTAACAAAGAAATCTTATTTTACCAGAAACTACGATGATCTGAATTTTATATCAACAAATCTCGTCTACGAATTAGAATGTAACCTTTGCAGATAGGTATATGTCGGTGAAACGAAAGGACGGCTTTATAAACGTATGTGCTGCCATATATCAACAATAATAAGTTGTAAATTTATGAGCTTCTACTTTTTATTTATAAATCTATAACGTTTTTTTCTATGTCGAATATAGCTTATGAATGGTAATACTTTTAAATTAACAAATATCAAAAATTACTATTTTCAAATGGTATTCACAAAAGATAGTTGCCGTACAATTCTGATATTGTCGTGGATTTTAAATGAAATAAAAGTAGAAGCAACTCCCATGCTATTACGTTTTTGGTCAATGGTAGATGAGCCATATTTTTTTATGCTTTGAAATAATTGGCAGGACAAAATTCTGTTCACGTTCGTCGTTCTTAGTACGTTCTTCTGCATTTTATTTCAAGTAGAATTTCGGTAACTACTAATCACAGATTATAAAAAAAAATCCTAACACTAACACTAACACTATGAGTACACTATACTGTAGGACTAGGATTTTTGTAATTAATTTTGAAATATAGAAATGTAATGTAAGGCTATGTCATGCAGCAATGCAACTATAAAAGATATTAGCTAAATGAAAGATTTTGTGCTTGAAATATTAGTTGTATGGAACGATTTACCAATTAAGTTCAAATTTATCTTTATTTCTCTAAGCTTTAGAAAATTTAATCGAACAAAATAATTGAGTGTATCAAATTTTAAGAAACATGTAGGGACTGCTTGTGTATTTCAGGGAAAATTTGTGAATGACCGAAGATGGCTTGCATAGGATATCTGTTTGAGATTTGTTTTATTTCTTACTGTTTATCGTAGGCGGACCTTATACTTGATTTGATTGAAATGTCATTAAGTACATGTAGTATACAAGGTTATATCTTAACAAACAACAAGTAAATTTCGTGTGAAATTCACCTGCTGCATTTTGTAACTGTTGAATCAATCTTGATGAGTGTTTTCATATAGATAGCCGACTATTGAGCAAACTTTTCAACCAATACCGTTTTGAACAGATGCAGCAGTATATATTTTGTCTAAAGGTTTCGTTAAAAAACGGACAATTTACAATGGTTGTAACAAATGACTCATGAAACACAGGTGCTAGTCAACCATCATCAATCGGTTAGTACTGGAAATATTGTACTTTAACATTCCTGCGCCCTCGAATCATAAAACAGAACTAAAACACTCAGGATAAAATGATTATGTGGGTTTTCACAACAAGACAGGAATTCGATTATTTTCCTATGCTAAGATATATAGAGTTTTGACTTTTTCCGTTTCAAACAATGAACCACCGATTTTGTCTTCATTGTCTTTCTTATCAGAAAAAAGCAATCACCATCACGTCAAGGGTTAATTATAATATGTCTCCGCCTGCAAATGCATAAAATCCGATTACTTCGATATTTTCTCTCCCGTTCATTTTTTTTAAATACGTTGTACAGTATTAGGCTTGACACTGTTGTTATCATCAATTTTATCTATATTTTCTTACAAGTTCTTGATGTATAGTGCACATGCTATGTACACGGTGTATATTCAGAATGCTTGTTTTCCGATTCAATCGCCAGTAACGCTTGTTTTCCGATTCAATCGCCAGTAATGCTTGCTTTCCGATTCCGGAAACGCATACTTTCCGGTATAACTAAAGAAAATTACAAAAAGGGTTGAAAGATAGGTTGCTGCAATCTTTAAGAAAATATCAAATTACAATTGCCTTAAATGACATTCATTTGAACAAAACAAATAACCATGTTTCCAATTTCATAATCTGCTGTTTCTTATAAATATTAACAATCTCATCCTTTATAAATCAATCTATTTAAACACTCTTTCTGTTTAAAGGTTTTATATTTGATGAATATACAACATAACAGACCACAACTGATTTAACATGTTAATCAGGTTTATTCTCCGTTTTCTTAAATTTGACTTGTAACGCTTACTATAAGATTTGAGGGTTGCAAGTTCTGTCGAATATAATATGTCCAAACATGTTTCATTGTAGCTATTGCTAATGAACGATCATTCAAAAAGGAGCCCGGTTGGGTGTTTGAGTTTTGCTATGATATATTATGATTTCAATCAATGAAGGAACACATATTTTGATCTTGGAGAAAGATAAAGTAAACAAATATTCTGATTGAGTTTTGTTGTCGTTTAATTTGATATTAAGTTTTCAGTATAATAAATAAAGATTTGATGCCTACCGGTCACGAAAATAAAATTTCAGAAGAAAATTGAAGAAATCAATCAATAACCCCATACGTGTCTCTTATTTTTCAACATTCCAGCCTTGATCGGCCTATTGGATATTTTCTTTTCCTTTTAATTTCGTGTTTTTAAATTCTAAAAGAAAGATATATTCATTTCCACATTTTCCATAAAATATATCAGTTACATTTCAATATGAATGCCGACCGATAGAAAATTTACGAATTGATAATTCTGAGAAAAAGGAGACCTGAAATTTCAGTAAAAAATAATCAGCTGACAGAAAAGAGACTAAGTGGACGTCTAATTGATACTTGTAATAAAAGGGATGATTCTGACATAGCAGCAACTTGCAAAGTCAATAAACTGCTGTCCACAGGCAGTTGAAAATAAACATTCTACTTCAAAGGAACACTGTGCATTAAAAAAAAATATTATTCTTCACGGTAACAAATTTCATCAAATAGACATAACAGGGAAATTTAACTGACTCGCTGCAATTTATTAATTTGAATAAAATACTCAGTTATGACTTCGAACATACGGATTTTTTTGAGATAAGTGAAAAACACAACAATGACGGAAAATTCGTTTGTCTTTGCTGAGATCTTTAAACATATATTTTGCATCGTCTCCTTTTAACCTTGTATGTCAAATACAACAAAAATGTGTTGAAAAATAAAATTAAATTGTAAGTCAATTAACAATCAAATCATGCAAATACTCACCAATATAAATTTTTGCCTCTTCTGAAAAATAGGAAAATAAAATTTTATTTTATTTCTTGTTGTTTATTAAATGATATTTGATTTATGATTGATTACGTTTGGTTTGGTTCAAAACTGAAATTCATTGAGACTTAAGCTTAGGAATATGAACTTGCTTGATTCTTAGATAAATAAGATGCATTGGAATGTGGTAAACGCGTTTGATGTTGCTTAAATGTATTTTCTAAACGTTGATATGAGAACATGACACATTAAGAAAATATGCATCCAATCGTCGTGAAGATTTACTAGAATAGTAAACCAACTATTGGTGACAATTACTAGAGTTATCTAAGTCATTTAACAATTTAGTTTACTGTAGTCTTTATTTTGTCAGCTTAAAAATAAGCTAAATCGGGAAAATCAATTCAATGTATCAAACTTGTAGTTAGGGACATGTTAGGAATGGTTTTGCTTTTCAGGTTGAATATTTTAGTGACCGTAGATGGTTTTTATATGACGTCTGCTTCAGATTTGACTTCTTTGTTGATTAATATCGTGTGTGCACCATATGCTTGTTTAAAATAGAGGTGTCATTTAAATAATACAAAAGAACAAACAAAACACTATTGAATAGGCGGTTGTTCC
The DNA here is from genome assembly GCF_021869535.1 of Mytilus californianus. NCBI lineage: Eukaryota > Metazoa > Mollusca > Bivalvia > Mytilida > Mytilidae > Mytilus > Mytilus californianus. The sequence continues at coordinate 56,060,704 of NW_026262604.1, forward strand.
TAACAAGACAGTTATTCGATTATTCTTCTATGACAAGATAACTAGAGTGTAGACATTTCCCGTTTAAAAACAGACATCAACGGTACTAGGCGTTTTATCAGTGTTTTTTTCTTTTTTTCTTGTATGCAAAAACGTCAATTTACGTCAATGGATTAACTATAATACTTGGATTTAACCATTCCTGACGAATATAAATTTAGAAAAGTGCTTCGGACACATGGAATAGTTAAGTTTTGTTTTCATTTACTGACATTGGGTCAATACCACTTATGATGGCCTGCTAGTCCCTAAGGATGTCATAAGGTCAGTAATTAGTTATTTAATACTGGCATGAGTTATATTTTTTTTTAAATTAAGAAACTACTAAGAATCTTTTGTTGAAACTCCCTCAGATAAAACAGCCGAATTTTGGCTTTACTTTTCATGTCCTTATTGGTAGTATCGGTCCTAACGTTTGTACATATTTATACATTCTTAGTCATACAGGCATATTTTCGTTTAATCGTTCACGGTGAAGGCAATTCAAGAAAAACGCGCCGGACGCTTGATATGTATAAAGTGTGGGTTTTTTTTTTTCATTCGCGAAGGAGCAACATTGGCTTATTTTGTTAAATAGTGAAACCTGCATGTTCATGATTAATATTTTCTTATTGTATACTTTAAAATACACACCTGTTTATTCAGAAGTAAATTTGAACTTCTTTAAAATAAATGTTTGAATTTCGTAAAAACATTGTTGGTTTCTTCAATTTTTTTTTTTCATGTTTTTCAAACAGTGGCGACAGTGATCATTACATTAACAACAAATGACACGTTTGAGTCACACTGAGTTGCAACGTGTTGAGTAAAGTTGTAGCTTATGTGACCTTGCAGGCAATAAGTAGTAACTTTATGACCTACTACTTTTTATTCATAAATCTAAAACGTTTTTTGATGTTGGATATCGCTTTTCAATGATAATACTTTCAAATTAACAAATATTAAAAATACTATTTTTAAATGGTATTTACAAAAGATAGTTGCCGCAAAATTCTGATATTGTCGTGGATTTTAAATGAAATAAAGTAGAAGCAACTCCCATGCTATTACGTTTTTGACCAATGGTAGATAAACCATATTTTTTTGTGCTTTGAAATAATTGGAGGGACAAAATTCTGTTAACATTCGTCGTTCTAAGTACGTTATTCTGCATGTTATTTCAAGTAGAATTTCGGTAACTACTAATCACAGATTATAAAAAAAATCCTAACACTAACATTAACACTAAAAGTGCATTATACTGTAGATCTAGAATTAATTTTGCAATATAGAAATGTAAAGTAAGGCTATGTCATGCAGTCATGCCACTATAATATATATTGAAAGATTTTGTGCTTGAAATATTAGTAGTATGGAACGATTTACCAATTAAGTTCAAATTTATCTTTATTATCTCTTTGAGTGTATCAATTTTTAAGGACATGTAGGGACTGCTTGTGCATTTCAGGGAAAATTTGTGAATGACCGAAGATGGCTTGCATAGGATATCTGCTTGAGATTTTTTTTAATTGTTACTGTTTATCGTAGGCAGATTGAACTGTCATACAGTACATGTATTATACAAGGTTATATCTTAACAAACAACAAGTAAATTTTGTGTGAAATTCACCTGCTGCATTTTGTAATTGTTGAATCAATCTTGATGAGTGTTTTCATATAGACAGCCGACTATTGAGCACACTTTTCAACCAATACCGTTTTGAACAGATGCAGCAGTATATATTCTGTCTAAAGGTGTCGTTAAAAAACGGACAATTTACAATGGTTGTAACAAATGACTCATGAAACACAGGTGCTAGTCAACCATCATCAATCGGTTAGTACTGAAAATATTGTAGCCCATGTCACAAGTACATGCACTTTAACATTCCTGTCCCCTCAAATTATAAAACAGAACTGAAACACTCAGGATAAAATGATAAGGTGGGTTTTCACAACAAGACAGGAATTTGATTAATCTCCTATGCTAAGATATATAGAGTTTTGACTTTTCCGTTTCAAACAATGAACCACCGAATTTGTCTTCATTGTCTTTCTTGTCAGAAAGAAACAATCACCATCACGTCAAGGGTTAATTATAATATGTTTCCGCCTGTCAATGCATAAAATCCGATTACTTCGATATTTTCTCTCCCGTTCACTTTTTTTTAAATACGTTGTACAGGGTTAGGCTTGACACTGATGTCATCATCAATCTTATCTATATTTTCTTACAAGTTCTTGATGTATAGTACACATGCTATCTACACGGTGTATATTCAGAATGATTGCTTTCCGATTCAATCACCGGTAACGCTTGTTTTCAGATTCAAACGCAAGTAATGCTTGTTTTCCGATTCCGGAAACGCATATTTTCCAGTATAACAACAAAAATTACAAAAAGGGTTGACATATATGTTGCTACAATCTTTAAGAAAATATCAAATTACAATTGCCTTAAATGACATTCAATTTGACGGAACAAAACAAATAACCATGTTTTCAATTTCATAATCTGCTGTTTTTTTAAAGGTTAAATGAAAAATTAATTCGATTACACTAGAACTGCGTTGTATTGCAAAACAGACTTTGCAGCCAAACATATCCAAATATTAACAATCTCATCCTTTATAAATCAATCTATTTAAACACTGTATCTGTTCAAAGGTTTTATATTTGATGAATATACAACATATCAGACCACAAATGATTTAACATGTTAATCAGGTTTATTCTCCGTTTTCTTAAATTTGACTTGTAACGCTTACTATAAGATTTGAGGGTTGCAAGTTCATTCGAATATAATATGTCCAAACATGTTTCATTGTAGCTATTGTTTACATTAATGAACGATCATTTAAAAAGGGGCCCGGTTGGATGTATTGAGTTTTTCTATGATATATTATGATTTCCATCAATGAAGGAACACATATTTTGATCTTGGAAAATGATAAAGTAAAAAAAATATTCTGATTGAGTTTTGTTGTCGTTTAATTTGATATTAAGTTTTCAATATAATAAATAATGATTTGATGCCTACCGGGTACGAAAAAAAACTTTCAGAAAAAAATTTAAAAAATCAATCAATAACCCCATATGTGCCTCTAACTTTTCAACATTCCAGCCTTGATCGGCCTATTGGATATTTTCTTTTCCTGTTCCTATTTGCGTGTTCTTAAATTCTAAAAGAAAGATATATTCATTTCCACATTTTCCATAAAATATATCGGTTACATTTCAATATAAACGTCGACCGATAGAAAACTTACGAATTGATAATTCTGCGAAAAGGGAGACCTTAAATTTTAGCAAAAAACAATCAGCTGACAGAAAAGAGACTAAGTGGACGTCTAATTGGTACTTGTAATAAAAGGTATGATTCTGACATAGCAGCAACTTGCAAAAGTCAATATACTGCTGTCCACAGGCAGTTGAAAATAAACAATCTAGTTCAAAGGAACACTGTGCATGAAAAATGACATTATTATTCTTCACGGTACCAAATTTCATCAAATGGAAATAACAAGGAAATTAAACTGACTCGCTGCAATTTATTAATTTGAATAAAATACTCAGTTATGACTTCGAACATACGGATTTTTTTTAGATAAGTGAAAAACATAACAATGACGCAAAATTCGTTTGTCTTTGCTGAAGAATTTAAACACATTTTTTTCATCGTCACCTTTCAACTGTTTATGTAAAGTACAACAAAAATGTCTTCAAAAAAAAGATAATTAAATTGTAAATCAATAAACAATCAAATCATGCCAATACTCACCACTTAGTGTACTCTGTACTGCTGAAAATTAGGAAAATATTTTTTTATATTTAATATTGTTTATAAAATTATACTTGATTTAGGGTTGATTACGTTTGGTTTGGTTAAACACTCAAATTCATTGAGACTAAAGCTTAGGAATATGATCTTGCATAACTTCTAACAGTAAACTAACTATTGGTGACTCTTACTAGTGTTATGTAGTCGTTTACAAATTTAGTTAAGAGTAATTTTTATTTTGTCAATTTAAAATTAAGCTAAATCGAGAAAGTCAATTCAATGAATAAACATTAAGCTAGAGACATGTAAGGACTGCTTGCGCTTTTCATGTTAAATGTGTGAGTGAGCCAGGATGGCTTGTAAATGACGTTCGCTTGATATTGGTCTTGATTGTTAATTAATATCGATTGTTTGATTGTGCACCTTATGACTGTTTTATATAGATGTGTCATTTTAGTTATACAAAATATCTAACAAAACATTACTGATAATATTATCTTTTCTGAAAAATAGGAAAATAAAATTTTATTTTATTTCTTGTTGTTTATTAAATGATATTTGATTTATGATTGATTACGTTTGGTTTGGTTCAAAACTGAAATTCATTGAGACTTAAGCTTAGGAATATGAACTTGCTTGATTCTTAGATAAATATGATGCATTTGAATGTGGTAACCGTGTTTGATGTTGCTTAAATGTATTTTCTAAACGTTGATATGAGAACATGACACATTAAGAAAATATGCATCCAATCGTCGTGAAGATTTACTAGAATAGTAAACCAACTATTGGTGACAATTACTAGAGTTATCTAAGTCATTCAACAATTTAGTTTACTGTAGTCTTTATTTTGTCAGCTTAAAAATAAGCTAAATCGGGAAAATCAATTCAATGTATCAAACTTGTAGTTAGGGACATGTTAGGATTGGTTTTGCTTTTCAGGTTAAATATTTTAGTGACCGTAGATGGTTTTTATATGATTAATATCATGTTGGCAACATATGCTTGTTTAAAATAGAGGTGTCATTTAAATAATACAAAAGAACAAACAAAACACTATTGAAAGGGCGGTTATTCCTAACAAGACAGTTATTCAATTATTCTTCTATGACAAGATAACTAGAGTGTAGACATTTCCCGTTTAAAAACAGACAACAACGGTGCTAGGCGTTTTATCAGTGTGGTTTTTTTTTTCTTGTCTGCAAAAACGTCAATTTACGTCAATGGATTAACTATAATACTTGGATTTAACCATTCCTGATGAATATAAATTCAGAAAAGTGCGTCGGACACATGGCTTGGTAAAGTTTTGTTTTCATTTACTTACATTGGGTCAATACCACTTATGATGGCCTGTTAGTCCCTAAGGGTGTCATAAGGTCAGTAATTAGTTATTCAATACTGGCATGAGTTATATTTTTTTTTCTAAATTAAGAAATTACTAAGAATCTTTTGTTGAAACTCCCTCATATAAAACAGCCGAATTTTGGCTTTACTTTTCATGTCCTTATTGGTAGTATCGGTCCTAACGTTTGTACATATTTATACATTCTTGGTCATACAGGCATATTTTCGTTTAATAGTTCACGGTGAAGGCAATTCAAGAAAAACGCGTCGGACGCTTGATATGTATAAAGTGTGGGTTTTTTTTTCATTCGCGAAGGAGCAACATTGGCTTATTTTGTTAAACGTAATATTATCGTTATTTCTATGACACAAACTTGGCTAGTTTAAATAGTGAAACCTGCATGTTCATGATTAATATTTTCTTATTTTTTACTTTAAAATACACACTTGTTTATTCAGAAGTAAATTTGAACTTCTTTAAAATAAATGTTTGAATTTCGTAAAAACATTGTTGGTTTCTTCAATGTTTATTATTTTTTTTATTAATTCATGTTTTTCAAACAGTGGTAACTGTGATCATTACTTTAACAACAAATGACACGTTTGAGTCACACTGAGTTGCAACGTGTTGAGTAAAGTTGTAGCTTATGTGACCTTGCAGGCAAGAAGTAATAAATTTATGACCTACTACTTTTTATTCATAAATCCAAAACGTTTTTTGATGTTTGATATCGCTTTTCAATGATAATACTTTCAAATTAACAAATATTAAAAATACTATTTTTAAATGGTATTTACAAAAGATAGTTGCCGCAAAATTCTGATATCGTCGTGGATTTTAAATGAAATAAAGTAGAAGCAACTCCCATGCTATTACGTTTTTGACCAATGGTAGATAAACCATATTTTTTTATGCTTTGAAATAATTGGCGGGACAAAATTCTGTTCACATTCGTCGTTCTGAGTACGTTCTTCTGCATGTTATTTCAAGTAGTATTTCGGTAACTACTAATCACAGATTGTAAAAAAAATCCTAACACTAACATTAACACTAAGAGTGCATTATACTGTAGATCTAGAACTAATTTTGCAATATAGAAATGTAATGTAAGGCTATGTCATGCAGTCATGCAACTATAATTTATATTGAAAGATTTTGTGCTTGAAATATTAGTACTATGAAACGATTTACCAATTAAGTTCAAATTGATCTTTATTTCTCCAAGCTTTAGAAAAAATTAATCGAAAAAAATAATTGAGTGTATCAATTTTTAAGGACATGTAGGGACTGCTTGTGCATTTCAGGGAAAATTTGTAAATGACTGAAGATGGCTTGCATAGGATATCTGCTTGAGATTTGTTTTAATTGTTACTGTTTATCGTAGGCAGATTGAACTGTCATTAAGTACATGTATTATACAAGGTTATATCTTAACAAACAACAAGTAAATTTCGTGTGAAATTCACCTGCTGCATTTTGTAATTGTTGAATCAATCTTGATGAGTGTTTTCATATAGACAGCCGACTATTGAGCACACTTTTCAACCAATACCGAATTGAGCAGATGCAGCAGTATAAATTCTGTCTAAAGGTGTCGTTAAAAAACGGACAATTTACAATGGTTGTAACAAATGACTCATGAAACACAGGTGCTAGTCAACCATCATCAATCGGTTAGTACTGAAAATATTGTAGCCCATGTCACAGGTACATGCACTTTAACATTCCTGTCATCTCGAATTATAAAACAGAACTGAAACACTCAGGATAAAATGATAAGGAGGGTTTTCACAACAAGACAGGAATTTGATTAATCTCCTATGCTAAGATATATAGAGTTTTGACTTTTCCGTTTCAAACAATGAACCACCGAATTTGTCTTCATTGTTTTCTTGTCAGAAAGAACAATCACCATCACGTCAAGTGTTAATTATAATATGTTTCCGCCTGTCAATGCATAAAATCCGATTACTTCGATATTTTCTATCCCGTTCACTTTTTTTTAAATACGTTGTACAGGGTTAGGCTTGACACTGATGTTATCATCAATCTTATCTATATTTTCTTACAAGTTCTTGATGTATAGTACACATGCTATCTACACGGTGTATATTCAGAATGCTTGCTTTCCGATTCAATCACCGGTAACGCTTGTTTTCAGATTCAAACGCCAGTAATGCTTGCTTTCCGATTGCGGAAACGCATACTTTCCAGTATAACAACAAAAATTACAAAAAGGGTTGACAGATAGGTTGCTACAATCTTTAAGAAAATATCAAATTACAATTGCCTTAAATGACATTGACGGAACAAAACAAATAACCATGTTTCCAATTTCATAATCTGCTGTTTTTTTAAAGGTTAAATGAAAAAGTAATTTCGATTACACTAGAACTGCGTTGTTTTGCAAAACAGACTTTGCAGCCAAACATATCCAAATATTAACAATCTCATCCTTTATAAATCAATCTATTTAAACACTCTTTCTGTTTAAAGGTTTTATATTTGATGAATATACAACATATCAGACCACAACTGATTTAACATGTTAATCAGGTTTATTCTCCGTTTTCTTAAATTTGACTTGTAACGCTTACTATAAGATTTGAGGGTTGCAAGTTCATTCGAATATAATATGTCCAAACATGTTTCATTGTAGCTATTGTTTACATTAATGAGCGATCATTTAAAAAGGGGCCCGGTTGGATGTTTTGAGTTTTTTCTATGATTTCCATCAATGAAGGAACACATATTTTGATCTTGGAGAATGATAAAGTAAAAAAAATATTTTGATTGAGTTTTGTTGTCATTTAATTTGATATTAAGTTTTCAATATAATAAATAAAGATTTGATGACTATCGGGTACGAAAAAAAAACTTTCAGAAAAAAATTTAAAAAATCAATCAATAACCCAATATTTGTCTCTAATTTTTCAACATTCCAGCCTTGATCGGCCTATTGGATATTTTCTTTTCCTGTTCCTATTTGCGTGTTCTTAAATTCTAAAAGAAAGATATATTCATTTCCACATTTTCCATAAAATATATCGGTTGCATTTCAATATAATATCGACCGATAGAAAATTGACGAATTCATAATTCTGCGAAAAGGGAGACCTTAAATTTTAGCAAAAAACAATCAGCTGACAGAAAAGAGACTAAGTGGACGTCTAATTTGTACTTGTAATAAAAGGTATGATTCTGACATAGCAGCAACTTGCAAAAGTCAATATACTGCTGTCCACAGGCAGTTGAAAATAAACAATCTAGTTCAAGGGAACACTGTGCATGAAACATTACATTATTATTCTTCACGGTACAAAACTTCATCAAATGGAAATAACAGGGAAATTAAACTGACTCGCTACAATTTATTAATTTGAATAAAATACTCAGTTATGACTTCGAACATACGGATTTTTTTTAGATAAGTGAAAAACATAACAATGACGCAAAATTCGTTTGTCTTTGCTGAAGAATTTAAACACATTTTTTTCATCGTCACCTTTCAACTTTTTATGTAAAGTACAACAAAAATATCTTCAAAAAAAAGATAATTAAATTGTAAATCAATAAACAATCAAATCATGCCAATACTCACCACTTAGTGTACTCTGTTCTGCTGAAAAAATAGGAAAATATTTTTTTATATTTAATATTGTTTATAAAATTATACTTGATTTAGTAGATTACGTTTGGTTTGGTTAAACACTCAAATTCATTGAGACTAAAGCTTAGGAATATGATCTTGCATAACTTCTAACAGTAAACTAACTATTGGTGACTCTTACTAGTGTTATGTAGTCGTTTACAAATTTAGTTAAGTGTAATTTTTATTTTGTCAATTTAAAATTAAGCTAAATCGAGAAAGTCAATTCAATGTATAAACATTAAGCTAGAGACATGTAAGGACTGCTTGTGCTTTTCATGCTAAATGTGTGAGTGAGCCAGGATGGCTTGTTAATGACGTCCGCTTGATATTGGTCTTGATTATTAATTAATATCGATTGTTTGGTTGTGCACCTTATGACTGTTTTATATAGATGTGTCATTTTAGTTATACAAAATATCTAACAAAACATTACTTATAATATTATCTTTTCTGAAAAATAGGAAAATAAAATCTTATTTTATTTCTTGTTGTTTATTAAATGATATTTGATTTATGATTGATTACGTTTGGTTTGGTTCAAAACTGAAATTCATTGAGACTTAATCTTAGGGATATGAACTTGCTTGATTCTTAGATAAATAAGATGCATTTGAATGTGGTAACCGTGTTTGATGTTGCTTAAATGTATTTTCTAAACGTTGATATGAGAACATGACACATTAAGAAAATATGCATCCAATCGTCGTGAAGATTTACTAGAAGAGTAAACCAACTATTGGTGACAATTACTAGAGTTATCTAAGTCATTCAACAATTTAGTTTACTGTAGTCTTTATTTTGTCAGCTTAAAAATAAGCTAAATCGGGAAAATCAATTCAATGTATCAAACTTGTAGTTAGGGACATGTTAGGATTGGTTTTGCTTTTCAGGTTGAATATTTTAGTGACCGTAGATGGTTTTTATATGACGTCCGCTTCAGATTCGACTTCTTTGTTGATTAATATCGTGTTAGCAACATATGCTTGTTTAAAATAGAGGTGTCATTTAAATAATACAAAAGAACAAACAAAACACTATTGAATAGGCGGTTATTCCTAACAAGACAGTTATTCAATTATTCTTCTATGACAAGATAACTAGAGTGTAGACATTTCCCGTTTAAAACAGACAACAACGGTGCTAGGTGTTATATCAGTGTGGTTTTTTTTTCTTGTCTGCAAAAACGTCAATTTACGTCAATGGATTAACTATAATACTTGGATTTAACCATTCCTGACGAATATAAATTCAGAAAAGTGCTACACATGGGATAGTAAAGTTTTGTTTTCATTTACTTACATTGGGTCAATACCACTTATGATGGCCTGTTAGTCCCTAAGGGTGTCATTAGGTCAGTAATTAGTTATTCAATACTGGCATGAGTTTTATTTTTTTTTTTCTAAATTAAGAAATTACTAAGAATCTTTTGTTGAAACTCCCTCAGATAAAACAGCCGAATTTTGGCTTTACTTTTCATGTCCTTATTGGTAGTATCGGTCCTAACGTTTGTACATATTTATACATTCTTGGTCATACAGGCATAATTTCGTTTAATCGTTCACGGTGAAGGCAATTCAAGAAAAACGCGTCGGACGCTTGATATGTATAAATAGTGGGTTTTTTTTTTCATTCGCGAAGGAGCAACATTGGCTTATTTTGTTAAACGTAATATTATCGTTATTCCTATGACACAAACTTGGCTAGTTTAAAAAGTGAAACCTGCATGTTCATGATTAATATTTTCTTATTGTATACTTTAAAATACACATTTGTTTATTCAGAAGTAAATTTGAACTTCTTTAAAATAAATGTTTGAATTTCGTAAAAACATTGTTGGTTTCTTCAATTTTTATTATATTTTTTATTAATTCATGTTTTTCAAACAGTGGTGACTGTGATCATTACATTAACAACAAATGATACGTTTGAGTCACACTGAGTTGCAACGTGTTGAGTAAAGTTGTAGCTTATGTGACCTTGCAGGCAAGAAGTAATACATTTATGACCTACTACTTTTTATTCATAAATCCAAAACGTTTTTTGATGTTTGATATCGCTTTTCAATGATAATACTATTTTTAAATGGTATTTACAAAAGATAGTTGCCGCAAAATTCTGATATTGTCGTGGATTTTAAATGAAATAAAGTAGAAGCAACTCCCATGCTATTACGTTTTTGACCAATGGTAGATAAACCATATTTTTTATGCTTTGAAATAATTTGCGGGACAAAATTCTGTTCACATTCGTCGTTCAAAGTACGTTCTTCTGCATGTTATTTCAAGTACCATTTCGGTAACTACTAATCACAGATTATAAAAAAAATCCTAACACTAACATTAACACTAAGAGTGCATTATACTGTAGATCTAGAACTAATTTTGCAATATAGAAATGTAATGTAAGGCTATGTCATGCAGTCATGCAACTATAATATATATTGAAAGCTTTTGTGCTTGAAATATTAGTAGTATGAAACGATTTACCAATTAAGTTCAAATTTATCTTTATTTCTCCAAGCTTTAGAAAATTTAATCGATAAAAATAATTGAGTGTATCAATTTTTAAGGACATGTAGGGACTGCTTGTCCATTTCAGGGAAAATTTGTAAATGACCGCAGATGGCTTGCATAGGATGTCTGCTTGAGATTTGTTTTAATTGTTACTGTTTATCGTAGGCAGATTGAACTGTCATTAAGTACATGTATTATACAAGGTTATATCTTAACAAACAACAAGTAAATTTCGTGTGAAATTTACCTGCTGCATTTTGTAATTGTTGAATCAATCTTGATGAGTGTTTTCATATAGATAGCCGACTATTGAGCACACTTTTCAACCAATACCGAATTGAGCAGATGCAGCAGTATATATTCTGTCTAAAGGTGTCGTTAAAAACGGACAATTTACAATGGTTGTAACAAATGACTCTAACACAGGTGCTAGTCAACCATTATCAATCGGTTAGTACTGAAAATATTGTAGCCCATGTCACAAGTAGATGCAATTTACCATTACTGTCCCCTCGAATTATAAAACAGAACTGAAACACTCAGGATAAAATGATAAGGTGGGTTTTCACAACAAGACAGGAATTTGATTTGATAGAGTTTTGACTTTTCCGTTTCAAACAATGAACCACCGAATTTGTCTTCATTGTCTTTCTTGTCAGAAAAAAGCAATCACCATTACGTCAAGGGTTAATTATAATATGTCTCCGCCTGCAAATGCATAAAATCCGATTACTTCGATATTTTCTCTCCCGTTCATTTTTTTTAAATACGTTGTACAGGGTTAGGCTTGACACTGCTGTTATCATCAATGTTATCTATATTTTCTTACAAGTTCTTGATGTATAGTGCACATGCTATGTACACGGTGTATATTCAGAATGCTTCTTTTCCGATTCAATCGCCGGTAACGCTTGTTTTCCGATTCAATCGCCAGTAATGCTTGCTTTCCGATTCCGGAAACTCATACTTTCCGGTATAACTAAAGAAAATTACAAAAAGGATTGAAAGATAGGTTGCTGCAATCTTAAAGAAAATATCGAATTACAATTGCCTTAAATGACATTCAATTTGAACAAAACAAATAACCATGTTTCCAATTTCATAATCTGCTGTTTCTTTAAAGGTTAAATGAAAAAGTAATTTCGGTTACACTAGAACTGCGTTGTATTGCAAAACAGACTTTGCAGCCAAACATATCCAAATATTAACAATCTCATCCGTTATAAATCAATCTTTTTAAACACTGTTTCTGTTTAAAGGTTTTATATTTCATGAATATACAACATATTAGACCACAAATGATTTAATATGTTAATCAGGTTTATTCTTAAATTTGACTTGTAACGCTTACTATAAGATTTGAGGGTTGCAAGTTCAGTCGAATATAATATGTCCAAACATGTTTCATTGTAGCTATTGTTTACATTAATGAACGATCATTCAAAAAGGAGCCTAGTTGGGTGTTTGAGTTTTTCTATGATATATTATGATTTCAATCATTGAAGGAACACATATTTTGATCTTGGAGAAAGATAAGGTAAACAAATATTCTGATTGAGTTTTGTTGTCGTTTAATTTGATATTAAGTTTTCAGTATAATAAATAAAGATTTGATGCCTACCGGTCACGAAAAGAAAATTTCAGAAGAAAATTGAAAAAATCAATCAATAACCCCATATGTGTCTTTAATTTTTCAACATTCCAGCCTTCATCGGCCTATTGGATATTTTCTTTTCCTTTTTATTTGCGTGTTCTTAAATTCTAAAAGAAAGATATATGCATTTCCACATTTTCCATAAAATATATCAGTTACGTTTCAATATGAATGCCGACCGATAGAAAATTTACGAATGATAATTCTGAGAAAAAGGAGACCTGAAATTTCAGCAAAAAATAATCAGCTGACAGAAAAGAGACTAAGTGGACGTCTAATTGATACTTGTAATAAAAGGGATGATTCTGACATAGCAGCAACTTGCAAAGTCAATAAACTGCTGTCCACAGGCAGTTGAAAATAAACATTCTACTTCAAAGGAACACTGTGCATGAAAAAAATATTATTCTTCACGGTAACAAATTTCATCAAATAGACATAACAGGGAAATTTAACTGACTCGCTGCAATTTATTAATTTGAATAAAATACTCAGTTATGACTTCGAACATACGGATTTTTTTTAGATAAGTGAAAAACACAACAATGACGCAAAATTCGTTTGTCTTTGCTGAGATCTTTAAACACATATTTTGCATCGTCTCCTTTTAACCTTGTATGTCAAATACAACAAAAATGTGTTGAAAAATAAAATTAAATTGTAAGTCAATTAACAATCAAATCATGCAAATCCTCACCAATTTGTTTTTTTGCCTCTTCTGAAAAATAGGAAAATAAAATTTTATTTTATTTCTTGTTGTTTATTAAATGATATTTGATTTATGATTGATTACGTTTGGTTTGGTTAAAAACTGAAATTCATTGAGACTTAAGCTTAGGAATATGAACTTGCTTGATTCTTAGATAAATAAGATGCATTTGAATATGGTAACCGTGTTTGATGTTGCTTAAATGTATTTTCTAAACGTTGATATGAGAACATGACACATTACGAAAATATGCATCCAATCGTCGTGACGATTTACTAGAATAGTAAACCAACTATTGATGACAATTACTAGAGTTATCTAAATCATTTACCAATTTAGTTTACTGTAGTCTTTCTTTTGTCAGCTTATAAGTTAGCTAAATCGGGAAAATCAGTTCAATGTATTAAAATTTGTAGTTAGGGACATGTTAGGACTGGTTTTGCTTTTTAGGTTGAATATTTTAGTGACCGTAGATGGTTTGTATATGACGTCCGCTTCAGATTTGACTTCTTTGTTGATTAATATCGCATATGCACCATATGCTTGTTTAAAATAGAGGTGTCATTTAAATAATACAAAAGAACAAACAAAACACTATTGAATAGGCGGTTAATCCTAAAAAGACAGTTATTCATTTATTCTTCTATGACAAGATAACTAGAGTGTAGACATTTCCCGTTTGAAAACAGACAACAACGGTGCTAGGCGTTATATCAGTGTGGTTTTTTTTTCTTGTCTGCAAAAACGTCAATTTACGTCAATGGATTAACTATAATACTTGGATTTAACCATTCCTGACGAATATAAATTCAGAAAAGTGCTTCGGACACATGGCATAGTAAAGTTTTGTTTTCATTTACTTACATTGGGTTAATACCACTTATGGTGGCCTGTTAGTCCCTAAGGGTGTCATTAGAACAGTAATTAGTTATTCAATACTGGCATGAGTTATAATTTTTTTTTTCTAAATTGAGAAATTACTAAGAATCTTTTGTTGAAACTCCCTCAGATAAAACAACCGAATTTTGGCTTTACTTTTCATGTCCCTATTGGTAGTATCGGTCCTAACGTTTGTACATATTTATACATTCTTGGTCATACAGGCATAATTTCGTTTGATCGTTCACGGTGAAGGCAATTCAAGAAAAACGCGTCGGACGCTTGATATGTATAAAGTGTGGGGTTTTTTTTTCATTCGCGAAGGAGCAACATTGGCTTATTTTGTTAAACGTAATATTATCGTTATTTCTATGACACAAACTTGGCGAGTTTAAATAGTGAAACCTACATGTTCATGATTAGTATTTTCTTATTATATACTTTAAAATACACACTTGTTTATTCAGAAGTAAAGCTTGAACTTCTTTAAAATAAATGTTTGAATTTCGTAAAAACATTATTGGTTTCTTCAACTTTTATTATTTTTTTTATTAATTCATGTTTTTCAAACAGTGGTTACTGTGATCATAACATTAACAACAAATGACACGTTTGAGTCACACTGAGTTGCAACGTGTTGAGTAAAGATGTAGCTTATGTGACCTTGCAGGCAATAAGTAGTAAATTTATGACCTACTACTTTTTATTCATAAATCTAAAACGTTTTTTGATGTTGGATATCGCTTTTCAATGATAATACTTTCAAATTAACAAATATTAAAAATACTATTTTTAAATGGTATTTACAAAAGATAGTTGCCGTAAAATTCTGATATTGTCGTGGATTTTAAATGAAATAAAGTAGAAGCAACTCCCATGCTATTACGTTTTTTGTCAATGGTAGATACACCACATTTTTTTATGCTTTGAAATAATTGGCGGGACAAAATTCTGTTCACATTCGTCGTTCTTAGTACGTTCTTCTGCATGTTATTTCAAGTAGAATTTCGGTACCTACTTATCACAGATTATAAACAAATATCCTAACACTAACATTAACACTAAGAGTACATTATACTGTAGATCTAGAATATTTGTAATTAATTGTGCAGTACAGAAATGTAATGTAAGGCTATGTCATGCAGTCATGCAACTATAATATATATTGAAAGATTTTGTTCTTGAAATATTAGTAGTATGGAACGATTTACCAATTAAGTTCAAATTTATCTTTATTTCTCTAAGCTTTAGAAAATTTAATCGAAAACAGTAATTGAGTGTATCAAATTTTGAGGAACATGTAGGGACTGCTCGTGCATTTCAGGGAAAATTTGTGAATGACCGAAGATGACTTGCATAGGATATCTGCTTGGGATTTGTTTTAATTGTTACTGTTTATCGTAGGCGGACCTTATAATTGTTTTTAGGTTGAAATGTCATTAAGTACATGTAGTATACAAGGTTATATCTTAAAAAACACAAGTAAATTTCGTGTGAAATTCACCTGCTGCATTTTGTAACTGTTGAATCAATCTTGATGAGTGTTTTCATATAGATAGCCGACTATTGAGCACACTTTTCAACCAATACCGAATTGAACAGATGCAGCAGTATATATTCAGTCTAAAGGTGTCGTTAAAAAGGACAATTTACAATGGTTGTAACAAATGACTCTAACACAGGTGCTATTCAACCATCATCAATCGGTTAGTACTGAAAATATTGTAGCCCATTTCACAAGTACATGCACTTTAACATTCCTGTCCCCTTGAATTATAAAACAGAACTAAAACACTCAGGATAAAATTATTAGGTGAGTTTTCACAACAAGACAGGAATTAGATTATGATCTATGCTAAGATATATAGAGTTTTGACTTTTTCCGTTTCAAACAATGAACCACCGATTTTGTCTTCATTGTCTTTCTTATCAGAAAAAAGCAATCACAATCACGTCAAGGGTTTAATTATAATATATCTCCGCTTGCAAATGCATAAAATCCGATTACTTCGATATTTTCTCTCCCGTTCACTTTTTTTTAAAATACGTTGTACAGGGTTAGGCTTGACACTGCTGTTATCATCAATTTTATCTATATTTTCTTACAAGTTCTTGATGTATAGTGCACATGCTATGACACGGTGTATATTCAGAATGCCTGTTTTCCGATTCAATCGCCGGTAACGCTTGTTTTCCGATTCAATCGCCAGTAATGCTTGCTTTCCGATTCCGGAAACGCATACTTTCCGGTATAACTAAAGAAAATTACAAAAAGGGTTGAAAAATAGGTTGCTGTAATCTTTAAGAAAATATCAAATTACAATTGCCTTAAATGACATTCAATTTGAACAAAACAAATAACTATGTTTCCAATTTCATAATCTGCTGTTTCTTTAAAGGTTAAATGAAAAAGTAATGTCGGTTACACTAGAACTTCGTTGTATTGCAAAACAGACTTTGCAGCCAAACATATCCAAATATTAACAATCTCATCCTTTACGAATCTATCTTTTTAAACACTGTTTCTGTTTAAAGGTTTTATATTTCATGAATATACAACATATCAGACCACAAATGATTTAACATGTTAAACAGGTTTATTTTCCGTTTTCTTAAATTTGACTTGTAACGCTTACTATAAGATTTGAGGGTTGCAAGTTCATTCGAATATAATATGTCCAAACATGTTTCATTGTAGCTATTGTTTACATTAATGAACGATCATTTAAAAAGGGGCCCGGTTGGGTGTTTTGAGTTTTTCTATGATATATTATGATTTCCATCAATGAAGGAACACATATTTTGATCTTGGACAAAGATAAAGTAAAAAAATATTCTGATTGAGTTTTGTTGTCGTTTAATTTGATATTAAGTTTTTATAATGATTTGATGCCTACTGGGTACGAAAATAAAATTCCAGAAAAAAATTTAAAAAGTCAACCAATAACCCCATATGTGTCTTTAATTTATCAACATTCCAGCCTTGATCGGCCTATTGGATATTTTTTTTTTTTCCTTTTTATTTGCGAGTTCTTAAATTCTAAAAGAAAGATATATTCATTTCCACATTTTCCATAAAATATATCGGTTACATTTCAATATAAATGTCGACCGATTGAAAATTTACGAACTGATAATTCTGAGAAAAAGGGAGACCTGAAATTTCGACAAAAACAATCAGCTGACAGAATAGAGACTAAGTGGACGTCATATTGGTACTTGTAATAAAAGGGATGATTCTGACATAGCAGTAACTTGCAAAAGTCAATAAACTGCTGTCCACAGGCAGTTGAAAATATATTATTATTCTTCACGGTACCAAATTTTTTTACCAAGTTTCATCAAATGGAAATAACAGGGAAATTTAAATGACTCGCTGCAATTTATTAATTTGAATAAAATACTCAGTTATGACTTCGAACATACGGATTTTTTTGAGATAAGTGAAAAACATAACAATGACTCAAAATTCGTTTGTCTTTGCTGAAGAATTTAAACACATTTTTTGCATCGTCACCTTTCAACTTTTTATGTAAAGTACAACAAAAATATCTTTAAAAAAAATAATTAAATTGTAAATCAATAAACAATCAAATCCAGCTAATACTCACCACTTATTGTACTGTCCTCTACCATGTCTACTGAAAAATAGGAAAATATTTTTTAAATTTAATATTGTTGATAAAATTATACTTGATTTAGGGTTGATTACGTTTGGTTTGGTTAAACACTCAAATTCATTGAGACTAAAGCTTAGGAATATGATCTTGCTTCACTTCTAACAGTAAACTAACTATTGGTGACAATTACTAGTGTTATGTAGTCGTTTACAAATTTAGTTAGGTGTAATTTTTATTTTGTCAACTAAAAAAAGCTAAATTGAGAAAGTCAATTCAATGTATAAACATTAAGCTAGAGACTGTAAGGACTGCTTGCGCTTTTCATGCTAAATGTGTGAGTGAGCCAGGATTGCTTGTAAATGACGTCTGCTTGATATTGGTCTTGATTGTTAATTAATATCGATTGTTTGATTGGGCACCTTATGACTGCTTTATATAGATGTGTCATTTTAGTTATGTAAAATATCTAACAAAACATTAATGATAACATGAATAGGCAGTTGTTCCCATCAAGACAGTTATTCAATTATTCTCTTAGAACAAAATATACAAATTGTCGACTTATCTCGTTTAAAAGAATGCACCAACGGTGCTTGGTGTTTTTGTCTGGATTGTTTTGTCTTCTTATTCAACACAAACAAAAGTTAAAGTATCTTTTTCTTAATATATTTACGTTTTATATAAAATTAACCATCTAAAGGTATTTATAATGACTGATTTCAAATGACATTGCATTATTTCTGATATAACAAAATAAATAATTTGCATTTTTAAGCAATGTTAACGAAATTTTAGAATCTTTTCCCTGAAATTCAGCATATTTTACCAAAAACAACCTATCATGATGTACAAAAAGCACTACAATCAAATGGCGGGTAATAATTTGGCAAATAGCATTGCATTATTTTGGATAAAAAAAAGAAATATTGGCATATTTAAACAATGCGAACACATTTTTTCTCTGATATAGACCATTATTTGTAAAATACAACCCAGCCTCGTGTATAAAAAGTACTAAAGTCCAGTGGTAGTTCATGATTTCCATTAAAATAAAGAAATAACTGCACTCTTAATCACCCAAAACATAGTTTTCGGTATCTTTACTGTTATGTTATTTTTATTTTCATCATCTAGTGACATTAAAATTCATAATTGCTTAATAGGGTACTTGTTTCAAATGATAACATTTTATTTCTTTTTAGTGATACAGAAATATTCTGAGCATGACATT
Organism: Mytilus californianus; assembly: GCF_021869535.1. Taxonomy (NCBI): domain Eukaryota; kingdom Metazoa; phylum Mollusca; class Bivalvia; order Mytilida; family Mytilidae; genus Mytilus; species Mytilus californianus. The sequence continues at coordinate 56,080,109 of NW_026262604.1, forward strand.
ATTCTGCACTAAATTAATTTATTTGGCAGAAAAATAAGAGAACCTATAACAATGTATAATGAAAAAATACAGATAATGCATGAAAAGTAATTTATACATATTTTTTTATGTGCTTTTGCGACAAAGTTGATTACAAATTAACGAATAAAGATGTCTTCGTAGAGGTCCGCGTTTATCGCATGTAAATACTGTGGAGTTCGTTTTACATAAGAATTTTAAATATGTACGTATCTGTCTGATCCGTGCATATAATTAATTTACTGATTGATCGCTGACCGTTGTCACGGTAACTCTCACATAGCTTATTTGACTTATCTGACGGATTCAATGGGTCATCAATCACCGATCAATCATCGATCAGTCAAACATCCGTCACCAATCATTTATCGATTAGTAAAGTTCCCGTCAAACAGTAACGCCTAAGGTTGCAAGTACTGTACCACATTTAAAGGTATCCAAATTTTATTTATTCTGTTTGATGTGTGGTTTTATGTCAATGATTTATTGATTGATAAGTGATCAACTTTCAGCATTATTGTGCTATTTCGTGGCAGTCAGTTTTTATTGGTGGAGAACGAAGGAGTTCTTGGAGAGAAAACAAAACCTTCAATAGGAAACTGACAATCCTAGTCAGTTAAGATTGGGATCCAGTGCACCTGCCACATGGGGGATGCAAAATGCACAACCTAAGTGCTAGACTGCTAGTGATATTTTTGAAAATAAAATACTTCAAACTGGCCTAAGCATTTACAAATGATTTACTCAGTAGATTTTTTTGTTAATGTTGTTGAATTATGCTGAAACTAGATTTACTAGTGCAATATTATACTAGTTCAATTGACTTGAAAAGCACTCATCAAAAATACCAGCTCTTTTAACAAAAAGTCCTAAGGAGTATAAAATACTTGTATGCCATACACTATTCAGTTACTTACGGGCAATTTTAATCATAAGATTTTTTGTGAAAAAAGTCGCAGGTTTATGAAAATTAGAAGGCGAGTTCCAACAGACAACCATCTGAGTTAAATAGACAAAGAATTACAAGATAACAATTATAGAAAATTCACCGTTGCAAACACAGATGAAAAAAATAATGAAAAACTATGAAAATAGCTGACTGAGTACTTATAACCAAAAAACTTTAGATTTTTGTTGTATTGATTTCAAACTACCAGTACGTTTTATACATCTAAATATAGGAACATCCTAAAATAGCATATATTAATTTGACTAGTTTTATTCTTAATATTTTGTGTTTTTTCAGGGGTAAAAGTAGAAGAAGAAGAAATAACAGGTACAGAATAATGAAAAGCAACATATTAATGAACATTAACTTGAAATTGAAATTTTCTTTATGACGTAGTCTGAATATGAACATTGGGAGATGTTGGATACACATTAATGAGACAACAAGCCAGCAGTACAATCACAACAGATATTTGGAGGCCAACTTAAACTTCATGAGAAAATGAAATTGGTGGTTTTCGATGAAATTTGAATACATGTGATATTGATTGATAGTAAGATACTCGTTGAGCCTTTGATACAATTTGTATAGTTTATTTAGATTTATTGTTTTAGATAGTATATCATTATTAAAATAAAGATATGTGGTATGATTGCCAATGAGACAACTTTTTCAGATTTTTTTAATATTTTCTTTTCTTGTCTGGTTATGTCTTTCATATCCACTTCATATTGACTTCCCTCTGTGTGATTGTGATTGGTCGTTTATTTTTCTTGTATGTGTTTATTGAATAGCATTTTTTTAAGAGTCATTGCATTGAATATTAAATGCATTGAATAAAAGTTTTCCATAATAAGAAATTACGTTATTTTCTAAACCCTAATAATCGTTTGACAGTGATTCATTATATATATGTTAAATTACTATCGTATATCAAAAGGGCAATATGACAATTATTTAGGCAAATGCCATAAGAACAAAAAGAAGAGATTCCTGCAGGAAGGAAAATGCGCCAAAGGGGGAGACAATGTTCTTGAAAAGAATGCCCCATACCGATAACCACAAATAACGTCATTTTCTTATCAGGTAATAAGTATCCTTCAAATTTGTGACTACAAATAATCCTCTTCTGTTAAACTTGTGAAAGCTGCAGAGTCACTACGCATGGAATAGTAAAGTGTTGTTTTTATTTACTTATATTGGAACAAAAACACTTATGATGGACTGTTAGTTCCTAAGTGCGTCAATAGCTCAATAATTAGTTACTCAATATTTTTTTCTAAATTAAGAAATTACTAAGTATCGTATGTTCAAACTCCCTCAGATAAAACAGCCGAATTGGGCTTTACTTTTCATGTCCCTATTGGTAATATTGGTCCTAACGTTTGTACATATTTATACATTACTGGTCATAGAGGCATATTTTTGTTTAAGCGTTCTTAGTGAAGATAATTCAAGAAAACGCGTCGGACGCTTGATATGTAGAGAGTGTGCGTTTTTTTTTTATTTATTCTCGAAGGAGCAACATTGGATTATTTTTTCAAACATAATATGATCGTTATTTTCATTAAACAAACATGGTAAATTTTATTAGTGAAGTTTGCATGTTCATGATTATTAATTTTCATATTGTATATATAATTCAAAATACACACTTGTATATTCAAAACTAAAGCTTGAACTTCTTAAAAATAAATGTTTGAATTTCGTAAAAACATTGTTGATATCTTCAATTTTTATTATATTTTTTTTTATTGATTCATGTTTTTTTCAAAGTGGAAACCGTGAGCATTACATTAAAAACAAATGACACGTTTGAGTAACTCTGAGTTGCAACGTGTTGAGTAAAGTTGAAGCTTATGTAACCTTGCATGCAATCAGTAGTAAATTTATGACCTACTACTTTTATTCATAAATCTTAAACGTTTTTTGAAGTCGGATCTCGCTTTTGAATGATAATACTTTCAAATTAACAAATATTAGAAATACTATTTTCGAATGGTATATAAAAAAGATAACTGCCGTAAAATTCTGAAATTCAAGTGGATTTTAAGTGAAATAAAAGCACAAGCAAATCTCATATTGTTACGTTTATGGTCAATGGTACATAAATCATTTTTTTCTGGCGGGATATTATTCTGTTCAAATTCGTTGTACTGTAGGACTAGGATTTTTGTAATTAATTTTGAAATATAGAAATGTAATGTAAGGCTATGTCACGCAGCCATGCAACTATAAAAGATATTAGCTAAACGAAAGATTTTGTGCTTGAAATATTAGTTGTATGGAACGATGTACCAATATAGTTCAAATTTATCCTTAATTCTGTAAACTTTAGATAGCAGTTTAATAGAGAAAAAATAATTTAGTGTATCAAATTTTAGGGACATATATGGAATGCTTGTGCATTTTAGGGAAAATTTGTGAATAACGGAGATGGATTGGTAATATTTTAGTATCTTTTCCCTGGAATTCAGCATGTTTTATGAGTAACAACCTATCCTGGTGTACAAAAAGTACTAAAATCAAACGGCGGTTCATGATTTCCATTATGATAAAGAAATTATTGCATTCTTATTCAACACAAACAAAAGTTAAGGTATCTTTATCCTTATATCATTCACATCTTATATAAAACAATTATCTAAAGGCATTTACAAAGACTGATTGCAAATGACTTTGCATTATTTCTGATATAAAAGAAGAAATATTTGCATTTTTAAGCTGTGCAAACAAAATTTTAGTATCTTTTTCCTGAAATTCGGCATATTTTATGAAAAACAATTAATCCTGATATACAAAAAGTACTAAAGTCAAATGGAGGTTCATGATTTCCATTATCATAATGATACAAATGTCGGTTCATGATTTCCGTTATGATAAAGAAATAATTACATTCTTATTCAACACAAACAAAGGTTAAAGTATCTTTATCTTTATATTATTCACATCTTATATAAAATTAGTTATCTAAAGGCATTTATAATGACTGATTGCAAATGACATTGCATTATTTCTGAAATAAAAGAAGAAATATTGGCATTTTTAAGCAATGCGAACAAAATTTTATTACCTTTTCCCTGAAATTCAGCATATTTTATGAAAAACAATTAATCCTGATATACATAAAGTACTAAATCAAATGGCAGTTAATAATTTGGCAAATAACATTGCAATATTTTGGATAAAAAGAAGAAATATAGGCATATTTATTCAATGCGAAAACAATTTTTACTATCTTTCCTCTGAAATATATCATTATTTGTAAAATACAACCCATCCTGATGTACAAAAATTACTAATTTCCGGTAATAAGTCTAATTTGGTAGGTCACATTCGTGAGAAGTGGACAGGATTGTAGTTACGACATTAGGAATATATCCGTTATCATCTGTAGAACGGATATTCTATCACGATCAACCAACTCGTGATGGCATCCGTAAAATTAACGAAAGGATGTTTTCAACTTCTCCATTTGGAAATCTTGGTTTAATAGTTTCCTTGCGAGCTGCAACCCTCTATCAAGGAAATCATGATAGGAAATACCACCCCGGGAATATCGTATCAATTGGGAGATATATACTCCGTATGCAGGCATTGCTGGAATGTTGCTACACAGAACACATTATGAAACAAAGCAATTCCAACACTTTCAATTTGTCTTTTAGTTTGTAAAAGACGTCCGCTTGAGATTCGTCTTGCAAATTAATATCGTTTGTGCACATTATGACTGTTTTATATAGTTGTGTCATATTAGTTATACAAAAGATCTAACAAAACACTACTGATAATATGAATAGGCAGATGTTCCCAGGAAGACAGTTATTTAATTATTCTATTATGACAAGATATATAAAATTTTGACTACTCTCGTTAAAAAGCAGGCACCAACGATGCTAGGCATTTTATCTTGGTTTTTTTTTTCTTGTCTGCAAAAATGTCAATTTATGTCAATGGATTAACTATAGTATATATCTGCTTGTAAATGTAATACATCTGAATTTTTTGATATTTTTCTACGTAGACTTTTTAAAAACATTGTACTAAGTAGGGTGAGGATTGACACAGCTGTTCTTTTCTTTTATTTGATCTATGTTTTCTAACATGTACGGGATGTATAGTGCCTGTGCTACGCAGTTTGAATATTTAAACGGCGTTTTTAGTATCATTGATGTTCATTTTGTTTAAATTATTCGTAAAAGAAAAGTTTTTCTATACCACGGCATCAACAGTGGATTGGAAAACGACAATAGTTCTCCCAAATAAGCACATAAATTATCAATCAAAGACATAAATAATACTGAACGGCATGATGTAAGGCACAAATGAATTGTTATCGTGCATGAAAAAAAACAAGTCACTGTGTAAGTAGTTTATTGTATTAATTAAGATTATAAAAGGAGGATGTCAAATAATTTCTTTTTTTTTCATGAAAAGCAGTTTCATTTTTTCAACACTTGTTAACGAACGGTTTTTAGAATAATTATTTTTTCTCTCTATTGAATGTAAATACATTTGTTTAGACTGAGATTCACGATTAACTGTTATATCCCCAATCACATCCAACTCACCCCATTATAAATTAAAGTTGTGTGCTATAATTAGGGTGCGACTTTTTACCCCAATATACCCCAACATACCCCAATATACCTCAAAAAACAGTTTCAACAAAATATTATTGAATAATGATAGCATTTTAGGCATTTCCATGTTATTCTAACACCAACAATACTTTATTTTATAAATATATTTAATTTTAAATCACTTTTTTCATTGAAACTTGTTCCGTTCTTGTCAGCCGCTTACGATCACAAAATGACTTTTTACGCCAATATACCCCAATATACCCCATTAAAACGTTTCAGTGCAATATTCATGTTCTGGAATGATAAATTAACCATATTTATTTCAAAAAACAATCGTATGCACATTTGTGTGTATTTAGAAGCTTTTTAATCTATAGTTAACTCGAATACTGATAATGGTAGCACTAAAGACCAGAATGGACCTGAAAATATACAGGGCAATATTTAAATTGCAATTTCTTTTTCACTCCTTCAAATTTAAGTTTTATTCAATAACATTTGTATTTTCTGAATTAAATTTGAAATGTTTTTTTATACATGTAGATAAAATTAGAAATATTTTACTCATGTTTTGAAATATTTTTTCAATTTTGATTTTTTTTTTCTCATATTTATAAAACTCCTACATGAAATAAGATTTTCGAATTTTCATTGAACAAATTATGTTTAATCATCACATGCTTAAAATGTGGGTAAACTTGGACGGACCAGAAACTACACAGTTGTAGTTTTATTTATATTTTTCACTTTTCAATAGATAAACTTAAAATTAAAAACTTATAAATTCCATTCATCTAGATGGAAAATATGTTTTCTGATGCCACAACTCAGGCCTGAATGGGCAGATTTAAAGACTTAAATGAACATCATTCTTACGGTTGGATTCATTTAAACTTGAGAATTATTTATTCATTGGATTTTCTCCTTATTTTAAAGTCGAGGCTAGTCATTTATTTAAAATCAACCGAGTTTTAAAGAATTATATGTTTGTAATAAATAAAAAAAAGACTTGGACCTAAACGATAACATTGAAAGACATCAAGACAAGAAATTATGTATACTTTTTTTTTATTATTATTGATTTATCTTCATAAGTGATCACTAATTCCAACCTTTGTAGTTAGAACTGAAAACGAGAAAAAAATAAAGTTTTAGCTGATAGAAGGAGGTATATCTAAAAAAAGTCTGAATGTTCCCAAATTGTATCTACCATTCTGCAGATAGCATATTTATTATTTATTCGAAGAAGAAAAAAGTCTTTTAAGCCAACATTCTTCTTCTTCTTCTTTGATATAGTAGTTAGAAAAACTCATTAATGAGTACTCAATACTTGTGCGTTACGTATGTGCTGGTAATGTCTATTTACAATAAAAGACCAAAGATATAAAAAAAAATATGGTGCATGCTGTACAGTTGGTGCAGGATAAAAACATTCCTTCATCTATGTGTCTTTTTCTTTTTCTTTTTATTTGTGCAATCGTATATATTTTTTTTGGCGCAAATGATACTATGTATTCTGAAATATAATGACGCCAATGAGTTGGGGCACAAAAGGATGCATTTTTGACGGTCAGGTGCTGGCGAAAACACACCAAACGTGAATCACATTTTATTTTCTTTTAAAATCTCAGTAGAAACACCTACAAATAAAGTATTTTTTTCTCTTTATTGTATTAAAACTTTGTACAAGACCAGTTTTATATAAAAATGTATGCTAAAATATAAGAAAACTAGAAATACAGCAAATGAACAGGTTATGCTGTTGTTGAAATAATAAAATAGAGAAATCATTGAAAATGGATTTAACAGGCAATTAAACTTAAATTGTCATAGCACTTGCATCGGTTTGCACTCCGGAAATAAGACCTGTATGATTGACAAGAGGAGACATATCGTCCACTGGTGGTATCCGTGGTTTAGAGGTCGAACCTGGTCGAATTTTTCTATGGCGAGTTAAAGAAATTTCTTTTTTTTTATCGAGATTCAAAATAGTGTAATCATATTTTATGCCAGAAAAAAAGAACTTATTATTTTCAGTTTAGAAAAGAAAAGAAAAAGATTTTTACAAGTGTTGAAACTTTCTGTCGTTACGGTAACACGATGTTTGTGCTTGTTTTGCAATTAAATAGCTGGTGGTATAATCTGATTGTCGATTTCATTTTTGAAGTAAACAATATACAGATAGATAATTAAGCGTTATAATTGCCATGATAAAATGAAAATATAGGAGTTTTGTCCTGTGTCATTCATGGTTTTTCCCTTCTTCTTAAAATTGTGTTAGAGGTGTGATTCGTACTATAAATACAGCTACATATTCCTCCGTAAGTCTGACCGTTCATGATCAGTAAGTTGTCAACGTACTTTAGTGTATTTAACTTCTTTGGTTTGGTATGAAACCAGTTGTGTGTATTTTCTATTACAGTAATTGATTACATGATCGTTGATTCCACAACGTTCAGTGGCAAATATTTGATGCATATTCAGGACTAATAAGACCAATGTAAACATTGATCACACTTTAGGAGTAGAAAATATTTACGAATATAGGAGAAAAAATACAAACTCCCATGCATTCAACACTTTTCAACGCAGACTATGTGTATTGAGGTTATCTAAATCGGGTATTTTCTACATTTCTGAACTAAAGAAAATAACAAAAAATATGTTTTATAGTTTTCTATTTCTCTATCACAAGTCCGTTTCTCGTGTTTTTTTTTTCACATGTAGGATAAACGCAATAAAGATAAAAGCTTGAAAAATAATTATTTCATAATTTCACTCATTCAAGATTTGTTTTACTGCATGAATTAATTTAAATTAGATATATTCATACATTTTGGTTTTGACAGAGTTTATACCATAACATATTATCTCAGCCCCTGATGGTCACATGAACATGAGGGCATTCCATCAAGAATATACAATATACAAGGTTGTCGGATAAATGTAGATTGCGGTTAAGAAGTTGGATATCAAACTTGAATAAACAAACTGAGGCGAATTTAACACGGATATGTATTTTTTTCTTCAACAATATTTTAATTCTCTGATCTTTATTTTCATTTAAACTAGGTTAATACATTGTATGGCATATAAAATAAAAATAAACATGAGATGTATTTGAAGGCATTTTGTAAATAAAGTAAAGGATCAGGCAAATATATCAAGTATTCCGTTTAAGAATGTTTTTATATATTTTTTTTTTTACTTGAAATTGAGTTTACGGGTTTTAAGTTATTTTACAATTATTGATTTTCTGATAAAATAGTTAAATTTGTGGTATTATCATAATAATTCTATAATTTATTTAAAATAAACATTTAACACTTTCTCGGTTTAACTGTTCATCGCCGGTGTTCATGATAACTTTGTTAACCCTCTAGAATTATTTAAAAATGACTGATTTCTTTACCATGGGGGTATTTTTTTGTTCAATTACTGAGGATATTTTTTTCCTTTATGAATCCATAGGAGAAATTTGACTCCAATAGGATATATTTTGTCTCATATTAATAAATGGTAGTTTTATCCGATAGATTTTTATCAGTTATAGTCGTTATTTTGATAAATTCAATAATTCGTTGAAGTTTCGTTTGCATCTATGAAGATAAAAATATCCCTTGCAGCAATTTTCTCCAGGAACGCTCAAAGCAAAATATTTGAAAGCCAAAGAATACATAACAAAGATAGGAGTGGAGGGCTTTATCACCAAAAAAGGACCTACACATCGCCACCTTCTTTATGTGTCTGTTCAAAGTCAGTAGCATGTACTTCAGGGGTTGTTGTTACTTCAGGTCTGATATTTTTTTTTTGTAAATGCTTTGTTATAAATTAGGCCGTTACTTTTCTTAAGGAATTGTTTCATATTTTTCATGTCGAGGCGGGGCCTTTTATAACCAACTTTACGGTTTCCGTATTTTTCAATATTGAAGGTCTTACGGTTGCCTAAAACATAACTAAATGATCGGAAAAATAGAATATACTTGCACTGACGATTTTGATACAAAGATGGTAGTAAATTAATAATATAACAATTATAGCCTATGCATGAGGTCAATAGAGGAGACATCGACCCAAAGAAGTATATCGATGCACATGTTGTTGGTATTTGAACTTATTACGCGGGTGAAATAGCCTCCGTATAAGATGTTATAGACACAGAGGACGTCGCTCCTCTATCATATTTAATTTTTTTGGCAGTTCTTCATCTTCATCAGATGAATGTATGAATAATAAGAATAAGAATAAGAATTTTATTAGTTTAAAATCCAAACAATAGGATTGTTACTAAATAAACAAACCAATACAAAACAAAAAAAAACAAACAGACAGACAGACAGGCATAATAATGACAAAACGATAGACATTAAACAATACATAAATTATAGTAATTTTAGACATTGTTTTGAGTTATGACAAGGAAGAACATACATCTTTTTAGCGCGAAACATATGTTTAGGTAAGTTAGAAAGAAATTTATCGTTTGTACTCAGTAACAAACGACGAACGACAAACTATAGACGCATTTGCAGCGAGTGGATAGTTTGTTAAAGTTTATGCAAACTTTGCAAACGTATGTTAGAAACAAATGATCTAAACGTGTGCTCGCTGAACCGTTTGTCTCGTTTGTGTTAGAAAGAAATGCGGTCTTAGAGAGATATTCGTTATTTTCATAAAATAATGCGGGCACGTGTCAACGATTACACAACTACTCAGCCGTGAATTATACAATCATCAAATTTGATTGGATTATCCTTATTGCTTATGAACATAATGTTATGAGAACAGTGTTTTGAATAAAATAGAATTAATTATACATCATGTTCAACGATGTTTCTGAGTTGTTTATGAATTGTTCCATGGTATTAATACTTTAAGGGTAGTGCGATTTTGTGACTATGGAGAAAAAAAAGTATATGATAAATGACAGAAACAAATAGGAAAACAGAGTCAAATTCATTTTCCAAATTTATTTTCACATTGAAATATACTATTCATTGATTCTGTAAACCCCATCAAGACCCTCATAATGTTGATTGAGCTGATGCGTTCTGTATGTTGAGGTATGAGAGATAACTAGTACTGCGTGTGAGCAAGGATTTGTATACAAATCCTGGTGTGAGTCCTGGAAAATAATGATGATTGGTCTGTTGTTTCAGAAGATGAATTAATCAACAACATCTTGCCATTGTTTATTGAACCTGAATGACCACCTAGGGTATACATCGATATCCTGTGACACAAGTGTAATCTATTGAATAACTTATCAAATTGCACATCACTGAGTTTAAAATTACAATTTAATAGCAGGACAATTCAACCAATTCAACATTTTGAAGTCTAATGATATCAGAATTTAAGACAAGACACTCTATTAACGTCTCTATGGTATGCAAGATCATAAAATACCATATTGCAACAAAGAGAAACATACTATACGAATAACAACAGCAACAAACAGATAACATAACAATTATCATGATGCATCAGCAGTAGGTAAACACTATTATAATTAGACTACAATAAATTGCTTTTTTTCTTTTAAAAACATTGAAATATTTGTATATAGCTGTAAATCACATACTGATAGCATGTACTTAGTTTTGTTTCGATCGTTTGGTTTTCTGCTGTTTTATATATCGGAATGAAATTATTTCTAAGTACAAAATTTTTTTACATATAAAAAGGTAGTGCAGTTAGCCTCCATTAGTTTTTCTCTATAGAATAAATGATGATTAATTCTGTTCACAGACAAAAAGTAACGCACAAAAAGTCACAATTCAGTTTTGAGATTATTTTTCTTTAAACAAGAAAACACTTATTTAGAAAATAACTTTTTTGTTTTTTCTTGAACTATTATATATGAAGCACCTTTGTAATTAAAATGTATTCAAAAAATATCAATAATGATCAAATAATTGTTATGAAAACAAAATGTCAAAGTGGCTTGGTACTTAAATGGCTTCATTGTGCCAAAAAATATATCCTTTGCATGATTCAAATTAAATAAATTTTCATTTATCAAGTCTTATGAACAATTTCCTAAACTAAAAATGAATATATGTAATAAAAAGAAAATATTTCAAGATCTTTCTCTTATATACTCAAACAATTGTCAACAAATTATTTGTGACTTTTTGTCTTGTGACCTTTTTGTCCTATCAAATTTGTGACTTTATGTCCTGTGACTTTTTGTCCTGTGACTTTCTGTCTGTTTACCTAAATTTATATGATTAAAAAATCGAAAAACGATTTTCTTTTTCAAATATTGTTGAGTCCCCTTGATATCTTACTTTCCCCTCTTTTTTTAAAAGAACATCAAAAGCATTTTCCTCGGACAATTGTATCATTTAAGTTGTTTAATTCTTATAGTATAGCTATATAACTTTGTAATAGCAAAAATGCGAATTTGTATAGAAAATTTTATTTTAGAAAAAAAATCAAAGTCATTTGAAAAAAAACACCAATTTTTTATAACCCGATTAATTCACTCCTCACCATATCGATCTCTCCTATCTCTCTGTGATGTACCCGTCATAGGGCACAGATATATAAAGATTGAATTAGCAAATATGTGTCTTGATTTTTTCTTCTTCAGTCAACGATAAGTAAGACACAAGACACAATTCAAGTTTCTTTTCCTGATTTTAAAAACAATTTTAAAGCATCCTCAATACTAATAAAGTAGATGTGAGATATTCAATGAAACAGCAATCAAGATATATTACAGATTTTAAACATTCTTCGATCATGATAAATAAAGCAGCCAAGATATTTGAGCGCACTTTTTTATTGATAATTTTTTTTTATGCTTAATTAAAGATTTTAAAGTGCCGATTTTTTTCCAGCATAATACTTTTGATATGATCGCAATTAAAAAAAAACCCTTTGCCTCAATAATTTCAAGATTTTAATAATCTCTTTGACAAATAAAAAAATATGTCCGTGTTCAAAGCGATAAGTACATGCAGGACATAAATTATTTTGTTGAATAAAATCAAATCTACAAATGGGTGCCGTAGGAGGACCACTGGAGTTTTAAGCAAGTATTTCTTGGCATGTAACAGATCGAAAACTCGGGGTTATGATATTTTTCATGTATAATTTGAACACAGGGAGGTTTACCCCGTCATCCTTTGCAAAAAAAAAAAAAAAAAACATTTTTCTTCTATGTGACTTCGCACTTTATGTTTTGAATTGTAGTTCCACTTTCCATGTTCGGTATTTATTCTGTGTCAAGTGCCTGTGCATAACAGCATTGTAAATTTTCTTATAAAATAACGAGAGTTGCCGGTCCGGTACATGAATAGATCGATTAGAAAGCTAGGTTTTAATATCAGTAAATTAATAAGTTTGGAATGCTTAATTCGAGGGTTGAAAATAGGGAGCGCCAAAAGGGGGATTGGGGGTGTTCCACAGGGAATATTTTTATTTTATAAACGCTACATTTGAAATGTTTATATTTTTCTATTTAATCTTTAACTAGTAATGGATGCCGTAGGAGGTCCATCGGAGTTTTGAGAAAGGATTTCTTGTCATGACAAACAATATCAGATGTTGGTCCGAGAAACGTGAACACACCGACCTGACCAACATTGAATTTCCGCTGACCAATGTCCTAAGTGAGTGAAAGATACAAACATTTTATAAACATAAAAAGAAAACTTTAAATGTAAAACATATATTATTTTCAAAGATAACAAATATTTGAAAAAATATTTCCAAATTTGAGAAAAAAATTCGAGTTTTCTTTCAGAAAAAAACATCATATCTTATTTTTAAGAGAAAACAAAACACAAAATGCATTTACAGTCTCAAAATTTTAAGGGAGAAAAAAGAAATTGCAAAAATTTACCGGTTTATTTTTAGGTTCGTTCGTTTGGGTTTTTAGTGTAACCTTCGTCAATACATGAAAAAATAACTATTTTAAAAGCCTCTAAATGCACAAAAAATGTAAACATATGTGTTCAGTTTTAATATATCTGCAATTAATATCATTCCTTATCATGGAAATTGTATTGAAACTGTTTATTCGAGTATATTCGGGTATATTGGGGTAAAAAGTCATTTTGTGATCATAAGCGGCTGACATGAACAGAATAATTTACGAGGAAAAGAGTGACTTAAGATTAAATATATTCATAAAATAAATTATTAGTGTCGTTTATGGCATGGTATTGGTTGCAAAAAATTGATATTTTTCATTTAAATGCAATATTTCTTATTTAATTGATATATTTCTTAATTAAAATGCAATATTTTTTTATTTGAATGGTATATTTTTTCATTTAAATGCAATATTTTTTATTCAGATGGTATAATTTTTCATTCAAATGGTATAATTTTTCATTCAAATGGTATAATTTGTCATTCAAATGGTATAATTTTCGTTCAAATGCAATATTTTTTTATTCAATTGGTATAAAATGTCATTTGAATGCAATATTTTTTATTCAATTGGTATAGTAGTTTTTTTATTTATATGCAATAATTGCATTATGGGAAATTCTTTGACGTCATAAGGTCAAATTTGCAACAACGTTTGTGATTGGTCGGTAATTGTTTGGATTTCTCCCCTTTCTTTCTAAACTTGAGTGACCAAGAATTATAAACGCGTCAGAATATCGCCCCTCTAACTAAATTTGGCGTTCGTGCGAGTTCGTGCACTGGCTGATTGATGTCAATAATGGCCAGGACGAGCAAAAAATGCGAGTGACAAGTAATAATAATTAATTTGACACACAACTTGTTCATGGATAGAAACAGATGCCTGCGTGCTTGGCAAAAACACCTCCAATGAAAAACTTTTCTGAAGAAACTCTCCTACAGCCTACACATTGAAATAAAAAAAAAATACATAGCTAGCCCCCTACCCCTTCTAAGTCCAGATACATGTAAATTGTAATCATGAAGTTCTTTAGTGCTATATCATTTTTTACTTTTCTTGATCCTCAGAGACGTTGCAGGAAGGCACACATGAAAAAAGAATAAAAAGAATCCAGGACGTTACAATTATTTGGACTAAGCCCTTTCTTTTTTACTACATGTAGAAAAAAAATCACCTAATTACGACAGCAGAACCAGAAACCCACACGTAGAGACATAAGCTGTTATACTCCGGAACTAATTCTTTAATAAAGACAATTCAGGATAAATTGGAACCAGTTACTAACCCATGTTACAACAATAGTCCCATGACATAGGAATTCACTATATGAGGCGTGAACTTCATATTTAATACTATCTATAATATGTGCTCTCATGTCTTATGCTGCAAATCATTTTACATTTAGGATTCGTTGCTGAGCTTTTTTTTGACTGTTCTCGTCTCCGAATCCCTTAAATAGATTTTTTTTTCAAGCCCCACAGTAGTTCAATAATTACTATATGTCTTTGCATAAATAAGTACGCAGGGCATATTTCAAAACAAATTTTATCTTCAGGACTTTTAAATGATTTACTTTTCAATACTGCATTGGGAAGGGAGGTATACTAGTTTATTTTGTGACACATTATATAACATAATTAGATATCCAACAAATTATATGATTGTACGTTTAGCTATTATCTAGACCCGTACGAAATGTATATAATTAGACACATTTAACAGGGGCGAATCCAAAACCTCGGTGTCTAGAGGGGGGGAGTAGGTTCAAATTTAGATATTTGTATAGAGATGAATATATATGCGAGTATTGGCAGTAATGGTTATGGTGTGTGTGTGAGGGTAGGGGTTTCAGATCAAAGATCGTTTCTATAATTCTATATCTTTTAGTTTTTACCATTTCACTCTATTCTTTATCCTTTGATCTCTATTATATTTGTCCTAAACATGCGTGACATATTTGCCACTGGACATAAGGCAACCAAAAGTCAATCAACGTATTCTGTATATTTCATCATTTCTTTATTATGTTATCTATAGGTTTGGTCCCGCCCCTTATCTATTTTTTTGCACATTAGGGACGACATCTAGTTCAATGTAGGATAAAAAAAACTTAATTCATATAGTTTTTTTCACTGACCCCCTACCCCCCCCCCCCCCCCCTTCCCCCTCTTAACTTAATTTGGGAAAAATTGATTGACCAATAAGGATATACATAAAATCGATGTTAATTAAGACGTTACGCACGTTATTGCGTCAATACCGTGTAATCAACAAGTCCACACTAGTAAACAGCTTTTCTATAAAATCATAAAAGTGAATTTATATAAATTTTTTATCCATAGACTAGACTAGTAAAAACTATTCCGAAAAAAACTACAAACTGTTTTATCATATTTTACAATAGTCTAAAATAAGGACAACATATTGACAAAACGTCCAAAATATGCGTGTCAGACGTAACAGACTATACGCATAATAACTTTAGCAGGGGTGTTTGTGTTCTTCAAAACAGTGTTATATCCGCGAAAATTTGAATGAATGATATGCTTTATATATAAAGTATTACAATATTACTGAATATGCGTTCCTGTAACAACCAACGTTATTTTTTGGCAAAAACAAAAAGTGTCCATTATGGTCAGATTTAGGAAAATCTTAAGTTATCAAAATTTATAGGTTTCAAAATGTAAGATTATATAAAATTTCGTTTGTGTAAATTATGCTCACAAAAGTACATATATAGACCATATCAAAATCGAATTTTTGCAGCACTCACACCACATTTAAAAAGGCAACGGCTTCTGGCAAATGTCTTGCAAGATGTCCAATGTCGGATTTCGCCGCTTTTTACAAATAAACTGTCATTTGCGACGTTATTATTGAAAATTGAGATTTGTTGCATGCTAAATATTGCTTTTCCGTAATTGTACTCTAACTCTACGAAACAGCTACATACTTTTTGATAATTTGCGTAGTCAAAACGACTTCGTTTTCAAAGAAATGAAATGTCTTGCAAGTTTGTCCACTGGACGATTTTCATACGTTTTGAACGTTGTAAATTCGGGACGCTATTTATGGTGGATCATCTGTATATATTTCCTCAGATAGAATTTTCTTGATATTCAGATACTATCAAAAAGACAACAAAGTATAAAAAAAAATCCAATGGCTGGGGTTGTTCGTTTAGATGAGGTTCTTTAGTTGTGAAAAAAATGTTTATTACGAGAGGATAAAAAATAATCTTTTTCAAATTTTCAAATTTGGGGGAGCATAAAACTGCGATTTTTTTTATTTTTCTCAGCAATGAGATTCATATGTATAGAACTTGAACGTAAAAAATAAAATTGGACCTGAAGCGTGGCTATATACCTCTCCATATCATACAAGGCTTGTAAACATATGAGATGAATAGAATTAACCTTTTTTTCTGACAATCGTTTCATCTCTTAATCTAATTGTTCCGTTATTAAAGAAAGTGCAGTGAATTTTATAAGCAAGACCCGTTTAACTTGTAATTCCCGACAAACATTTTTTAATTAAATCAAAATATATATCGTCTTCCTTTTCGGATCAAAATGGGGAAACATTGCATTTTATTACGTTTTATGTCAATTGGTCTCTGGTAGAGAGTTGTCTCATTGGCACTCATCATACCGTATATATCTTCTTTTTCATATAGACTTATGCATTACCCAAATACGATATATTTTGTTGTTTGTTGCTTACGTTACTTTCAGTGGGAAATATTTCATGCATATTAAGTACAACCAAACATTAAGAAGTATCAATATTGATGTGCAAAACAGAAATTGCAAGCGAAATAAAAAAAATATCCCCAATATAATCATGATAATCATTAATCGCCGTAAAACGTAAAAAAATGACGTTACCATTTGAGACGCAATATCGTGCGTAACGTCTAAACAAAAGCAATTTTGACCCCCCCCCCCCCCCCCCCCCCCCCCCCCGAAACTATTTGAATTAAGTTTTTTATCCTTCATTGATTTTCTGATGTCGTCCCTTATCCTCTCTATGTAAACCCAATGCATGTCCTGATAAATGGTGACTCATGCATAGCATCATATGTGGTTATTAAAACAAGAAATATAATTTATTCATATTATAATAATTAATGTATGCTAGGACTTATAGATAGATGTCATTAGTCCCAGATCATGTAATAAAGTAGGTCTTATAAAAATACAATACCATTTTAATTTTGATGATTATATATATGTTTATATATTTAATAATGCCATTTTTTTGGAAAAAAGGGTAGGGGCAAGGCGTTTTTAAAACATATCAATGGGGCGCGGTTTTTTTTTGTTCTTCGGAAGTGAGCCAGAAGAAGTCCATTTCTGTTTGTTTTTTTTTTTTGCATTGGGAATATCTTCTGGCTCTCTTCCACCTCTTCTTTTTTGATAGGTTGACGGCAGAGGCACATAACAAACATGGCGTCGTTTAGTCTAAATGAAATTAATAAATTTATGAATGCAGATATATTAGAATGTGAGCTGTTTTATAAACGTTTTTTATGGTATAACAGCCTTAGTAGGACATCCCTGTAGGACGATAAGCTGGATAAATATAAGAACTACACGGACAATAACAGTTAAGGGACGATTATTTGATATTCTAGGGAAGGGGTTTTGATTGATTGGTGTTTAACGCTACTTTCAACACTATTGGGCTATTCCGTGGTGGTCAGTTTAAATTTATAGATGAAGGATGGGGAAGGGAAGAGAGAGCATTATTATTCATTTCAATCTGTCGCTAATCATGCCTTTTTTTCAGCTCTTACCAGGCAACCATATTCATATATGAAATCCTTCTGTCCCCCACCCCAGCAAATAAATAAATATCAAATGGTTTTCCTCTTATTTAACACAAGTTTAAATTGATTGATTGTTTGTTGCTAATTTTAACGCCCAGTGAAAATTATTTCATGCTTGTTCAGGAAAACACGAGTTTAGAAGTCACGTATATAATATAAAAATGAAGAGATGAAATATGATTGCTAATAAGGCAACTATCCACCGGAGTTCAAATATGAAGTGTATGTAAGCAATTATAGATAAGATAAAAAAAAATAAGAAAAAAATATTTTCAGTCGGGTTACATGAAATACTACAAACATAAGCTCTGTAGAGCTTTTTGCCGTCATGTAGACAAATGCTTTTTGTAGACAATCGTAAGGCCTTCAACAATGACAAAAACCTGATACTGTAAAGTCGTCTATTAAAAGCCCGACATGAAAAGTGTGAACAATTCAAACGAAAAAAAAAACAGCCTAATTAAACATAACAAAACAATTTACAAAATATCAAATATGAGTCGAGACAGGAACCAACGACAACAACTAAACTACAGGCTCCATCCCTGGGACAGGCAAATAAAGAATATGGCAGGGTGGATATAAAAACGAAGATGTGGTATGAGTGCAAATGAGACAACTCTCCACAAGAGATCAAATGACACAGAAATCAACAGCTATAAATCACCGTACGGCCTTCGACAATAAGCAAAGCCTACACCGCATAGTCAGCTATAAAAGGCCCCGAAATCAAAAATGTAAAACAATTCAATCGAGAAAACTAACGGCCGAATTAATGTACAAAAAAATGAACGAAACACAAATATGTATAACAAAGCTACAAACGGCAACCACTGAATTACAGGCTCCTGACTTGGGACAAGCACATACATACAGAATGTGGCGGGGTTACACATGTTAGCGGGATCCCAATCCTCCCCTAATCTGGGACAGCGGTGAAACAGTACAACAACATGTTTGTGAGCAACCCATCTCGAAGCTGGGACAGTGGTGTAACAGTACAATAAAATAACAACCTGCACAAATCAGCAAATTAACTCAAAAGATCGGTACGAAACACCCAAAAAAACTAACATTAAGACAATAGACACAAAGCACCGACATAAGAGTATTCGCAATTACTGGAAGATTGCTCAAACCTAATTACAACTGGTACTGAAATAAATCTTGTTCTCCCAGACTGAGTTATCAATCAGTACACAACGCGCGGTAAAGGATTTATTAAAAAAAGGAAACAGTCTGGGAAACGTCTGGTTTACGTTGTATATTGATATAAGAAGGTGTGGTATGAGTGCCGATGAGACAACTCTCCATCCAAGTCATAATTTGTAAATGTTAACCATTAAAGGTCAACGTACGGTCTTCAACACGGAGCCTTGGCTCAAAACGAAGGGCAAGCTATAAAGGGCCCCCCAAAAATTAGTAGTGTAATACAATTCAAACGGGAAAAACCAACAGTGTCTAATCTATTTAAAAAAACGATATACTTGCATATAAATCCATATACAATGAAACGGTTTTTGAAAAGTGGACCGAACGTTTTGACCATCGAATTTTGCAATAGAAATACTAGTTAAGACCACAAGACTTTAACAGCCAGTGCAGGACTCGCACGAACGTTAGATTTAGTTAGAGGGGTGATATTCTGACGCATATTTTTAATTCTTGGTCACCCATGTTTAGAAAGAAAGGGGAGAAATCCAAACAATTTCCGACTAATCACAAACGTTGTTGCAAATTTGACCTTATGACGTCAAAGAATTTCCCATAATGCAGTTATTGCATGTAAATAAAAAAACTACTATACCAATTGAATAAAAAATATTGCATTCAAATTACATTTTATACCAATTGAATAAAAACTATTGCATTTGAATGAAAATTATACCATTTGAATGAAAAATTATACCATTTGAATGAAAAATTATACCATTTGAATAAAAAATATTGCATTTAAATGAAAAAATATACCATTCAAATAAAAAAATATTGCATTTAAATGAAGAAATATACCAATTAAATAAGAAATATTGCCTAGTGTAACATTGTATTCAACCAAATTATGTTTAAACTGCTTTTTGAGGTATATTGGGGTATGTTGGGGTATATTGGGGTAAAAATTCACGCTGCTATAATTATATATAAAATACGAATATTTGGTCATTTGATAGAGTAAAAGGTATATATAGATGTAAAAAAAAAAAAGAACTGGCACGAAAAGAGCACAAAGTTCTGATATATGTACATGTTCACGACAAAACGAATATCTAGAGGTCAAAGTATGATTTCCAATACAGTATGAATCAATAAGATTTTCAAAATCCTACACTCGAATGTGTTAAATCTGGCTTCCCTTAAAAGTGTTATGAACAGTTTTGCATTATAAAATTCATCTCAAATTATGTCCTGTTTTGTTTATGTATTTGAGGAAAAAAGGGGGGTCCTTTTTCCCACACTGGCAACATGAAAAAAATGACATTTATGTACAGTACACTACGTAGACATAGACATAGATAATTGGAAATGATTATAATAGCAATAAGTATCTCTGAAAATGAGTTCACTCTGATAATCAGAGGCTAAACCCCCTTTGAATGTGTCGGGAGCTATTTAAGTATTTTCTTACTTGGCCGTCGGGACACAGAGTTCAAAGGGGATTAATCAGAGGCGTAGCAGGGAAAGTATTTAATATTTGTACGGCAAAATGTCCTTTCTAGAAGGGTTTGTGCCATATCATAGGAATAATTGGTATGGCAATGAGGTGTTTAAAAAATAATTTGTATGGCGAATGTGCCTGCAGTAAAAGTTGCTACGCCCCTGGCCCCCTGTAAAATAAATAGCTGTGACTCATTACGGCCACTTAGTCTAGACAAGTTTGGCTTAAGCCATACATTTTATTACTTCAAAGAAACATTTAAATTTAATAGTCTGTCTTAAAAGTGTCTTTAGTCTTTAAAAAAATCTTAAAAAAATAATATAAGTTGACAATTATGAATACAGAACTTCGTTAACTAATGATGCCATATTGGATAGGGGACAGATTTTCTGGAAAATGGTATGAAAATATGGTAAAACCTATGCATGTTTCCAAGTGGCTGTTCTGTTACAATGATGTTTTTTAGTATTTTTCATACCATTTTCACCTACAGTATGAAAATCTGCCCCCTATTCAATATGGGGTCATTAACCGTGAAATCCTGTATTGCATGGAATAATATTTTTAAGTACAGTACATGTATGTACATAAATGCCAAAAATTAATTTGAATGTATAAATAGTTTTTTTATATACATGTATAATATATGTAATGTTTCTTTATTTATTCTAGGAATGAAGAGCAAAAAGATATAGCAGTCTTTATATAAAATAGTTCAGGAATCCAATTGGAAAGAAGAGCTTTTCAGTTAAGTATTTCCTGGGAATTAACAGGAACTTCTATAAATGTTTTTTTCTGGAAAAGTTATTCAAAAGGACAGTGAAGTGAAGGACTACATTAGACAAATATTGCTGAAGTGGTAAAATCAGACCCAAGAGATGTACAAAATTTCTACAATACATGTTACAGCTGACTTTAGCTACTTAATCACATTGACACTTGTGTGCTTTTATGTTTTCTTTACATAATTACTACAGTTCTATTAAAATTAATATTTTTATTCTTTGTCACAATTACTACTAAAAAAATTACAGCATTTTAATATGATTTTTCATAGTCTCACTTGCATTGTACTTAAATAAGTTGTCTGTAGATGTTTACACTAGGTTTTTAGGCATTTCACTTCACTTGATTAAAACAGCATTTAAATTTTTTGTTAAATTATGGCCTGAAAAATACATTTAACATTTTACAGGAGTTTTCACAATCAGTGAATGGCTGTTTATCACAGTAGTACATGTACATTTCACGGTCTTTTCACAATGGGCACATAATTTATCACGACTTTTTCACGGTGTACATTTTTGTTTTTCACAGGGTTTCTACGGTCTCTTTACCCAAGTTTTCAGTTGGCACCTTTTCACGGCCTTTTCACGACAAATAAAGGCATATACTGTACTATATCTACATTTCACGGTCTTTTCACAATGGGCACATAATGCATTATCACGACTTTTTCACGGTGTACATTTTTTTTTCACAGGGTTTCTACGGTCTTTTCACCCTAGTTTTCAGGTGGCACCTCTTCACGGCCTTAATTTTCACAAACTTTTCACAGCCTTTTTACGACAGTCATTCCATGGCATTGTCACGGATACGTTTCACTGCCCACCGTAAATTAACCGTGACAAACACTGTAAAAATCACCAGCATTTTTACGGACATTTTCACGGCCAATCTACGGGGCATTGTTCCAGTAGTGTTTGCTAGTCTGACAATGTCTGACATTGAATAAAAGGTTTGAACATATTTTTGTAAATCATTTCTAATAATAGAAAAGCGATATACAGTAAGATCTATAATATGCACATAATATACAATGAAATGTTTACATATACAATGTGAATCCGGAAACGTGTGACGAGGTTATGATATGAATGTTTACTATATCACTCTCTCTGGAGCGCACAGACTTGAATGAAAAAGAATTTAAAATTTCATTCTTAAGAACGTAGTATTTACGGTATAGCACCACTACATTGTTGGCGGCCGGTACAAAAACACACTGCTTTTCGAGTACTTGAATTGTGTTTCTAATTCTAGAAAAGGCGTATTATGTACTTTTTTATTTATTTCTAAATTATTTTCAAAATGTGACATTTGAATATCCACAAATTTGTTACATTTATTTAAATAAGAATCAAGAGATTTTTTTATCAGATATTTCCTGTTTACACCAATGTTTACAATAAGATGAAAGAGCGTCTTTTGTGACCTGACGACACTGTTTCCAATCTATTTTAGATTGAGGACGATATTTTCGTCTTTTTTTCAAAAAGTTTTTCACCACTCGGTATTGAACGATATTGAGGTTTCCCGTAATACAATGGCCATAGTGATCATATCTAAATTCGACTATTCACAGTTGCAAGTTAGAGGAGTAGTATTGTCTACACTGACGTCTGATGTTACTGATGTATAACTAAAAATTAAACTTCGGCTGGGTTTTTTGTATGTATGTATACATATAATAGGTGGTTCTGTGTAATCAAAATAGGGAGGTATAAAGTTTTGAATGGTAGAGTCATTAAATATACTCAAAATATTGAAGAAATCAATACCTCTGTTAATATATTTAAAATTTGTATTCAGAAGATGCCGTTTATGATCTTCAGTTTATCGATACGCAGGAACAGCCTATGGTGTCAAAAGCTGTAATTATACGCGATCTAGTTTACTTTTATCTTTATTTTGTCCGTTTGAAATTAAGTTAAATCGAGAAAATGAATTCAACGTATCAAACTTTGAGCTAGGGACATTCAAGGACTGCTTGTGCTTTTCAGGGAATGATGGCTTGTATATGACGTCCGCCTGAGATTGTCTTGATTTGTACTTTAATATCGTGCGTGTAACTTACGAATGTTTTTAAATGTGGTTTCATTTAAGTTATAGAAAAGAACTAACAAAAAATATTGATCGCATGAATATTTGGTTTTCCGCAACAAGACAGTTAATGAATTATTCTGCTATGACAAGGTATATAGAGTTTCGACTTTTCCCGTTATAAAAGCAGGCACCAACGGTGCAGTTTGTTTTTTCTTGATTGTTTTTCTTGGCTAAAAACCCGTCAATTCACGTCAAAGGATTAATTCTAATATGTCTCTGCTGTAAATGTAATAAATTTGAGTACCTAGAACTTTTTGTACGTAGACATTTTAAGGTAGATCATTAGTATATGTTTCCCGAGATAGAATTTTCTTATACTTTGCCAAAATGAAGATTTCACTATGCTCTTTTCAAAAATATAATAAAAAGGATGGGTCACCGTGCTATTTTTCAAGCTATGAGTCGTCGAAAATTGCCTAAATTTGGTTAGAATGATCATGAAAAAACACATTTTTGTGCATTAAAAGAAATCTATGAGATAGAATTTTGAAATAAATTGTAAGAAGATAGGTTTTATAATATGTTTTAAGATAATAAAAAGAAAAAATGGTGTCACCGAACTTGTTTTCTTGCTACAAGTAAAACTTTAAAATTTCCCTATCAGTCCAGTATAAATTTTTTACTAATAGAGTTATCTCCCCTAAAATTGCTTAGTTGAAAAAAATTATTCTAAAACACAAATGTTTGGTATTTGTTTAAATATTTTGGATAATGCAATAAATCAGCAAGTTTTCTTCATATATATAAACTGTCTAATCAATAAAATTGCACATCTGTCTAAACATTTGCAGATTTGGGCAAATAACTAGACTGATAGTGTACTGCGATAGTACAATCCAAGATGGCGGTATACCATGAATCTACCTTAAATACTTTATACTTAGTACAGGGTTAGCGTTTAATAGTGGACTCGCTGAAATTTATTTTTATTTTTGTTTAACTCATTTAAGTCTTTGACCATACAGGATATTTTTACATAAGTGAAATGCAAAAATATGATGCCAAATTGTGTGTCTTTGCTGAACTGTTAAACACATATTTTGCATCATCGCATTTCAACATCGTATGTCAAATATACCAAATATATTTCAAAAAGTAAACTATATTGTAATACACTAAACAATCAAATACTCACTATTTATTCTCTTGAGCTCTTCTGCAAAACAGGAAAATACAAATTAACTTCATTTCATTCTGTTTATTTAATTACGCCTTATTTAGGGTTAATTATGTTTGATTACGTTTAGTTTGGTTAAAACCTAAATTCATCGACACTTAAGCTCAGGAATATGAACTTGCAAGACCCTTTAATAAATTATATGCATTAGAAAGTGGTAAGCTATTATGATGTTTCGAATGTTATTTCTAAATGTTAATATGAGAACATATGACATATTAAGAAAATATGCACCCAGATGCCTTGAAGCTCTTACTTCTAACAGTTCACCAATTATTGGTGGCAATTACTAGTTAATGCAGACATGTCCCAATCTAGTTTACTGTAATCTTTATTTTGTCAGCTTTGAAATAAGATAAATCGAGAAAGCCAATTTAACGTATGCATTTTTTAGATAGGAACATGCAAGAACTGCTTGAACTTTTCAGGAAAAAAATGTGAGGTACCCATGATGGCTTGTATATGACGTCCACTTCAGATATGTCTTGATTGTTACTTTATAGGGGTCGCCCCGATATTCCGACACCCCATTAGTCCGACGCCCCATTGGTCCGACACCCCATTAATCCGACATCCCAAAAGTCCGACAAAGGTAAATTACTGAAATAGAACATATTCAAAGAATCATTATTGACGTGGTATATGAACTACTTTTTCTTATTAGAAACGGAAATAGATAATACCATACTACCCATTTGGTATTTAAGAAATACCATGACCATAGATATTTCAAGCATGATGATTTCTGGCCATCTACATTGTACACGAACGTATAGATCGAAAACTTTTAAAACTGAATTGTTAATTGATTTTTTATTTGAAAATTAGTGAGTTTAAAAGTTTATTAGTAAAATTAATCAATTGATGATAATTGGTTTAATATATAAAGACAATGTTGAGGTTGAAACTTCAACAAAACGGATAAAATTTGCTGTCAGAATGAACTTGTATTGAATAGCAATGAAACATTTGCCACTGGACTGTAAACAAAAAAACATATCGATCATGTACGAATAGTCATGGGAATGTACATCAACGATTTGATTTGTTATTGCATATTCATAAAACAACAAACCTTTTTTTTTTGTACATTGTTATTTTCATTCGTGTTCCTTGCTGTCCCTTAATAACACAACTAGTCTTTTCTTCCCGCTTTACGAATAATTGATTACCGGTCGAAATTTTGATTGAATAGCACAAGCAAACATGCTGTGTGAAAATAAGTTAACTCTAGCAACCCACACCACTTCTCTGACATTGACACAGGAATGAAATGAGAGTTAGATCGTAAGAACGCCTCATGAATAAACACAATTTTTAACAAAAACAAAGACCTTACATGTAACCCTCAATTATGTATCTTTTTTATTTAAAAAAAAATGCTTTGTGAAGGTGGGGAAACATGAACCCTTCCTTTTCAACCTATACTACCAGATTATCATGTCTCCATGCTACTCTTTATCACAAGGTAATTTTAGCTAAAAACACTTTGACTTGCGTACGAGTAAAATTTTGTATCAGTTGTTGACAAATATAAAAATTAGGAGATGTGGTATGACTGCCAATGAGACAACTATCCACCAAAGTTCAAATGGAGTGGATGTAAGCAGTTATAGGCAAATGTACGGCCTTCAACAATGAGAAAAACCCATACCGTATGGTCCGCTATAAAAGACCCCGACAATATATGAAAAATATGAAACAATTCAATTGAGAAAACTAACTGCCTAATTTATAACAAAATAATTTACGAAAATCAAATATGACAGACATGAACCAACGACAACCACTGAACCACAGGCTCCTACTTTGGACAGGCACATAAAGAATATGGCGGGATTAAACATGTTTGTAAGCGATCAACCCCCCCCCCCTTCCTCCTTCCTAACCTTGGAAGGCGGTGTAACAGTACAACATAAGAACTATAATAAACTGTTAACACAGAGATATGTCTCGCCTTTTGGTAAATTTGATAACGCAAATGTTGAAATTAAAATAGCAATACTTTAACATGTAAGTTATGCAAATATTCAAAGTCAATAGACCATGACTGAAGGTACATGGCTAAACAATCTCCATGGAAATAAGATGTGCCAATGATAATACAACTGCATACCAAATACCATTGACTTATCATAAGTCATTCCTTTTAAATACAAACATTAACTTGTAAACTATGTAAAAGTTTCAAAGTCAATGAACCATGATGAGGGGGTTGGGCTATATAATCTCCCATGGAAACGAGTCTTGCAAATGCCAATAAATTTGCATACCAAATATCACAGACTTAACATTAGCGCTTCATCTTAAACTGATCTAATCACAAACTAATACATGTAAACTAAGCTAAAGTTTCAAAGTCAATAGACGATGACTGAGGGGGCAGGACCAAATAATCTCCATGGAAATGAGATGTGCCAATGCTGATACAACTGCATACCAAATATCACTGACTTACCAGTAGTGGTTCACCATAAACTAGACCTAATCACAAACTAATACATTGTTGACGCCGCCGCCGACGCCGGAAACAACATACCTATGTTTCGCTTTTTGACTCCGTCAAGGCGAGACAAAAAACAGTTGTAAAAGGCTGAACTCATCAGATGGATACAAATAGAAATACATCTAACAAAAAACACAGAATGGACGTGGACGGGTACTTGTACAAATAGATTGTTTCTAGGTCAGAGCTGTTTTGGTCCATTTATGTAGAAGAAATGTAGTAATCACTTCAAATACTATCCTTCACTCACAGATATTGCTTCATATATGTTTTTAAAACTGACCTGTTAATTTAATTTATTTTTCATTCTTTTTTTTCCCAAAAAATTTCTACAAACAGTCATCATCCATATTATCGTTTAGTTAATACAATATAAAAAATTTTCTGACTTCGATCGAAAATGACTTAATTTCTTACTAGTTCTCTCCAAATAATTACAGATTTTGCTCGGGTAGATATTTAGTTAAATAATTATTTTATTCGTAAACGTTTTTAGATTTTGCTCGGGTAGATATTTAGTTTAATAATTCTTTTATTTGTAAACGTTTTTACATACTATAAAGGAAAATATGGGAGTTTTTAACTTTTTAGTTGCGGTTTAACGGTGTAAATGTCGCTTGATTGGCGGAAAATCAGCAAATACCAATTATAAAGAATTTCGTTTTTCTTTTTCGTGTTGATTTTCATTTCCTCATGCAGCTATCTTTTTTGCAGAATTTTGTTATCTTTTGACGCAGATTTAATATTTAGCACGTAGGTGTATCTATACACCGATAAGAAAATGTGTGGCATGTCACAAGAACTGATGAATAGCTTTTTACTTTGACATCAATGCCAAAATATTACAACATACATAAGATTGTCCGGCTTGAAATTTCTTGATTTATTCGCATTGCATTTATCATGTTTATCCAAATACATTTTTTTTTAAATTTGCCTTCCAAAAGAGTTAATTTTTGCTTCATATAATTTAATTTTCCTCATAGAGGTTGGTCCGCTTGGATCGGAAGTTGTTCATTGCATATAGCAACATATAGGGATTTCATACAAAACTCCATAACCTTTTGATCTCCTTGTTTGTTAGATGTTTAGAAAATTATGAAATGTTTAATTTGATTACCCAGTTTTGTTGACCCCTACGCGACGCGTTGCAGGGGACACAGAAACACCGGGCGTCCGTCCGTCTGTCCTTGTATCCATCCGTCAGTGCATACTTTTTTAACCATTTTTTTCACTGTCTTCAAGAGTTCAAGGCATTAACTTTAATTAAATCTCTCTCTTCGAGTTAAAACATAGATGCTTAAAGATAAATCAAATTGACATTAATGTTTCATTTTAGCTGTCAAAAAGTCTACTAATATAGAAAAGGGTGCTTCATGTGTTCAAGTTAAGCACTATTAGCATTTAACAAGTAACATTTGTCCATCCTGTACAATGAAGCCAGCATCACACACACAATCATGTAAGCAGTAAAGCCTCATTAGAGCCTAAACTTTCTTAGTTCTCTGCTTTGGAAGAGAAACAAAGTTTAGTATCTACATCTAAGTAATTCAACAAAACAAAATTTGACAAAATGTTCACTCTAGTTAAGAAATTGATACTCCTTTTTAGTTATGTAAAACATGAGGCCCGCGCCTCTATCAATCTATGTTTTGTTTGAGTGAATATATCCTACTGGTTCCACTAATACAACGATGACTGTCAACCTACCTTGATAACTTGCATTTACTGTTCTTGATCAGTCGATGGACAAGGCCTTCTTTTCTAAACGCAGTTTTAGTATTAAATGAACACATCATCATGCTTTCAAATATAAAAGAGATAGAACTTTTGTTTAATTATTCAGTGTCGGACTATTTGGGCGTCGGACCAATGGGGTGTTGGACTAATGGAGCATCGGACTATTGGGGTGTCGGACTAATGGGGTGTCGGAATATCGGGGCTGCCCCACTTTTTATCGTTTGTGCACCTTTTGACTGTTTTAAAAAGAGCTAGGTGCCATTTAAGTTATAAAAAAGAACTAACAAAACAATATTGATCCTATGAATATATGGGAAGACTGTTAATGAATTATTCTGCTATGACAAGGTATATAGAGTTTCGACTTTTCCCGTTTAAAGTTAGTCTTGGCTACTTGTATTGGTTTGGTTTAACTCAATGTGACCTCAATCACTATGCTATCAATTTTATCAAAAATAAAGTACATACGTTTTAATGCAAATGGATTCATAATTCGCTTTTCGACTTTAAAAGTCAAAACGAAACAAAAGGATTTTTTACTTTTTGCTTTACGATAATGAAATGGCATTATGAACAAGAATTAACACAAATCGCGTGATATCAGCGTCAAACCAATCTTTTTGTAAGAATAATTACCTCCATCTGCTTTCCGTTTACTCATTTTATCGTTGCTCAACTACAGACCAGGTCTAATGCTGCAAGCAAGTTATGCGACTTTCTTCATTTTGGTCGATATCGAAAGTTAAAAAATTGGAGTTTCCCTAGTTGCTATAAATAGATGGTACGATTATAGTTCAACATTTAAATATATACTGAATGAACATAACAACGAACAGAAAATCAACTGTGATCATCATACTGGGCTTTTTTTTTTATCATGGGGCACACAAAACACATTTTGTTTTTATAATGTTTATCCTGGTGTCGAAAGTACATGTATGATGAACAGTATGTTTAGAATTAAAGTTAGTCTAAGTCTTCTACAATCAAAAACGTGACTTATGCTTTAAAAACAAACAATCTACTGTATATGATACAACTTAAATTACATGGGCAATATATATGTTTTTATCTTCACTAACAGATAAACTTTGTATCAAAAAACCAGTATCAACATCCCTTCTTTTAAGACAATGCCAATTTAAGACCCTATAAATAGTAATCGGCCTGAAATTGTTTATTTCATTTAATTTAAGCCGACACTCTTATTTTTCAGTAGATTACAAAAGAGAGGCGAAAGATACTTAAAGTTGGAGACTAACTGACAATGTAATGGCAAAAAACGGGGGAAAAAACAAACAACAAACAACAGTTTACAAAACACGAGATAAAAAACGAAAGACAATATAGTATATGTATATAATTTGACAACAGGAAACAATGAGTCAAAAATTAAAAAGAATATTTAATGTTCCAATTGAGGGCCCTTGTTGGGCAGCATGGCATCCACACACACCTAACAATACACTGGTATTTCGTAAAACGTTATCACATTGAAATAAAATATTGAATTTTCATATAATTATTAACTAACATACATATTTCTTTATCTCAAATAAATCATGTACATATTTGACCCAGGAAGGACCAGAACCATAAACTCAGTAATATTTGCAAATTGAATGTGTTATTTTCAGTTGCACTTCCAAGAGTGGGATTGAAATAACAATATTACTATATGATGAGAAAATTAAAATACACGAAACATTTATAAAATGTTTACAAAATTTTAATAAAGGCATGAAAAGAATTAAGACATGTTTCCTCTTTTTTATGTTTTTCATTCACAAATAATTCTGTGTCAGACAGTTAATCTACTCTTATTCATAATATAGAATAAAAGTCGTTATTAAAAGGTTATATATAAAATTTGTAGAATTATAGGTTGCAGTCAAATAAATTGGAACAAAGAATTTTCTGTGTTTTTTGTTTATTTTTCTTTTTTACGTCATTCCATTCATTTATAATAGCACATGCTCATGTATATAAACAAATTTTGCTAATTGTTTACCTTTTAGGGATTAGCAGTTTCAAACTCAGTGACAATTTGTATAGGTATGGTTTCATTCTGTTCATGAAGGTTCAAGTTAAAATGCAATATATATTTTTTTTTTCATTTAAATGCTGATTTTGTTCATTTTTCTTCTTGCATGTGTCAATATTCATATTGAAAGACAAAAACAAGAAGAAAAACAAACTCTTTGGTATACTAAGAATAAAACTGAAAAATGTTTACTAAGTTGCATTAGCTTGAAAACAAAGTATATGGAAGGTCATGATGAAAAATCAAGGCAATATAATACTTACAAAATATCACTTACAAATGACTGCTCACCAGGCAAAGTAAGTTAACTTTATCAAATTGAGTAGTTCAAGCTACTTATATAGAATAACAGAACTATAACTTATTATAAAATATCAGTTCAAAATCAAAAAAAATTAGTACTGCATTAATCTCTTTATGCCGTTTTCTGTAATATAAAATAAATATTTTCTGTAAACATATAATTGACGGCCCTTCTTTAATAAAACTGTAAACCATGTGTATCGTATATACATGTATATTTGTAAAAAAAATCACATTTTGGTAATTCTTCAAAAAACGACATTGATAAAACAGATCAAGATATTCATCAAATTGTTGGACAGTGCAACATCAGACCAAAACAGCTATACCAATATCATATTTTTAAATGATTAGACCACTTGTCGTTAACTGTAAAACGCACAAGATACAATATCTAAAATTTAAATAACAGAATATACGCAAAAGGTCTGTCATTAACATGTAAGTATTAAAATAAAAGAACAACTTTATGATTTGACATTCGACAACTATTGAAAACGCTCCTGTCTTTGGACAGGCAAAATCATTATGTAGAGGTTATACTAGATTTTGAGCTTACTTGACAGCTAGGTATAAACTATAGTCTTTTCTACACATTGATATCGTAAAATATAGGCAAACTAATAAATTATCGGTTCAAATAACTCTCGTTTGTTATTTATCCATTTTTAGATGGTGACGTTCCCTGGTCACAATCGTATGGTGTTTATTTATCTCAGCTTGTTCGATTCACTCGTATATGTAAAAACGTATTTGATTTTAACGAAAGAAATCTCGGTATTACTGAAAAATTATTACAGCAGAGTTACAATCTAGTCAAAACATTTACTAAATTTTATCATCGGTACAAGGACATCATTCGTAAATATAAATCAACATGCAGACATCTTATACGTTCAGGTATTTCACACCCATTTTTTTATAGTAATATTCTTTACAAAGCACAAAAATGTCGGCATTCACCTCAATAGCTAACCAAACCTTTAAACAGACTTATTCAGAAGGGATATAGTTACGATACTGTTGTCAGGTCATTAAAGATGGCATATTTTGGTATTAAAATTGATTCACTCAAAGGGTCTTTGCATCGGAAACAAACACATTTATTATAAAACCTGTTGTTGTCATAATACGGGTTATGTTTTTCTCATATATTGTATGATGGCATGATACTAAACCCCCAACGAGAGGGACTGTGCTTGATTTTCATATGATGAAGACATAATCTTTCAATCAGTTTGATTGAGGTGTGGAGCTGGCATGATAGTAACTGCTAGTAGTCCTTTGTTAATTTATGTATCATTGTCATTTTGCCTAGTTTCTTTTGTTATCTATTTTGACATCGGACTCTGACTTCTTTTAATCTGAGTTTTACTGTGCGTATTGCTGTGTGTTTGGTTTTTTTCTACATTGGCTAGAGGTATAGGGGGAGGGTTGATATCTCACTAAACATGTTTAACCCAGCCGCATTTTTGCGCGACCAAAGTCAGGAGCCTCTGGCCTTTGTTAGTCTTGTATGATTTTTAATTCTAATCCATTTATTGGTCATTATCAAAAAAACATGCAAATATATGTTATTTGGTCTTTTTAAG
Source organism: Mytilus californianus (assembly GCF_021869535.1). Classification (NCBI taxonomy): domain Eukaryota; kingdom Metazoa; phylum Mollusca; class Bivalvia; order Mytilida; family Mytilidae; genus Mytilus; species Mytilus californianus. The sequence goes on from NW_026262604.1 coordinate 56,113,288, forward strand.
TCACAGACATAAAAATATATCAAAATAACACTTGTATATGTTAGATATGAATGTTTTCTGATACACTATATACAGTTTACAGTATGAAATGTTATTAAAACATCCTTAATGTTTTCTGAAACCCTTGGATATAGCCAGAATTAACTGTTATTGGTTTCTTTAGTACCTTTCAGACCTGAAATAGGACTATTTATTCATATTCTTTGTTATTAGGATTTATCACAGTGACTATTTATTGCATTTAGATATATACAAACATTGTTTAATGGTTTGGGAAGTGTATGTTGGTTTTATAATAAAAATTTTCAACAAAAGAAGAGTCGCATTTTTTTTAAGTCACTGGTGTAACCAAAAGACAAATTGGTTGGGTAAGAGTTATCTTTCTCAAGATTTCAGCATTTACAAGTTTCTCACCTAGCAAAATTAATGTTACCTGTAAGCATGTAATGCAGACGACAAAAAAAATCTATGTTGGAAATTAGTGAAAAATTCTTAAAAGTAAGTAAAAACTGTATCGTAAATGAAATTAGTGTCCATGGTGTACCCCTATAAAAATCATTTTCCGAAAGATTTCCTAAACTTTGATTTATGAAAAGATATTGATTGTAGAAACATGCACCAGGAACAACATATAAAATAGGGGAATGGAGCACTTATTTTGCAACTAAATTTACAAATACACCAGTACGTCATTGGTGTTACTGTCAAGTCAATGGTGAGACCACTTTAATAAAGTAACACCATTGACCAGTTTAGTAACACCACTGCACTGACTATATTATGACAATCAGCAATTTTTTGTGTTTTTTTTCATGTTTAACAACCGAAACATCATATTATTTATGAAATTTAATCCTTATTTAACAATGTTTTAACAATATAATGTATTACCTATACCAAGTTTTCACAAACTGGTGTATGCTGGCAACACCAATGACTCTATTTAGTAACACTATTGACATTTTTAGTTATTGATGTTATATTATATAATTTGTGATTTTTTAGCCCAAGATTTTTTTTTAATTTTTTTTTGCTGAGTGTTCTTTGTTTTGTGTTCAGTACTTAATAAAAGTAAAATTTGAACTTCTTTGTCATTGTAGTTACTGAAGGGTCAGTGGTGTTACTATATAAAAATGCAATAATATTTATTTTTTATTAACAAATGAAAGTTTGTTTAGGCTGTATACGAAGGATTAGGTATTAACTTATCATTCAGTCTTACACATTTTACATATATTCAGTTTTAGTGTATACTTTAATATTAACAACAGCCATAATTAGGACAGCTATGTTTTTTACAACAATTTATTCTGAATTTTATGTTCAAATAGAATGCATAGCTATAAAAATAATGTCAATAAGTAGTAATGTAACCCTTAACAACAAATTGGAACAGTTGTTTGGTTTTTAAAAATATTTTTTAATAGCTAAATGCATGTTTTTATCTTGGTAACACCATTGACATGATTCTATCAAGGATGACCTAAAATTGTTAAAATTGAAGGAACTCCTAATTTTCCCCATTGCATATTTATGAATATAGTTGCTACCATATTTCAGCATAGCAGGACATATTTTAATTTTTAAAACAATGACATCAGTTTCCCGAAATTTCCCTATTCGAAATATGCATGTTTTTTTATAATGACCCTTATATGTTTCAGAGTTAAGTATGACGTCCATTTTCACTAGTACACATTTTTGTTTATGGGACTGCTGAAGCCGCCTCCGGGTGCGGGATTTTCTCGCTGTGTTGAAGACCAATTGGTGGCCGTCGGTTGTTTTCTGCTCTTTGGTTGGGTTGTTGTCTCTTTGACATGTTTGACACATTCCCCATTTCCATTCTTAATTTTATTATGTGTTCCAATGGTTACAAGGAAGAGGAAGGAAAAGGATGAGAAGAAGTATCGGCAAGTATTAAAGCAGGCCGACGAGGACCTGTGCGTGTCTATTGTTACAGGAATGAGACAGGTAAAAGATGAAGAGAAATATTAACAGATACTGAAGGAGGCCGATGAAGACCTATATGTGCAAACTGAAAAATCAGATGAACCAGTACGTTTTATAGCCAGATCGACTCTTGGCTTCATTTGTCAACCTCCTAGGCGACATCCATATAGGCATGCTATTATGCTACACCTTCCATGGTATTTAGCTTTAGAATTTGCTTGTTTTCATTGTAAGAAACAATTTCAACAACTTACTTTGTTAAATCATCATATACAAGTTATTCGCACAAGTATGGAAAGCGAAGCTAAATTTAGCCCAGATAGGTATCAGATGTGGTTACAAATGTTAAATATTCTTTTAAGAGAAGTGGCAAGAATTCTACAAGTATCATACCCAGAAGGTCTGATTAGTTTTATAAATTCTTTAGATATTCCTGAAAAAATAAATTATAGATCGATCTGCTAAAAACCTAGAATTTAGAACAGAGGAAATTTATATTGCTGACATTTTCTGTCAAATCAACAAACTACCACAATTTAACTTCATTATAACTGTATTATGGTCATAATCAAGCTTCTGTCAAATTTCATAAAATTCCATGCAGGTTTGACAAAGTTATTGATGTCTAAAAAAAACTTTAACCACAGACTGAACCTAAATGTTGACGCCAACGACGGAATCTAGGATCGCTATGTCTCGCAGGCTCGACAAAAAGAGATTTTGAGCTGGACTAAATGTCTCGAAAATTTAAAATATTTAATATATACAGATATAAATCTTAAATCTGCTTTTCTTTCTTCTCTTAAGACATGCACAAAATATACAAAGAAAATTTTACTCTGAAATTAATTTTTCAAGCTGACATTTATATCTGTATAAATAATTATTTTGATCAATGCAATTTAGACTTCGATTAAAAAAAATATATTGTATTGTTGTAACTAAGACTACTACCTAAAAACAAATGTTAATGCTTTCCATAAACATTGTTTAATACACTAGTCATTATATTGATTAGATTATTTATACAGTGTGTAAAATTCATGATCATGATCAAATAAAAAATAATTGTGACAAGCAAAGTAGTAAAGGTCACTGATATCAGTATGTCTGTTTAGCTTTTTCTGATATTTGACTTTGATTTCTGAATTACTCTGCTTTAAAAAGTGTCCCACTTCTCATAACATAAGCATTTTACTGTTTAATGAGACAATGACTGTTACAGTCCTACATTTTTTGGAGATATGAGTTTTTCTACTGAAGATGGGTTTTTTCACATTGCACCACTTTTGAAGCTCAAGTGGAAACCACCAGCTGCATTTCTGTCTCAATGTGTAGTTCTTTATTAATAAATTTTTATAACGTAGGTACAATCTTGTATAAAGGTCTATTGACGTATAAAGGAGTGACCAGTTCATTTTCTGTCCTTGATTTTAAATCAAAAGATATGAAATAGTTTACTGACTATAAAAGTTTCGAAACACAAACTGCATGTAGGCTATTTTCCTTGATTGGCACAATAAAAAAATGTATGTACTAGATTCCCTAGAGATAATTCAGTTCAATTTTGTTTTAATTTTATCATTATAAAAATCAGGAGAAGTGGGACGATTGCCAATGAGACAGCTATCCACCAAAGTTCAAATGAAGAGAATGTAAGCAATTATAGGCAACCATATGGCCTTCAACAATGAGAAAAACCAACACAGTATAGTCGGCTATAAACTGAAAAATAAGAAACAATTCAATTCAGAAAACTAACGGCCTGATTTATAACAAAATAATTTACGAAAACAAATATGACAGACATGAACCAACGACCACTGAACTACAGGCTCCTGACTTTGGACAGGAACATAAAGAAAGTTCGTTCAGAAGAAAATATTTAAACTCAATACCAATTCAGGGTTGGTGTAGGCAATTGATTGAGGTAACATGAAGCATAACTGATGAAGTTTATTACCAACACTATGTTCAATTGAACTTGAATAGAGTTTTCCTTAATGTAATGTTAAAGACTGAAATGTTTATATTTTTATTGTACAATGATTGATGTGATGTTAAAGAATGAAATGTTTATATTTTCTTTGTTCAATGAATGACGTTAACTTTCAAACTATCAGCAAACAGGAAGTAGCTGCAAATCAGTTTAAAATATTACTTGCACATTACAACTCAAAATGCCTAAGCTCAAGACCAAAACATAAAATTATTCGCTTCCATAGATGCCAAGACCGATTGTTCTTCTTCTCTTTGTATTAGCTTCCTTTAAAAGGAACACCAAGGATAAAATCCAAGTAAAAGTAGTATTTACACGGTAAAATATAATGTATATATTTTAAAAGTTAATGTCCAAGGGTAATATACACAGTAAAACTCTTCTATTTACACATACAATCCAACTGTCATTTATGAATAATAAAACACAAATTATACGGACTTAAAACTGTTTATTTCAGACCGTCAACCATCCATTGCCTCAAGCAACTTTGAGCGTTTTATATATAGTTTATAGCACATCTCCCTAGTTTTGGCTTCTATCGTGTTCATTATATTTTTATTTGTTAATATTTGTGAGAAATGACTGCAGTCTATAATTAGCCTGATAATGTTTGGTTTGTATTGAAAGACACTGTGCCAGACTTCTTCTGTTGTATGTTGAGTAACATAGTCCTTGATCGGTTCAAAATACGTATTTCTAGTTTTGGATAACAGAGGACAATCCAGGAAAAAATGAGAGATGTTTTCCTCAAAAAGGTTACATAATTGACAAATTGGAGAAGGTGATTGATTAAATTTTGCTCTATCTGAATTTAGTATAAATGTTCCTGAAACTATTCTAGTTTTAATAATGGCTTTTCGAACTTCAGCTTTTGTTTTGTCAAAGATATTCCAAACTGCATGATTTTTGCCAATAAGTAGATGTTTAGTTTCCATATATCTTAGAGTTGATTTAGATTCAGCATCGTCCTTTAAAGTATTTAGCCAGTATGTGTTCAATTGCTTCGTTACCAAAGATTTCCATTCCATTTTTGAAGGAAGAGATTCTTGAAGAAGATGAATCGGAGGCAGTCCATACTTCAATAAGATTACTCTAATTGTAGAGAAAAAGCTGTTCGGGTTATCGTAGTTAACCGACATTTGTCTAATGATGATATCTTTTACTCTTTTAACGTTCGAAGAAAGTAAATTGTGAAGAAAAGACAATTGCTTTTTATTTGAAGTTCAGCTTCGATTGGGAGTCCGCCAATCAAGAGGTATATTGCAGCTATTGCCGTTCGTTGTCGTTGAGGAAGAGATTGGAGATGTCTTAAATTCTTTCTATGAAAAGATTCCAGCTGTGTTATATTGGTCTTATTTAAAGGAACGGCTTCCAAACCATAAAAGAGTCTTGGCAGAACATATGTGTAGTAGATTTTATAAGACGTTACTGGATCCAAACCATTTGTCCCATGCACCCCAGAGCCCATTAGTACATACAATGTTCGTCTTGCAAGCTTGATTCTATTTGCCACATTTATTTCTCCTTTCTTTTTCCAGCTTCTAGTTATACCTAAATGAGTTGCTTCTTTTGATACTGTAACCGGAGTATCATATAGAGTCCAATCAGGGCTTGTGACCTTTCCACATGTGACAATTTTTGTTTTTGTAGGATGAATTTTGTAGTGATGTTGATTAGAATATCTTTCTGAAATATTGAGCATAATTTGAAGATTGTCTCTATTTGTTTCAATAAAAGCCATGTCATCAGCGCAGGTAGGAGTACCGACAAAAATATTTCCAGTGTTTAAGGCTAAAGAGTTTCTTTCTAGTTCTAAGAGTAGATCTTGTACACAGAAATTTTTTCGCTAAGATCGCCTTGCCATTGTACTTTTGTTGTCAAATTAGAATATAGATCTTTAATCACCAGCCATAGAAAGGAGGGAATATTTGAGTCTAATAATTTATCTAGAATAATGTCATGCTGTACCACGTCAAAGGCTGATTTGACATCCAAGAAACCCATATAGAATTCACTATTTTTCCTTGTTTGATCATATTTTGGTTCAGATATAATGAAACTAGAGATAAGAGGATTTAGGCCTTTAGTGAAGCCAAACTGTAAATCCGTAATGTTTTGAAGATTGAGTTTTGGTAAAATGCAGTATTCGAAGACTTTTCCTAGAACTGGGGTTACTGTGATACTCCGGTAACTGTTTACATCAGAAGGATCCTTGTCCTTTTTTAAGACGGGGAAGAGAATGCCGGTTTTAAAGGTACCTGAGGTCCTTAGGGTTACTATTATATTGTTGAAAAGTTTAGTTAGATAAGGTCCTATTTCATTTTTGCAAAATTTGAGATGTTCAGCACATAGTCCAAATTCGTCAATACTTTTATTCATATTTAATTCTTCGATATCTTTAATTATATCAACAGCTGTAAAATAGTTGAAAGGTCTTCAAAAGTTTTCGTCATTTCTTTTTGACGGATTTTGCATAAATTTACATATAGATCATCGTATTGTTCAGGTTTTGGAGCACTTAAGTCTTCATAATAGCTTGCAAAAGCTTTCCTTTGGTCTTTAGCCAGAAACAGATATTCATTCTCATCAGTTTTTATACAATTTACTGCTCATTGAGATTTGTCACCCATATTTCTTCTGATGATTCTGTGGAACATTTGTGAGCTAGAGGTGTTCATAATTTGTCTATGAATGGTATTTTTTTATGGGTCCTTAATTCAAGAGATAACGGATGTCCAGTTGGTTTGCCCAACTCTGCCCATTTGTTGTAGAGAACTTTACACATCTTAAGTAAGACTGTAACTTCAGTGAAAGCCTTCCATTTTGGGCCTTTCAACTGTGTAATTTTGGACGGAATAGACTGTTTTTGAGCATTAATAAGTGAATTTGAGATACTATCTATTTGCTGATCAATTTCCAGTGTTGGAAGATCCTTATGAAGCAACTCATTTAGGATTGTTTCCCTATATTTCTCTTCATCCCTTTTTTTTACATAAGACTTTCATTTTGGTGATTTTCTTTTGACTTGTATTGTGGACAAGAAGAGGAATGCTGATATTTGTTTGTAGAATAACTGCACAATGTGCCGAAGTGTTGGCATAGGATTTGTCTAGAATACAGTTCTTTTTAGATAAATTATTCCTGTTGGAAAGAATATAATCAATCTGTGAGGATCCATGGTGAGCATGCTGGAAGAAGGTAGGTTGGTTGCCTATATCGGGTCGAAAAAGAGAAACTTCCTGAACAAACTCCCTCAACAATCTATCATGTTTGTGTGTTCTAGTCTGAAGAAAGGTCCCATTAAGATCGCCAGCCAGAATTATAACATATTTGGATTGATATTTTTCAATGATGTCGAAGATTATATCCAGGCATTCAGAGTATTGTGTTTCAGAGTTAGTATTTATTGTAGGCATATATGCATTGATGATACAGAGCATAGGATCGGTTGCTATAGTTATAGCAATGATTCGTTCATTTCCTACCTCCAGTTTCTTAATTTTGCTCGACCATTGTCTGGGCCACAAGATTGAGACACCAGCTTGTCCTCTTGGTGCTTTAAATTTGAGATAGGTTCATTGACATCATGGCATCTAGTAAAATTTTCCAAAGATGGGATTAAATTTGACATACTAGTAGTTTGTTTTTGAAATTCCCAAAGAAAGTGTTCTTGGAGGCACATAATTGTATTTTGAAGATCCAGAGTGTGTAGGTATTGATGATTTGACTTGAGTGTTGTAACATTTCAAAATTTCAACAAACAGAAAGTAGCTGTACGGCTGATGTTATAGACCAGATATGCGCAGAATTTCTTCGGAACAATTCATTATTTTGATATGATATTCAAGATCATAAAATTTGCATTCGATAACGGAGTTGTACCGGAAACTTGGAACCAAATTTTGATCAATCCTATTTTAAAACCAGATAAAGACAACCGTGATCCCCTGGGGTATAGAGGAATAGCTCTTATGTCAATTCCTTGTAAAATATATGCTGACATTTTAAATGTACGATTGTCATCTTGGTTAGAAGACAATAAAATACTAGCTGACGAACAAAACGGTTTCAGGAAGGATCGTGGCTGTATGGAACATCTTTACGCTTTAACAACTCTTATTACTAATAGGAAAATTGAACGTAAATCGACGTTTGCGTGCTTTATAGTCGTAAAAAAGGCCTTTGACACCGTGAACAGAGAAATGTTGTGGTATAAATTGATGGCACTTGGTATAAATGGAAAGTTCTTGAAAGGTTTACAGTCACTGTACGTAGATGTTCGTTATGCAGTAAAAATCAATGGGTACATGACAGACATGTTTAACATTAATTTGGGAGTGAAACAAGGATGTAAGTTATCCCCGACGTTGTTTTCAGTTTATGTAAACGATCTGGCAGATGAAATCAACTCTTTAAATTTGGGTTTACCAATAAATGCAGATAGTATGCTTTCGATATTGTTATACGCAGATGACATTGTTCTATTGGCGCCCAACGAAGAATACCTTCGGCAAATGTTGGATATTGTTCATAAATGGTGTTCCAAATGGAGACTTTGTATTAATTTTGACAAAACTAGTGTAGTGCATTTCAGATGTGGGTCATCACCTCGATCTAACTTTTATTTTACTTGTGGAAATACCGTTGTGAAATATGACAGCAAATATAGGTATCTTGGTATGTGGATAGATGAACACCTAGACTGGAGATTTACGGTTAGAGAGGTGAGAAAATCAGCCAGTCGAGCTTTGTCAGCACTTTATACTAAATTTATAGCCTGTGGCGGAATGGACTTTGATATATACGAAAAATTATATGAAAACCTTGTTCAACCTGTTTTGTTGTATGGATCTAGTATTTGGGGTATATCGGAACATAAGCAACTAGAAACTGTGCAAAATAGGTCATGTCGATACTTTTTAGGGGCCTTTAAAAACTCCACCAATCTAGCCGTTCGTGGTGATATGGGATGGAAAACGGTAAAAACAAAACAGAACATTGAAGTAATAAGATTATTTTTCATACTTTCTAATTTAGAGGATGATAGAATAGTTCGGACTATCCATGAAACTAGTAAGACAAAACAACGATCATGGCATTCACGTTTATTAGCTTTACTGAGAAAATATGAATTAAACTATTCAATCAATCTCAGCATAACAACCAAACAAAAGCTTCAAACGGCTCAAAACAAATTAACAGCTAATTAAAAACTGGATTCTGTTTCTCCTGTTTCACCAAAATTGCATTTTAACACAAAATTATACGATTTTTTTTTTTTTTTTTTGGGGGGGGGGGGGGGGGGGGGGGAGGATGGAAGGCTTCTTAGTCATTTTGCATTTTTTTGCCAATGGTTTTATCTAGTGTTGTTCTTCTAATGGATTTTGTTTAGCTTCGTGCATTGGTATCTTCTGCTATATAGTTGTCTGAATCGCTCACCTGTTATTTTTTGCTTAAATCTTTCATAAATGATTATTTTTGCTTTTCAATATATATTAATGAGTGGCTTAAAAATGCCATTTAAATGTTCTTTGTATCTGTCATATTTTCTTCAAAAGCAAATAAATGCATTTTAGCCAAAGTGGCTATGTTTCTTGACGTACAAGGAAATAAAATACAAATTTTATACTAGATTCATTTGAGAAGATTTTTTAAAGTTTATAGAAAACATAAACAAATTGTGTAAAATTGTCCTTAAAGGGCAATAACTCCTTATGGGGTCAATTGACCATTTTGGTCATGTTGACTTATTTGTAGACCTTACTTTGCTGAACAATTTTGCTGTTTACAGTTTATCTTCATCTATTATAATATTCCAGATAATAACCAAAAACTGCAAAATTTCCTTAAAATTACCAATTCAGGGACAGTAACCCAACAACAGGTTGTTTGATGCGTCTGAAAATTTCGGAGCAGATAGATCGTGACCTGATGAACATTTTTACCCCTGTCAGATTATCTCTATATGCTTTAGTTTTTGAGATAAAAGCCAAAAACTGCATTTGACCCCTATGTTCTATTTTTAGCCATGGCTGCCATGTTTGTTGATGGATCGAAAATTCAGATACAATTCATAAACTAGATTCCTAAAGGCACATTCATTTAAAGGTTAGAAGTATTAGGCACAGTAGTTTCAGGAAGAAGATTTTTAAATGTTAGCAAACATGATGAACAAATTGTGTAAAATTGTCTTTAAAGGGCAATAACTCCTTAAGGGGTTATTGACAATTTGGGTTATATTAACTTTTTTGTAGATCTTACTTTGCTGATCATTATTGCTGTTTACAGTTTATCTCTATTTATAATAATATTAAAGATAATAACAAAAAACTGCAAAATTTCCTTTAAATTACCAATTTAGTGGCAGCAACCCAACAATGGGTTGTTTGATTCGTCTGAAAATTACAGGGCTGATAGATCTTGACCATTTTGAATTAAACATTTTAACCCCATGTCAGATTTGCACTAAAAGCTTTAGTTTTTGAGATATCAGCCAAAAACTGCATTTGACCCCTATGTCCCTTTTTTAGCCATGGTGGCCATGTTTGTTGATGGATCAAAACTTTGGATATAATTTATAAACTAGATACCCTAAGGAACATTCAGTTTAAGTTTGAAGGTATTTGGCCTAGTAGTTTCAGAGGAGAAGATTTTTTAAATAGTTTACGACGACAGAAGACGACGGACGACGATGGACGCCAAGTGATGGAATAAGCTCACATGGGCCCCTAAAAAGGTCAATCAATAAGTCAGAGAATAAAAACATAACACTAAGGTCATAACTAAATATTAAAAAAAGATAATCAAAAAGTAACATTTATTTTTGTCATTGTATTCTATACATGGCTATTGTCTCAAATCATTCCTCTGGCCGAAAAAATGAACAAACAAGTCAATTAATGTCTGTATCCTTATTATGATTTCCTCCATCTGTCTGATTGCTGGGAGGTTTGCATCATTCCTTTTTTACAAATTAAACACATCATAAATGATCACGCTGAAAAGATAAAATATCCGTTAAAACATAATTTTAACCAAAACAGAAACGACAAAGAGTCTTTCGTGCTTTTTTTCAAAAGATAATATATTCAAGATGGTTAAACTAGAGACATTAAAAGGAGCCTGAAATCCATAAAATTATAAATTTTGCCTAAATCACTAAAAAAAAATGTACCAATAATGCTGTTATTCACAATTCCTATCCGAATAATGTTTTCTCCAAATGGTTAATTTTCTATAATCAACCTTTATTTTACTGAATTTCAGGTCTGAAATGGTTGAAATTCAATTATGACTTCTTGCTTTTCTCTTAATTTGGTATCTTTGACTTCACAAATAAAGGTGTCCATTCCCGAAGAAGTAACATAAAAAGCTCAAGATTTTTGCAGAACAGTGAAAAGTATAAAGTTTTAATATATATGATCTAAAAATCATTCAGAATAAAATAAGGCCAATAAAATAACGGTAAAGTGTTATTTACATATTTTATAGCACCAAGTCAATATTGCTGCTGGTTGAATGTTATTCTCAAGAGTATCATCAGCTCATTAGGTTGCGCTTCGGTATTGTCAAGATTTATAACATATCTTTATTAAATTGTGAAGTAAGAAATTAAGAAACTGATCAGGTCCCAACTCCCTCAGGCAAAGCTGGCCTAAGATGGATTTGGTTTTTATTGGTACCTTTTGGTCATATAGCTTAGATAGATTTGCTTATTATTTTTAGGTCACTTTTGGTCATATAGTTTAGAGGGATTTGGTTATTATTTTGTAGGTCCCTTTTAGTCATATACAGGGTTTCCGCTGGCGGTCGCCATTTTCGCATTTTGGGGAAAAAATTAAAATTGTGGCGATTAAAATTCAATATTGAAAAATAAATATAACAATTCGATTTCATCTATCTTGTTTACTTTTTTGGGTTTCTCAGACTTTATCTGATCAGACAATATTCAGAATTCACCTTGAACTCGTTACGACTTTGACAGAAAACCAATAATCAGCTGAGTGCATTTTAAAATTTTGAACTAATGAATAAAGGTGTTCATTGTATTATTTTACGAAATGATGTGGTTAAATGGCATCACTTGTCACCTGCTTAATCAAAGGATTAATTTACAACTTTACAACGCACGTGTTTGAAGCATAGTTTTATCTCTTCTCGCTTTCTTTTTAACAATGGTCCGGAAAAGAAAACTGTTGTTATGACGAAAACTGTTAAAAAGCAAGAAAAGTCTCTGACTTTAAACTTTATCCTTTAACTTTGATAGAAATAATTGATTTGAAGTGGGTACCAGTACTTTACAACCGTTTTGGCGATGCACCTGTTTCAAGCATTTTTTTACATCTCCACTTTTTCTTTTTACGATTGTCCGGAAAAGTAAACTGTTGCTACGAAGAAATATATTCAAAAGTAAGAAAAATCTCTGACTTCAGCCTTTATCCTTCTACTAGACGGTAAAATATATATCTGATAAACTTATTGAAGATAAATCTTGTGTTCCCAGAAGTCAGAAATTATGATTTCATGATCTATATTGCAATTCATGCAATTTAACAGTATCTGTTGAAAGGTAAATGTTTAGTGTTTATTCATTACAATGTAGTTAATAAAATAAAAAGATTTGTAGAACTATTATAGATGACAATGGCCCCGGGGCAAACTGATTTTTTTTTTGTAAGAAAGAAGGAAAATTTTAAAGAAAATATGTTAATGTCAGTTGTTAGTTGGCGAAAAAAAATTGAAAGTGGAGAAAAATATATTGTTTTGGTGAAAGAGGTGGCGGAAAAGAAAATTGACCCAGGGGAAACCCTGGTCATATAGCTCTTCATATTGTTTCAGTAGTTGAGAGTTCCTTGAGGTAAATCCAGAAAATGACTTTAGACTCATAAAGTTTATAAATTCATTTTTGTATCTGCATCTTGTGTGATAAAAGAAATTTGTTAAGGGTTCCACAGAAACCTCTGCCTAGCCTGCCATTTCTGCTGTCAGAGTAAAGTGTAATGTTGACAGTAAAAAGTGAATCATTTATCAGTAAAATACAGAATTAAACCAAAAAATCAAACATTTTCTTTAGATGCTATTTCTTGATCTTGAAGATTAGCTTTTTTCCAAGTTTCATAACAATCAAAGAAGGTTTACTTATTCGTCATGTCAAACAATTTATTCCCAGACTATTTTTCAATGTTAACAACATAAAACTAAGTTCATCTATCAGTAAGGTACTAATAAATTAAAAAAAATATATATATTTTCAAAATTTTGCATTAGACATTGTCTCTATATCATAAAAAGCTTCTTCCATTATAAAATTTTTATAAAATTCTATGAAGGTTTGACAAAGAAATTTATGTGTAACAAACTTTAACCCCAGACTGTATCTACTTGTTAACTGCAAAAAAACTATTCAAGCCTTTTATCAGTCAAATAATAAAAAATGAAAAAAAAATACTTTCATTATTTTGCTCTGGAAATTGTCTTTTGTTTATTTATATATACAAAAGCTTCTGTCCAATTGAACTTAAAATAAAAAAAGTAAAATCCCATGAAGGTTTGACTAATTTATTGATGACTAAAAGACTTTATTCATTCACAGTATCTAAATGTTAACTGAAAAAAGTCTATTTAATTAAAGAATCAAGTTTCAGGCAAAGCATAACAAACAAATAATTTATGTGGAAAATAGCGGCCACAGTTCACTTCGAATGATGAGATCTGACATGATAGCAGAATGCTGACGTAATTGATTTGATGGACAAGTCTGTGCACCATTGTGACAATGGATGCTCAAGTTCCTCCAGGTTAAATACTAAAGAGAACGAGGGCCATGATCCCTAGATACGTCAGGTCATATTCGCATCACCCCCTGGTTTCAGGGGAGTGAAGATTAACAATTTCTAGATCATAAAACAGTTAAGCTCGAACTGGTACCAATTCAGAACCGGCCACTCATGGTATATACATGAGATGGTCTTAACAGAACTTCCTGCGGTACCGCAGGAAAGTAAAAACCTAATATGATCCGACGTACAATACAGGAAAGGATCATAACCCCTTAATCTTGCCAGATCCCAACATACGTTTTTGACTGTGACAAAACATTTTATTACAATATAATGAACAAATTAAAATCAAGTAATCAAGATAAATGCTGATATTTAACAAAGGAAAATTAAAAGTTTAATGCATTCCTGGTGGACAAACTAATAACGCATATTGATAGTTCCATTTTCACTCTGCTGGTATCTGAATATCTCGGCAAAAGTAAAAGCCACTCACTAAAATTAACATTAACATATATAGTTCTCGAAAGTATGATTCAGCAAGCAAATCCATCAGTTTTGTTTGTCCTCTCTATCTAGTCCAATAACATTATAGATCCGGCTTTTTCTGCTCATCCTGAAAAAATAATAAAACAGCAGCAGACAAAAGAAATTGTTATTAGATGGTAGATTGCAATGGGAGGTGGGTGGGTTTTTGAAACTTTCACATATCTACAAGAGTGGCTAGTTCAATGTAAGGCTGAAGAGTCACGTGACGTTGATTAGCGGGAAACAAGATACGGATCCGAATGATGCATTAATCAATTCTCTTTCATTAAATTGGTTTATCTTATAAATGAGATAAACCGTATTAATTAAAGAATCAAGTTTCAGGCAAAGCATAACAAACAAATAATTTATGTGGAAAATAGCGGCCACAGTTCATTTCCAATGATGATAATTGACATGATAGCAGAATGCCGACGTAATTGATTTAATGGACAAGTCTGTGCACCATTGTGACAATGGATGCTCAAGTTCCTCCAGCTTAAATACTAAAGAGAACGAGGGCCATGATCCCTAGATACGTCGGGTCATATTCGCATCACCCCCTGGTTTCAGGGGAGTGAAGATTAACAATTTCTAGATCATAAAACAGTTAAGCTCGAACTGGTACCAATTCAGAACCGGCCACTCATGGTATATACATGAGATGGTCTTAACATAACTTCCTGTGGTACCGCAGGAAAGTAAAAACCTAATATGATCCGACATACAATACTTGAAAGGATCATAACCCCTTAATCCTGCCACTTGAGTGGGTCTATACACACTCATCAGAACCCCCGCCCCCACCTTTTCCCCCTATTAGAAAGTCCATTCAAGTGAACTAACTGATAGCATGAATAGAGGCATTACTCTTTTGTTAATACGTTTGTATTTTAGACAATCTTTTCTTTCCTTTTGTAATGCCTTTGTTATAATGGGGTTGTCGCCCTTTCATGATATCCCCTCAGAAGAAGTTTTGTTTTGACGTTTAAACTTCATTTGTTGTATCATCCATGATATATATTTGATGACACCATAAAACGCAATATTTCAACAGTAATGAATCCATTGAAAACCGACAGCAAATTATCAATAGGTTTACGATATATCATTGCTTCACATGAGGTGCGGAGCTATTAGTTTCAGTCGACAAACACGCCATCTTGAAATAATTATACTTATCACATATAGATTCTGATTGGTTGTTTTGTTATGTGGCTGAGATACATCAACAGCAATTGGCTTAAATGAGATAAAGAATTACAGACTTTTCTCGTCTCAGGACAAGACATCAAATCCCGGAAAATTAACTATGTGTATTTCAGTTCCAACCAACTGTCAATAATTCAAATTCGTTTTATTTAGCACATATTACCTTAAATTGGGATACAGCTAAGCAGTCCGTGCAGCTTTTTAAAAAGCTCAAACTTGTATAGTTTTACGTCTTATATATTTTGGTTTAGAAATCTGTTACCTCTGAAAATTATGACGTCAAGGAACTAGGTGCTAGAGTGAAATTTCATGTGTGACTTCCATAAACGGGTTTATATTATATGTAATGTTGATCAATTCCGACTAGGATTGAAAAGAATGAATCCATCAGCTCTGTATATAGATAATAGTGCTAAATGTTCCTTAAAAGGAAATAAATCAAGAGTACTTGCAATAATTTAAAAATTCTTAAATCAACCAGGGAAGGGGTTATTGAGGCTCCCATTTGGATTACACCTGTTTGTCTGTAAAAGAAGTCCTTATCATTTACATGTATATAATTAGTGGTAGAGGTATTTCATGTGTATTACCGCATATTTGTTTTGTTACTAAAAAATGTTGTGGGAAAACCCATTTTGAAAATGTATTTGAGTTACATTTCTTAAAAGTAAATGTGATAATAAAATACAAACGTGCTGGTATCATCAATGTTAACATTTTTAGAGTTAAATAATTGAGATAGCATTTACTTTTATGTTGATACTCAGTGTGTGACATATAGAATGCGTTTGTGCTATTACGCTTTTGTAAAAAATGATGAATCAAAATCAAAAAGACTATATACATTATATACAATGACATTAATTATCGCATATTTTGTACCAGGCTCTGTCTATTGCTTCGTGAGTTAATTAAGTAATTGTTCTTATCAGTAATATCAAAAGTGCACATAATTCCCTTATTTGTTCTATTTTGTTGATAAATGAATTGTGTCCTGTGTATGAGTCCATAATTGCCTAACTACTGGTTTAAGGAAGTAGTCTATCTTCATGATTAATAATGTGATTTTTTTTTTGGAAACATATAGAGTCGTCCAATTCGTATTTTCGCATTGTTGGTAAGGTATTTATATGGTATGTCGTCGATAGATTCTTTCTTGTGTAATTGTTTTATCATTGCATGAATAGTGTCTGATATTCGTATGTTCGTATTAAATTCATTCATAGCATATTATGCTGTTGTTCCGGAAGTTCAGTGTTTGTTTTGTATATATATATATAATCTTATCCAGAACAACGTTAGATGAGTTTTTGTCAGCTATCTTAATAACCTATACCAATAGTAATAATATATGTTGAAGTCTCTTTTGAAGATATCAACTCTGTTTTGCTTGTATAATTATATCAACTCTATTTAAGAGATGAAAAGTATGTATATCATATGTGCTCAATATAAAAAAGATGTGGTATGATTGCCAATGAGACAACTCTTCACAAGAGACCAAATGACACAGAAATTAACAACTATAGGTCATCGTACGGCCTTCAACAATGAGCAAAATCCATACCGCATAGTGAGCTATAAAAGGGCCCGAAATGTAAAATGTAAAATAAGTCAAACGAGAAAACTGACGGCATAAATTATGTACACTAATAATGCCGAACTATGTTTATCAACACTATTAAAGAGATATGTATAAGACTTATCAATGGTACAAAGAATTTACACATGTAAACATAAATCTAAGCCATTGACTCTGATTGGATATATTCTAATGCCATAGCGTCATCCGCCACAAAATTCGTCATTTGTATTCTCAGTCTGAATGGAAATTCTGTTAATTAGTGTATTTCATTCACTACGTCATCCGAACCATCTAACACTAAGTGTATATTTAAAAAGAAAATAATTTAAAGTTTAATTGTTGGTAACGGTTACTAGGTTACTAACCTAGTAAGATAACTTTTTACTGCTGTGTTCCTATATGTTATGTATAAGTGATGATTTCAATGATAATATTAAAAAACGATTTTAGCATTATCATACTAAAATAAATAGACTAAGTGGTAACGTTAATTTAGATGAGTGTGATGAAATTTGCACTTATTGCCCTTGTGTGTATCATGACTCATGTGTACAATAGAGCTACGTGTGTATTACTAACGACTGGTGATATAGAATATTTGTACATAAATAGTGCAATCATAATGCTCATTGCTAAATCCATACATAGTAAATTAAATAAGTGACATTAAATAATTATAATAAATAATTGTTTTAATATGAGATTTATTATTATTTATTATGAGCTGTCAATTGATAAATACCAATTTTAATAACTATGTCTATGAACAAAACACCACCCTCTTATTAATTTTTTTCTTGTTTACAAGGTCCAGAGTAGATTTTAAAAGTATGTATATTCAGGTCAATGAACTCACTGTTCCCTATTTTTTTTGACAAGTGTTTTTTTACCAGAATGCAAGATGAGATAGGATCGAAAACACTTTAAATATAAAAAGTTGCAAACGAGTATTAAACGAACTAGAAAAAGCTCAGGACTGGTGAATTAAATTGATTAGATAAATTCAACATACCAAGATTATTGTTTGACGAAATCTGCAAACCGCTGGGACCAGGTTGTGAATTCAATGGATCAGAAATTCTCCTTGAACTGTTTTCCTCGTTGTGTCTTATTTTTCCTTGTGGTGTCTCTTGCTGGATCCTGAATCGAATAAATGGGGGCTCCTGATGATTTGGGTCTGCCATGATATTGATCACTGGTCCATGAGCCACTGACAAATTGGAAGCTGTCCCTGTCCTTGATACATTGTATACATTTTTTGGCGAAGATACTTGAATTACATTGTTCTATGATCTTTACACATCCATACATGTCGGAATAAGCTGGAAGTGTTCCTCGTTTTGATGGCACCAGATCAAGTGGTCTCTGTTTGCCTTTTTATTTCTTCATTTGCTGGTCCTGGCTGTGGAAAATCCTTTCTTGGAGGATTACCAGGCCTCTTCAGTAGTTTCATATCGAAATATTGGAATATGACATGCGGATGTCATTGATTTTTTACGATTGCCTTTTTGAAACTTTCACATATCTACAAAAGTGGCTAGTTCAATGTAAGGCTGAAGAGTCATGTGACGTTGATTAGCCGGAAACAAGATACGGATCCGAATGATGCATTAATCAATTCTCTTTCATTAAATTGGTTTATCTTATATACGAGATAAACCGTATTATCAGTAAAATACGGAAAATTAAGATATTATAAAAATTTTGCTCTGGATACTGTCATTTGGTCATAAAACACTTCTGTTCAAATTTCAAAAATTACTCCTACCAAATTGCCAGACTATATACAATTCATTTTTACTTGTAAGACTGAGAGAAATAGCAGCATTTATGTAAATAAGTTTAAATTTTAAAATTAAGTAGCAGAAAAATACAGCTGCAAACAATAGTTTTGCCCATTGGTATCTTTGTATCCTCAATGTTTTTCAACCAATCAGAGTTTGTTCTTCTGTTGCAGCATAGTTGTATTTTAGCATGTTTCAGTAAGTTCAATGATAATTATTATTACCTGTTGTAGTAACAGAGAGAACAGCTCTCTCACTCTCACCGAATTCACCAAAACTTCTTAATGATATATGATACACTGTTTCCGGAGCTGAAACAGAAAATAAAGATTACAATACCTAGAAACATTAGTGTGTCTTATGACTGACCAGCCTTTACCCTTACTCCTAAATACATGTAGCAGAGATGCAGCAAATTACAATTTTCAAGTCTTTGGTTTAATTGGACCTAGGAATGAATTCACTACCTCTTGCTCTAAAGGTGATCAAGCTACCACAAGATGTTAACTTGATGGTTTTACTTTTTGTCAACATTTAAAGTATGCATGTATTACTAATGAATCTTTTACACAATGTAATCCCTTGACAGTAAGCATAACAATACAACTTTTTAACTCCAGAAAAACAGCATCAGATTGTAAACGTGAATAAATACTAAGATTGACATTTTCATGATTTCAATGCATAAACTTTGTAGATCTTTGTATGCGGGACTACATTTGTGTATTGACCACTTATACCTTATACATTAATTTAGTTTAATTTCTACAAAGAAAAAAAAATTGCACTGTGGATGTTTCTGTGCATTTCATGTGAAATAAGCGAAATGTATCAATTTCATTTAATTTCTACAAAAAGACTTTGGATACTTTTGTCCATTTCATGTGATTGTGAAATAATCCAAAACAATGTTTACAGTATATGTGCATCTGTGTTTTTAATTTTTCAATGGTCTTCAACTTTCTTCGTGTGCGTCGACATATTACCATGAATAAGATACAATATATTCGGCTGGTTGATTTTTGTTTGATGAATGTTCACTGGGGCAACTATGTTATTTAATTCACAAAATAATCAAAGCAAACCATTTACTGAAGAGTAAGACTGTTAGTGGATGCTTCCACACAAATGGCTAAAATTTCACGCCTGAGAATATAATCAAATGAACTGTGGGGCTGCAGAGGTTGGAGAATAAAAGTTTGTTTAAACTATAAACAGTTATTGAATCCAATTATATTTTGTATGAACTTTAAAAACTTAATGTTGATATATTTTCCTGAATTTCGTTATACCTGTGTATCTAAATTATATTTTCACAAAAACTCCTTTAGAGCAAACTTTCATTCAATAGTTACAAATATGGCTGCATATCCTCAAATGAAATATGTAGTAGTAAAGTCATTTGAACAATAAATAGTTATTAGGTGATTTTAAATATTCAGACTGTCTTTTATATTAGTTTTATGTTCATGCTGCTCTTTCTTTAGTTTTCTATGTTGTATTTTGATATTTGTTCATTTTTCATTTTTGTCCATGGCATTCTCAGTTTGTTTTTTCGACTTATGAGTTTGAATGTACCTTTGGTATCTTTCGCCTCTCTTTTAGTAAAAAAGGAGCAGGAATCTTAAACAAAAGTAGCACAGCACCTACCAAGTTTTTTAATCTTAAATGTAGTTTCACTGAACGGTAACATTTCCTGATATTCTCCTGGCTGCTGTATACCATACCCCAGAATATAACCACGTATGATGTAAGCATAGTCTGGTGGCTGCCATGTTATCTGTATGTAATCGGACCCAGAAAATGCACTCATAATTTTAGGGTTAGGTAATGTATCTTTGGATTTGTCTGAAAACATGAAAATATAAATCATAAACTGTAAACTAACTGATGTTTGCGAGCAATTTATTTTGTGACTTTTACAAGAAGTAAAATAACAAATACATTAAAGAAAATAAGAAAATCGTGAGACGGATTTATAAAAGTTTTTCCAAACTTGTTTCCTAATCCTATATTTGAATTTTATGTTAAATTGTACTACTTCATTGTTATACTGTTTAAACTAAGAAAATCGTGAGAATAAATTGCTGTGTGAATCAGCCAGAAAGGACTTAATGTGAAATAAAGTATCCATAAAAAAGGGGGGTTAACAGAATAACAATAATAATGTTTGAATTCACTTTAACAATATTCAAGACAAAAACTTCTGCTCACCTGGCTTACAAATACAATCTGTGCATAATCATGTTAATAAACAATAAGTCTATAAATCAAAAGGACACTCTGAGGAACCAATCACATGGGCTTAAAATCCATCAAAACATAATAAAAACAACATGAAAATAGATCCAAAATTTGTTTAAGGTATTTGAAGTGTTACTTATCATGATATTCATGGTTTTGGTTTAGTTTTGTTCAATCATCAAAAATAAATGTTCAAATCTTAGATCCTTTCATTTAATTATAATCATACCATAGTTTTTGCACTAAACATTATCTTATACCTAACCTCTACTTAAGTTTGTTATCAAGTTTAAAAAATAATTTATTTAAGGAATGACTAATATTTTTTCTGTCTATGAAGAAATAACATCAATCAAAGTGCTGTAAGCGCTGTAGGCAGTTAACCAAAAACCAAGGCAAACGTAATTATGAAAACTGTGGCAGTGTTGCTTCAATTTTTTTAAGATTTGAAAGAACAAACATTAAATATTCGTATATTGTACATTTATGTTCATTAAATGAATTGATTATTAAGGCAAATTAATTAATATTTCATCAAGGTTTTCAAAAGCAACTCATATATCAATGTAAATGACCCCCCATCTTCACCCCCAAGTGCATGATGTTACTCCATACCAAGTTTGGATTAAAATGACAGGTGATTATAAAACAGTTGGTCAAACATTCTCGGGCTTTCCACTGCTTGAAAGATTTATATGTTTTCTTTAAAATGGGCCATAAATGAAAATTATTATAGGCCCAGAAATAATTTAATAAATAATTGAAGTAAATTCAATTAACCTAGACTAATTTTTTTGCATCAATAAAATTTTATAATAAACAAGAAATAATTGTAATAGGATGCCGTTAGGAAGTCTCCCAAACAAAGCCCCCATAATTTGTCATTCCCATGGTCTCCTGACATTGGGCAAAGTCCAGTTCATATTCAAATCTTTTTGAAATGATGAACAGGAATAAATATGGTTTAGGTGTGGGTATCTCGACCATTTACAAGTTCTCAAACAGGAGGGGGTGGGGTGTCCCCATGGACTCCCCCTATATTTTATTTGATTTGTTTTATTGTCCCATACATGAATATATATGGTTTAGGGGTGGGGATCTCGACTATTTCTTAGTTTTCCAACAGGAGGGGGTGGGGTGACCCGAGGAACTCCCCATATATTTCATTTGATTTGTTATATTGTCCCATACATGAATATATATGGTTTAGGGTGGGGATCTTGACTGTTTACAAGTTCTCAAACAGGAGGGGGTGGGGTGAGCCCAGGGACTCCCCCTATATTTCATTTGATTTGTTATATTGTCCCATACATGAATACATATGGTTCAGGGGTGGGGATCTCTACCATTTCCAAGTTCTCAAACAGGAGGGGGTGGGGTGACCCCAGGGACTCCCCAAATATTTCATTTGATTTGTTATATTGTCCCATACATGAATATATATGGTTTAGGGGTTGGGATCTTGACTGTTTACAAGTTCTCAAACAAGAGGGGGTGGGGTGACCCCATGGACTCCCCCTATATTTCATTTGATTTGTTTTATTGTCCCATACATGAATATATATGGTTTTGGGGTGGGGATCTCGACCATTTCCAAGTTTTCAAACAGGAGGGGGTGGGGTGACCCGAGGAACTCCCCATATATTTCATTTGATTTGTTATATTGTCACATACATGAATGTATATGGTTGAGGGGTGGGGATCTTGACTGTTTACAAGTTCTCAAACAGGAAAGGGTGGGGTGACCACAGGGACTCCCCATATATTTCATTTGATTTGTTTTATTGTCCCATACATGAATATATATGGTTAAGGGGTGGGATCTCGACCACTTCCAAGTTCTCAAACAGGAGGGGGTGGGACGACACTGGGGACTCCCCCAAATTATTTTCATTTGATTTCTTTTATTGTCCCTTACAAGTATATATATTGTTTAGGGGTGGGGATCGCGATGGTTTACAAGATAAATGTATATTTTCAAATTGAAGGGGGTTGGGATGACCCCCAGGGACTCACCCTATATTTTGGTTGATTTTTTTTATTGTCTTGTTCTCATTACTGAAGACTGCATGTGTCTATCACTTACTGTTTTTGAGAAATAGTCATTTGAAAATTTAAAAAAATAAAATCCCATAGGGTTCTATAGTAAACTCCTCCCTTCTTCAGGCCCCTCCAAATACCCCTAAATAGACCCCAATGCACAAACAAAAGATTAATGGCTCTGCTAGACATGTTAGTCTAATATTTTATGAAACCCTAAGTATATCTGACAAACGGTCAAAGTTGTCTTCTTAGACGGTTTGAGTGGATTCGGTCCGACTTGTCTCGGGGACGAGTTGTCCACATTACTTTAAACATCCCATCGACGTCGATTTCCGCATCTGCTTCATGACCTCGTTTCATTCATAAAATAACAACAACCTTATTTGGCAAAATCAGTTAAAAATTACCGCCCACTTATATAACTTTATTTCCTCTATCATAGAAAAAAAAATACACCGTCAAAATTTCATGTTTGGTTAAATTTCTTCAAAATACTGGTCAGGTCATCTGTTTTGTATATTGCCCTTTCATACTATTTTAAACTGCTAGGTTTTCTTACATATATTTCGATGTGTCCCGTGCTGTCTATCATTTGTTTTTTTAGTTTTATATGTATTGTCTATCATTTGTTGTTTCGAAATTATTGGTCTTTTGTTGGGCAATGTATGACAAATATATGTTGAAAAACCTCGCCCGTAATTATAAATTATGTAATTCATTGACCGCTCCCGACATGTGTAACTTCAAGGCATATTTTAGTGGCGATCGATGTCTTTCAAAATTATTGCACTTTTCTTGTATCCCTGGTGCTTTCGACTGGAGAACCGTTGTACACAAGCATCGCACAAGTTGGCACTCCGAGGCGGGTAGGGAGCAAGAAGGTGAACTGTGGTTTATTTTTATCAATAGTACTGCTTAAGTCGACGCTAGGGGCTGTCTTGACCTTGTTGTAGGGTATAAATGATTCGTTCATTGTTGAAGACCCTACATCAACTGTCAAGATGAAGAACAGGAATAAAAGCCCTGTTCATTGATAATTTTCTATGTTTTCTATGTATTGTGTGCGATTTTTTCCCATATACATTTACTCCATGTCCTTTCATTTTCTATGTCTTATACACATCTAAAGAATGTTATTTAGTAGATTTAAAATACTCTTTCACTTTCAAATTCAAGGGGCCAAAAAGGTTGTCTCATCCCACCTCCCACTTTGACCTAAGGGCTTACTTAACAACTGATGTATAAATTTAATCTGAAGGTCTTACCAACTGATCTTGTAGTGAAGAATATAATTTTTGACATAATGCCAGATCTATCATCAAGCTGGCACTGTATCCGTATGAAGTATGTTGTATTGAAAGCTAAGTTCTTTATAATGTATTGTAATGATCTCTCATATACTCCAGTCCACTGGTGAATAGGGAGAGAGCTGTCGTTTGTGTACAGTAAAATGTATCCTAAAATAAAATAAATATCAATATTACAAGAAAATACATCCTGAAATATAAAATACCAACTGCATAAAATATATCCAAAACTTAAACATCAAATGCAATAAAATATATCCTAAATCAATTGTGAAATATAAATATCATATTTGTGGAATGTAAAATATCATTATATATATAATATATCCTAAAATATAAAACATCAATTTCAATTAAATTTATTGACCGCCTAGGTGGTCTCGTTGCAGCATGTTCGACTCGAGTGCGGGAGATTGTGGATGAGAACCACAGCCAGGTCTAACCAAAGACTTTAAAATTGGTATTTGCTGCATCTCAACTAAGCACAAGGCATTAAGGAGTAAGAGCAAGGACTGGTTGGCTCGGAGTCAGAATAATATGTCTGGGTAAGGTGACATGTATTCCTGCGGACTGTTACCTTGTGAACTAGCATGTTAAAAATCTGGCTCAGCGTATTGGTCTAGTACAAAGCAGGGTTAATATTCATATTACATTAGCATGTTCTCGTCCTGAATATGCATATTTTAATTTGCTGCTGGACGTTAAGCAGCCATTCATCATCATCAATTAAATTCATTGTGAAAAAATATATCAATTGCAAAAAAATATACCCTAAAGTATAAAAATATCAGTTAATCAATTTTAGAGGTGGTTTACATATCCAAATAACCCCAGCTAACCAAAACAGACATTCCAAAATATCTGACCTAATTCACTGTCCCTACATTCTCCCAATTCAACCTCTCCAAAAACAAAATATGTTTTAATCAACAAAAGCTGTGATAAAAACTTTGATTATCTCCCTTTGATCAGTAACTTGAGCAAATGAAGCATTTGTATGCTTTACTTTGTACTAAGATGCCACAAGCCAAACATATAACATGTAGAATGTTTAGTTAAGTTATATATATACAATATATACTTTAGCATGTAGGGATGTATAAATACCCTGCCACATCCAGTCTGTGATTTTGTTACTTGTTTTTCTGCTTTGTATCGGTCTGATGAGTTAAGCCCTTTTCAACTGATTTTTATAGTTTGTTTATATGTTGTACTGTCACACCACTATCCCAGGTTAAGGGGAGGGTTGGACGCCTGCTTACATGTTTAATCCTTGCCACATGTTGAATGTGCCTGTCCCAAGTGACAGAAGCCTGTAATTCAGTGGTTGTCGTTTGTTGCTGTATATCATATTTGTATTTCATTCATTGTTTTTTACATAAATCAGGCTGTTATTTTTCTCATTTGAATTGTTTTACATTTGTCATTTCAGGGCCTTTTATAACTGACTATGTGGTATGGGTTTTGCTCATTGTTGAAGACGGTATGGTGACCTAAAGTTTTTAACCTTTATGTCATTTGGTAGCTGGTGGAAAGTTGTCTCATTGGCAGTTATATATCTTCTTATTTTTATATTGTCAGCAGCATGTTTACCCCATGATTAGCTACAGACTATTCTCTCCTAAAAGATCATATAGCTGTGATTAGAGAATGAGTTACAATTGTAAGCTCTGCTCACAGATTTTTTAGTAACCTTTTATATGCTCTTTGATGTTTGGTCTTTTCCATGTAACCAGTACTGTTGGAACCTCTTCTCCTCTTTCCTTAATCCTGACGTCATATGGTGCTCCTGGAACTAGAAATAATAAGATTATTAGAATGGTTAGAACTGGGGGCCGATACAAGGTGCTCAATAACAAAATTTCAAGTGCCATTTTTTGTAATGACGAAGATATGAAAATATGCCAATTTTTTTTCATCAAATATCAAAACAATGCCCCTATAAAAAAAACATGGATCTACTCCGGATATTTGCAAGGAGCAATTGTTAGACAATTCATTTTCCACTCTTAAGTTAATAAACTCATCATAAATACCAGGATTAAAATTGACTAATTTGAATTGTTTTACATTTGTCATTTCAGTGGCCCTTTATGGCTGACTATGCCGTATGGGTTTTGCTCATTGTTGAAGGCTGTATGGTGACCTATTGCTGTTAACTCTTATGTCATTTGGTGTCTGTTGGATCGTTGTCTTATTGGCAATTATACTACATCGTTTTATTTTATAATCAAGATTTACACCAAAATACATTGGCTTATTGACCTGTAATAAAAAATTATCAGTACTACATTAAAAATTAATAAATGATATCAACAAAAACATTATAGTATAAAAGAAGGATTTTGAAGAATTATGATAAAAGTGGCAAGCCGATTCAGCCAATAAAGAAAATGTTTAACAATCCAGAGAGCCCTTGCTGTCATAAAAAAATTAAAAATAATCAGAAAATGGACCTTGTCAGTAGTTGTCTTTTTTCATCTCTTGATATTTCTTTTGCTATTTTGGAAATTTGGGGTTGATGGCAGATTTGATATTGTTTTTAAAGCAATTGCTTTTATGCCATCGTGTATGGCCATCTTTGTGACACAAATCAGAGACTCCGCCCAGATCAAGCCATAGTATTTTGTTAAACAGGCTCCTGGTCTGTCATTCTTAAACACCTATGTATGTTTTCTAATGCAATACATAGCTTGAAACTTTTGAAAAATGTCAGTGGATTTAAGAGGTTTCAGCATATGTTCTTGTAGATGTATTTTTGTATTTAGGGGGACAACCGTTTGACTATCAAAAAACATAGAAGTCCGAGTGAAAAAAAGTGCATTTTTATACCTGCGATTCCGTTCTCCTTTCGTACGATGTTTCAGCAAAATATGGAATCATTTCAGTTGTTGATTTAGTATTGAAAATTTTACTGAATTATCTCTTATTAAATGCGGTTTCATATGTTTAATTGGTGTTTCTCTAAGAAAGAGGCCAGGTGCTCTAAGTCTTGTTCATTCATAAAATTATCGTTCATTCATAAATTTATCGTAAAATCAAAATCACTACACAGGTTATAGGTAGTGTCAAATGATTACCTGTAATCTAAAAATAGATAAACCTAACTGACCTATTTTGTTGATTTGTTTGCGCAAATAATTTAGCAGAACGAAACCCTTGTTAAAAACACATAACAATAAGTTCGTTTTCCTTTTTTGTCATAACTACGTAAGATTTATCGATCACCTTACTAATGAAATGGACCCGTCAAAACGTGATAGATGCCAAGTCCAGATGAAGAGATATTAAAATTTGGAATTTTCTAGTTTCATAGATTGAAAAAAAGTACGTCCTTTTGGATATCATAATCAAAACTGGGTATGCATGACAAATGATGAAACCATTATCCTCGTCTTTCCAGTGGACGAGTCTACTACGTGTGTTGACACTCGACGGTCCACCGTTTGCAATTTTATTTCACATGTTTTCGAAATATTGAAATACTGAAAATTGATAAATATCAAAGCAACGAAGAGCTGTTTGTTCTTGTTCGTATAATGACGATTTAATGATTGCATGAGAATTATAGTTATCTCGTACCGCATGAGGATGACAAATATCAACTGAGCAATAATGTTTGGGACTTAGTTTTAAGAAATGAAGACAAAGTAACATTATGAAAATATTTTTAGTAAGCTGAAATATATATTTATTTTTTACATGTTTATGTCTAGTAAGATATTTTATTTCTTTCCCGTTTTTCAACATTTGCGTCTGGAAAGTTGAAATGTTTTAATTGAATGGTTAAATTTAAATTAATTATGATAATTGTTAAAATTAAATCAATTAAGGAAATTATTGCCCAGTTACAAACACTACCAGGGGATAATTTCTTTTTGAGTTATATGTTTCAGCACATGTAAATTTGACCCCAACTTTAGCCTGGTAAACGTATTGTCTCCTTGTGAAATATAAAACATATTAAAAATGACTTTCTGCTAAAGTCTTTTATTGATATAAAGTTAAAACCTTCTTACTTCTCACTAGACAACACTCCTGTCAGGTTTAATTCTTATATATATGTGGATGAAAAATAAAAGTCCCCAAAACATTAACATGGCAGCAATTGCTTTTACAGCCTTTAAGGCTTTGATTGTTAAATGTATTCACAACTAACTTAGAATTAGATATTGATATATTGTATGAAGAATTCTTTTATTGAAAACTGTATGTTGCCTTCTAGATGTCTTTTAACTATATGGCAGTTTAGATCCTGTCATATTAATGTATATCCCACATCTCCTTTTGTTCCTAAGCATTAGGAACTTGCTTTTATTGAGATGCAATACTCTTAACTCCAGGTTACAGCCCATGTGACAAGCACACAAACAATAGGGGGTGGGGAGGGGGTAGGAGCAAGGCTTCCAAAACCGTCATATAATCCGGTCATATTTATGTATATCCCACATCTCCTTTTTTTCCTAAGCATTAGGAACTTGCTTTTATTGAGATGCAATACTCTTAACTCCAGGTTACAGCCCATGTGACAAGCACACAAACAATAGGGGGTGGGGAGGGGGTAGGAGCAAGGCTTCCAAAACCGTCATATATTCCGGATATTTGTATAATGTCCGGTAAAAGTCCGGCTGGGCAAAGCATGAAACTGTCATCTACTCTTTAGTTCCAAGGCTTTCTTAAGAGACGGTCATTTTAACATAATTCGCGATCTTTTTGACCCAACCTTTTGCCTTTAACAGCCACACATTTCTGGTCATAAAAGTGACGTGATCATTAAGTACTATCAAAACAACCCCTACTTTAATACCTTCCCATTCTAATCAAGGCTAATTAGTTGTCGAACAGCTGAAATTTACCTGTTCAAGTGACAGGTAAACTATTTTGAACCAGACATTGATTGGTCTATTCAAAGTTATTTTCTTACATTTCAGCGGTTTGCATCTAATTAATTTAGTCAAAAAGATTTAAATTATCAGAAATATGTTTACAAATATTATTTGATGAAAAAAATTAAAATGGTGAAATTGAAAAATCGTCATAACCACGTTTGTTTGAACTAGTACACGTGTGCGCATGTGCGCAGGTGTGAAATTTAATTATGTATCCTAATTTCTTCAAAAAATGCTTAAATTGTCATTGATACCTTTATCTCATGTTTATTTTGAATATTTTCTTGAAGAAATAACGTAGAAAGAGCTACTTACACTCATTCATGCTTTGCAAACGTACACGGAATTTACATAACGGTCTCTGGTCCATGTTTTACCATTGTCAAGATAACATCCAGTATTAGATTTAAAAAACGAGAGTAAAGTTTTTGACAACGTTATTTTGCACAAATAAAGAGTCAAAGGCAGATATAAGTACGTTGATGTTGCACACTTCCAATGATGCACTGCCAATTTAACAGTTTACATCAGAACTTCGAATTTGAATCAAAGAAAGTTTAATATCGTTTTTTTTTTAATGTCAATCAATAGGATGGCCAACTCGGCAACTGATTACCATAATTGCCTTTTGTTTATTTAGTCTTAAGGGATTAAAATCGGGATAATATATAAAATGTCCAGCTGGCTAAAAATAATTTTGGAAGCCCTGGGAAAGAGTTAGAAGAGGGTCTCATTCCTTATTCCTGAGATAATAAATATTAAATGCCAGTCTGGCATGTACCCCTTACAATCATTCCATACACTACATACAGTTGACCTGCTGTTTGTGGTATCTGAGAAACGGACCTAATCACGTAACTTTAACCTTGATCACTGATCCATGAATTGAGGTCGAGGTCAGATTAACCCTGCTGACGGATATGTAGACGTTACAAGGAACCAATATACCAAATATAGTTATCCTATTACTCATAATAAGTGAGAAAATCACATGACAAAAAAACTGTAATTTTTTTTTCAAGCAGTCACTGAACCATGAAAATGAGGTCAAGGACAATGGGCATACAACGTTATTTTGCACAAATAAAGAGTCAAAGGCAGATATAAGTACGTTGATGTTGCACACTTCCAATGATGCACTGCCAATTTAACAGTTTACATCAGAACTTCGAATTTGAATCAAAGAAAGTTTAATATCGTTTTTTTTTAATGTCAATCATTGGGATGGCCAACTCGACAACTGATTACCATAATTGCCTTTTGTTTATTTAGTCTTAAGGGATTAAAATCGGGATAATATATAAAATGTCCAGCTGGCTAAAAATAATTTTGGAAGCCCTGGGAAAGAGTTAGGAGAGGGTCTCATTCCTTATTCCTGAGATAATAAATATTAAATTCTGAATTCCGTGAAAATAATGTGTCTATTCCAACATCAAGATATAATTAAATTCGGAATCCTGCATTCCTGATGATTTAACTGTCTATTTCAAAATTCCAATGATTAAATGGCTCAATTCATAACTCCCCAAAAAGGTCCTTCTGCTCTTCGGCCAGTTTGAGATCACCTACCTGGAGTTGTTTCTGGGGTAGTTGCAACTATTGTAGTTATTTCATAATTGTTCTGTTGTCTTTTTCCTAAATTGTGACAATAAAATTAAAAAGTATGATTAGCTAGATATAAGAGATTAGAATTGTTTGCAAATTATCCTATGTTACTATGTAATTGTCTTTATACAAAAATTTTGCTGGTTTTTTTTTTGGTTACTGTATATTTTCAGAAATTACGTGCATTTATCATTGTGTTTTTTGCTGAATGGACTAAAATGCGAGATCAACTATTGTGATTTCAGGAAAATATGCATACAGTAATATGTATCAGATATAAGAATGCCAGTTCTTATTATTGCAATACTCATTCAGTCGCATTATTCACATTAATAAAAACCTTGCAATAATTTCTGAATTTACAGTCAGTGTTTAATGTTTTCAAGACAGTTAACTATCGTATTCATACTTTTTATGGGAAATAATAATGTTGCCATCAATTTTCTCATTTCCAAAATAACCTTGTAGTGCATAAAAAAACTCAAGTTATTAGAAATAACAAAAGTGCACATGCTGAAATGTCTCGCCTGTTTTACTGACCATTGACTTATGTTGAAAGTCTTAAAGATAAAAGTTTTACTACAAGTATCACATAAACTTAACATTTTTAAAGATCCATGAAAATGAGGTCAAGGTCAGATAAAAACTGTCACACAGACATGTACACCTTACAATTATTCCATACACCAAATATAGTTGACCCATTACTTATGGTAATTGAAAAACAGACCAAAACACAAAAACTTATATTAATGTTAACCAATGAACCATGGAAATGGGGTCAAGGTAAGTCATGACACCAGCTAGACAGACATGTACACCTTACAATCATTCCATACACCAAATATTGTTGACCTATTGCTTATAGTACTTGAAAAACAGACCAAAACACAAATAATTAACAATGACTAATGAACCATGAAAATGAGGTCAAGGTCCGATGAAACCTGCCAGTCTGGCATGTACCCCTTACAATCATTCCATACACCACATACAGTTGACCTGCTGTTTGTGGTATCTGAGAAATGGACCTAATCACGTAACTTTAACCTTGATCACTGATCCATGAATTGAGGTCGAGGTCAGATTAACCCTGCTGACGGATATGTAGACGTTACAAGGAACCAATATACCAAATATAGTTATCCTATTACTCATAATAAGTGAGAAAATCACATGACAAAAAAACTGTAATTTTTTTTCAAGCAGTCACTGAACCATGAAAATGAGGTCAAGGACAATGGGCATATGACAGACGGAAACCTCGTAACATAAGGTACCTGCATACAAGGTATGAAGCATCCAGGTCTTCTACCTTCTGAAAAATAAAGCTTTATACAAATAGTTTCCACTGCCGCCGCCGACAGATAGTAATACCTATGTCTCGCATATGTCGTTGCAGGCAAGACAAAAATTGCAGTTATTCTTTTTTATGTCAACAACTAGCTACACAAATGCATGACTCTTCCATGGAATACAATACTTTCTTGGAGTAAATACATGTATATCTTACCCATACTTGATGCTATACAAGATGAGATTAGAACTAAATTTCTTTAGAAATCCTTATCCTCTGATCTCTTTTCTAACTCCTTTAGATGGTAAATGTTATATCTATATACAATAGCTTTAACTCATACCTGATTTAGCTTTCAAAAAAGCTGGCTTACTTTCTCCAAAACTGTTAAATGATCGGACAGTCAGAATATACTGTGCGTTTGGTCCTGAAATAAATATACCATGATTTATCACTTTAATAAACTATAGGCTCTCAAGAGCCTGTGTCGCTCACCTGATTTTACTTTGGTTTTGGAAATCATGTAAAAATAGATTAAAATCATAACAGATACCCTAATAATGAGTGAGGCTAAATTTGGTTTAATATTGGTCCTGTAATTTAATAAAAAATCCTGGTGGCCATCTTAAACAGTAAATAGGCAACAAAGTAGCAACACTTAATCAGCACCTCATAAGAAACATTTATGCCAGGTTTTGGTTTCATTCCATTCAGAGCACCTCTAGAAGAAGCATTTGTATGTATTTCCCATAGGGTCTTATGTTAAAGGAAGTCCCCCCATTGGCGGCCATCATGGATGAAGGATCAGCTTCAAAGTAACAAAACTTAGTCAGCACCTCATAAGGAACATTCATGTCATGTTTGGTTTCAATCCATTCAGTATGTGGTTCTCTAAAAGAAGACATTTGTATGTATTGTCTATAGGGTCCTTTGTTAAACATTGTCCCCATCTGGCAGCCATCATGGATGAAGGATCAGCTTCAAAGTAACAACACTTGGTCAGCACCTCAAAAGGAACATGCATGCCATGTTTGATTTCATGCCATTCAATGGTTCTTAAAAAGAAAACATTTGTACGTATTTCTCATAGGTCCTATGTTAAACTAAGTCCTCCGCTGGCGGCCATCTTGGATGATGGATCAGCTTCAAAGTAACAACACTTGGTCAGCACCTCATAAGGAACATTCTTGCCATGTTTGGTTTCATTCCATTCAGTGGTTCTCTAAAAGAAGACGTTTGTATGTATTTCCCGTAGGGTCCAATGTTAAACTAAGTCCCCCTCTGGCGGCCATCTTGGATGATGGATCGGCTTCAAAGTAACAACACTCGGTCAGCACATCATAAGGAACATTCATGCCATGTTTGGTTTCATTCCATTCAGTGGTTCTCTAGAAGAAGACATTTGTATGTATTTCTCATAGGGTCCCATGTTAAACTAAGTCCCCTGCAGGCGGCCATTTTAGATTATGGATCAGCTTCAAAGTAACAACACTCAGTCAGCACCTCATAAGAAACATTCATGCCATGTTTGGTTTCATTCCATTCAGTGGTTCTCTAAAAGAAGACATTTGTATTTATTTCCCCTAGGGTCCCATGTTAAACTAAGTCCCCTGCTGGCGGCCATCTTGGATTATGGATCAGCTTCATAGTAACAACACTTGGTCAGCACCTCATAAGGAACATTCATGCCATGTTTGGTTTCATTCCATTCAGTGGTTCTCTAAAAGAAGACATTTGTATGTATTTCCCATAGGGTCCTATATTAAACTAAGTCCCCCGCTGGCGGCCATCTTGGATTATGGATCCGCTACAAAGTAACAACACTTGGTCAGCACCTCATAAGGAACATTCATGCCATGTTTGGTTTCATTCCATTCAGTGGTTCTCTAGAATAAGTTCAAAATGTAAAAAGTTAACGCCGACGAAGGACGACGACGGACGACGCCGGACGCCAAGTGATGAGCCAGGTGAGCTAAAAAGGGACAGACCGTAAGATGGATATACTGAGTGGTAATCCTAATGCCCTTAACTTTAGAATTACTAATGTGGAAATCATTAAAATCAAAACATGCATTGCAAGGTTTAAAAATTTCATTAAAGCACAAATTGGAATATTTTGGTTTATGTAAAGATTGATAGAAAAACAGTAAGTATACCATACTTTTTTTTAAATGACCAACTGGGTTTTTTAACTCTAACAATATAATCAAAATCTTAAACTTTCCATTTTGTTAATCATCTTCAAAACAGTTTTTATCTTAATATTATATTTTTGTTAAATCAGTACAGTTATTTTTTTTAACAATATATAAGTTTTAGAAACCTTTAAAATTGGCTTTTGTTAAACAGGGCTAACCTAAAACAAACTTTATAAATGTACAATTACTTAGGTGCTGTATCCCATAGAATCTATCGAGAAGAATGTATGTTTTAATCTCAATTCTGGTGTCAACCATATCATAAGAAATTTGTGTTAAGTTTAAACAAGTACCTTGTATTGTCATAGAAGCAAATTTGTCAGTAAAAATTTCTTACTCTGATAAACTTTTGCTTACTCAACTCTGTAATGGTTTACTCAACAGTTGGTCCTAGTATCTTTGTATAAATCTCAGAGAGAAATCTGCCATGACCAACTATATAACCTTAAACTCGGATAAACTTTTGCTTACTCAACCCTGTAATGGTATACTCAAAAACAGATGGTCCAAGTATCTTTCTGTAAACCTCAGGGATAAATCTGCCATGACCTACTATATAACCTTTGACCGGTATACTGGTGTTTAGAGGCGACGCCCACATTAAAGTTATACCAAGTGGTACAGGATCTGCTGTCAGATTAGATGGAGGTTCTGGTGGTTGCTCAATCACTGAAAAAATACAATTTTGTCATAGCCTTTTTATACATGTTATAATATATATCAACTTTGTACTTTATTTGGCCTTTTTAAAGTTTTGATTCGAGTGTCACTGATGAGTCTTTTGTAGACGAACCAAGTGCCTGCCGTACAGAATTTTAATCCTGGTATCTATGTTAAGTTTATTAATATATCTCTGTCATGAATTGGTTGACCAATAGGATGTGTCTGTGTCTTATCTGTCAAGAGAAATGTTTTCAAATCCAAGATCTTATATTATACATGAATACAATAGACGTAAATACACTTGTGTGCAAATTTGTCCGCCATTATTTAAAATCACACAAGTTCCTGACAAAATTCAGCTAAATACCAAAAGTGTAAATATGTTTATTATTCCTGTACAGTCATCTGATTTCAAAATTTACTGATGGTGTCCAATTCCTATCTTGACATTTTTTAGTCCTCATTCACATGGCAAGTGACGCATGCATAGCAGGAGATGATTTCCCTGTTTGTCATACCTGGTCTCGCTCTTTTGGAGTGCATATAAATCCTTCAGGCTTTTATTCATTGAATTGTGTATCCATAAGTATAACAGGAATGTAATATTGAATGCATTTCTCTGATAGAAAATTGTCTGCTCAAATAAAGTTATCATGACACCATCCGCCAATGTATGACATAAAAATATCAACTTATTGCACAAAATCTAGATCTAATTATAGAAAATAAAGACATCAACACCCACGTCATACCGCTAGATTATATTTATATAATGTCTACATGTTTCATCATATGAGTGGCATCATCAGAACACTAGATCTGATCAGTTGTACCAAGTCAGGAATATGACAGTTGTTATCCATTCGTTTGATCATTGAGCTTTTCATTTTGCCATTTGATTCAAACTTTCCGTTTTGAATTTTCCTCGGAGTTCGGTATTTTTGTTTTTTTACTTTTGACCATTTCCATAACTATAGGATTGTGGGTAATTTCATTGTTTGTACACCAAAATGAAAATAACACCATGTCATTGGTTGAGTTGCCATTGTTTAGGACTCTTTAAGCTAATCACAATGTTTTGGTGTACGCTTGTTAAAATATTACCCAGAATAAGTTAGATTTTGACGTGGCAAAAATTGTTTCAATTAACCATTATTTAGCTACACTCAAGAGGTATAGACAGCACCATAAAATTACAAAATATTTGGTAATAAAAGTTGGTAAAAATACAGCAATTAATCTTTACCTGTGCCACTCTTTGTAACAACCATTTGAACCCATGATGAATACGGTCCAGTCCCATTGACAGTGACTGCTGCCACTCTCATCTCATAAACTATACCTTCTTCTAAACCTGAAAAAGATTTAAAAGGGATTTTACAAAGATGTGAAGACACTAGTTGTGCAGTAGTTATAATCCCATTCAATTCATTATATGTAATTGACAACATTTACATAATTAGTAAAATATTTATGCTTGCATGCATGCCCATGTCCTTAAATATATCCCACTAGACCATATGCAAACTAACAAACAATTGATTTGAGATTTGTTTACGTCATGCATTTGATTATCAATCAACTGTACTATGATATTTTATTATCTCCCTTTATGCCATAGCATTATGAGCATATTCTCTTTTAAAAAAACTCATAAACTTAACTTTTTGTAAAGGGTACCTCTAACATCAGAATAAGTGCAAGGCAAGGAAATCCCAAACACCAAAAGTTTTGAGGAGGCTTTTCTATCATTCAAAGACAGTAGAAATTCTTACCAAACAAATATCTGAGTTGCATTTTTTCAGGTGTTCCGTTTTCTCTGATGCTAATTTTCAAATGGATTTAAAAACATCACTCAAATATGACAGGAAAAGATGGCTATACACTATTATAGTCTCATACAGTAGGTTAAGTTAAGGCAACCATACTATAGTTAACAAGGGGGGAAAAAAACATTTCAGTTGTGTATCAATTACAGCAGATTCAATGAAATTTAAAGTTTATTTCATTTCCAGATACTCATGGAAATTTAAATATTATTCAAAGCTATTAATAACAAGAAATGATTGTAACAGGATGCTGTTACGAAGTCTCCCAAACGAAGCTCCCATAATTCGTCATTCCTATGGTCGCCTGACATTGGGCAAAGTCCAGTACAAATTGGATTGGTCCAGTAAAGTGATATGCATTAGTGACGCCTAGGAACTGACCCTGCATGTCATACAAATCTATGTGAAATGACGAACAGGAATATATATGGTTTAGGGGTGGGGATCTCGACCATTTACAAGATATTAGACATTTGGATTGGGGTGACCCCTGGGGACTGGCCCTATATATCATTCAAATCTTTGTGAACTGACGATCAGGAATATATATGGTTTAGGGGTGGGGATCTTGACTGTTTACAAGATATTAGAACATTTGGGGTTGGGAGAACCCCTGGGGACTGACCCTATATATTATTCAAATCTTTGGAACATGAAGATCAGGAATATATATGGTTTAGGGGTGGGGATCTCAACCATTTACAAGATATTATAACATTCGGGGTTGGGGAAACCCCTGGGGACTTTTCCTACATATCATTCAAATCTTCATGACATGACAAACAAGTATATATATGGTTTAGGGTTGGGGATCTCAACCATTAACAAGATATTTGAACATATTCAAATGACTGGGGGTGGGGATGACCCCTTGGGTCTTACCATGTTTATCATTCAAATCATCTTGGCATGGTTTAGGGGTAGGGATCCTGATCACTTACAAGATATTAGAACTTTTTAAAATGGCAGGGGGTCGGGACGACCCCTGGGGACTAACCCTGTTAATCATTCAAATCATCTTGGCATGACAAACCAGAATATATATGGTTTAGGGGTGGGGATCTTGACCACTTACAAGATTTTAGAACTTTCTCAAATGGCAGGGGGTCGGGTAGACCCTGGGGACTAACCCTGTTTATCATTCAAATCTTCTTGGCATGACAAACCAGAATATATATGGTTTAGGGGTGGGGATCTTGACCAATTCCAAGATATTAGAACTTTCTCAAATGGCAGGGGGTGGGGATGACCCCTGGGGACTAACCCTGTATTTCATTTGATGTGCTTTATCATGACAAACCAAAATATATATGGTTTAGGGGTGGGGATCTTGACCACTTCCAAGATATAAAAACTTTCTCAAATGGCAGGGGGTCGGGTAGACCCCTGGGGACTAACCCTGTTTATCATTCAAATCTTCTCGGCATGACAAACCAGAATATATATGGTTTAGGGGTGGGGACCTTGACCACTTTCAAGATATTAGAACTTTCTCAAATGGTAGGGGGTCGGGAAGACCCCTGGGGACTAACCCTGTTTATCATTCAAATCATCTCGGCATGACAAACCAGAATATATATGGTTTAGGGGTGGGGATCTTGACCACTTCCAAGATATTAGAACTTTCTCAAATGGCAGG
Organism: Mytilus californianus; assembly: GCF_021869535.1. Taxonomy (NCBI): domain Eukaryota; kingdom Metazoa; phylum Mollusca; class Bivalvia; order Mytilida; family Mytilidae; genus Mytilus; species Mytilus californianus. Next base: position 56,151,842 of record NW_026262604.1, read on the forward strand.
GGGAGGGGATGACCCCTGGGGACTAACCCTCTATTTCATTTGATGTGCTTTATCATGACAAACCAAAATATATATGGTTTAGGGGTGGGGATCTTGACCACTTCCAAGGTATTAAAACTTTCTCTAATGGCAGGGGGTGGGGGTAACCCCTGGGGACTAAGCTTTTATTTTATTTAATGTGCTTTATCATTTAGAACATTTTCAATTATAAATATTGTGTCTATCACTTACTGTTTTCAAGTTATAATCATTTGAAAATAAAAAAAAATAAAATCCCATAGGGTTCTATAGTAAACCCCTCCTTCCTTTATGCCCCTCAAAGTACCCCTTTATAAACCCCATTTCACAAACAAAACCCTGATTGCACCACTAGACAAAAGGCAAAAATGCAAACTCTATATATATGAATAAAAAAGTTGTGAGCATACATAAATGGGACAGCAACCCCATGACAATAAAAATAAACAGCTGCGCCATGAGCGCATGATACGCCCGTCGTCTTGTGTGTGAATTTTTATGCAATAAGCATAAATAGTTTCTGACATAGGTTGGACATGCAAAAACCCCCCTTTTTTTTTACAAAATACTCAATATCTCTAAAATAAAATTTTGAATCAAAACCAAAAAGTATAAAGATCTTTAGATTAATATAACTAAGAAGTGTGTAAAATTTTAAGCAATAATCATAAATCATTTTTGCGATACGGCGCGATGTGAAAACCCCCCCTTTTAAAAAAAAAAATCAATATCTCAAAAATAAAATTTTGAATCAAAACCAAAAAGTATACAGATCTTAAAATTAATATAACTAAGAAGTGTGTAAAATTTTAAGCAATAATCATAAATCGTTTTTGAGATACGGCGCGACATGTGAAAAATCCCTCCCCCTTTTTTTACAAAATACTGAATAACTCAAAAATAAAATTTTGAATCATCACCAAAAAGTATACAGATCTTAAGGTTAATATAACTAAGAAGTGTGTAAAGTTTTAAGCAATAATCATAAACTGTTTTTGAGATACGGCGCGACATGTGAAAAACCCCTCCCCCTTTTTTAACAAAATACTCAATATCTCTAAAATAAAATTTTGAATCATCACCAAAAAGTATACAGATCTTAAGATTAATATAACTAAGAAGTGTGTAAAGTTTTAAGCAATAATCATAAATTGTTTTTGAGATACGGCGCGACATGTGAAAAAAAACACACACCTGTTTTAGTTACTAAGTCCCGTAACTCAAAAAGTTTTAATCTTATTTTCACCAAAAAGTATACAGATCGTTTGACCATCATAAGAAACAACTATCTCAAGTTTCATGAAATTTAGATAAGTCATTCTCAAGTTACGGTGCGACATGTTTACGCCGGACAGACAGACGGACAGACAGACGGACAGACGGACAGACAGACGGACAGACGGACAGACAGACGGACGGACGCCGGACATTTGTATACCATAATACGTCCCGTCAAAAATTTGACGGGCGTATAAAAAGTGAACAGACAATAACCATGATGACTATCAAATGATGAAAATAGCTCACACTACACAAGTGAGGGAAGAATTATATGTTTACTCTCAAAATGATTTATTTTATTTATACCAGGTTCCATTTCTTTATTCATTGTATCCTTATCTTTATTAAGTTGTAAGTTTAACGAATAATTATATTGTAGCCTTACCTGATAGCAACATTTCATTTTTATCAGCAGGAACCAGCATAGTTTTACTTGTCTCGTCATACTTAGTTCTATATTCTAAACGGTAATAAACCAAGTCACCATTCCTTGTATGTTCTGGTGGTGGATTCCAAGAGACCATAAAGTTCTGCTGGAAAATATTAAGATTTTATAGTCATTTATATATTTGTTCCTCATTAAATTGAAGTTCTTCTGTAAACTTTGATATAAAGGAACTTCTATTCCATGAAATTCCAGACCTTCTAAATTAAAGGATATATGGTGTATTTTACAATGACGTAACAACCAAAAGACTAGATGAACATCCTTAATGATTTTGCAAAGAATTCCACTCAAACTGGTGCTAGGGGCTGTCTAAAACTTGCAGTGAGGTGAGAGTTTTTTGCTCCTTGTTGAAGGCCTCACTGTGATTTTTGAGATGAAGAACAACAATAAAAGCGCTGTTCCTTTGCTTTTTGTGTGTTTTTTGCTGTGCATGTACTGATTTTGTGTCATGCAGGATGGATACCCCATATCCTTTGTTTTTCTATATAGTCTTCAATAGTAGACAAATGTCTTCATATGCAATATTATAAAGTCACCTCTAAATCACCTAGAGTCCATCAAAGCTGTGTATTTAACAGAGTTTAGTAAACAGAATTTGACATATAGTAAAACTATTTGTTGGAGCCTCGTTTTTGTGCATACAGTCTGAACTAGTATGCATAATCTCTTTAATACTGATATTTTTCTATATCTATAAGTTACTTTTAACTCAATTTTGTTATCTGTAGACACCTACTATGAGATCAACCCCGGTTTTTGGTGGAGTTCATGTTGCTCAGTCTTTAGTTTTCTATGTTGTGTAACGTATACTGTTGATTGTCTTTTGGTCATTTTTCATTTTTTTTCCATGACATTGCCAATATAAAAGTAAGGAGATGTGGTATGATTGCCAATGAGACAACTCTCCACAAGTGACCAAATGACACAGAAATTAACAACTACAGATCACTACCTTCAACAATGAGTAAAACCCATACCGCATAGTCAGCTATAAAAGGCCCCAAAATGACAAATGTAAAACAATTCAAACGAGAAAACTAATGGCCTGATTTATGCAAGAAAAACAAATATGATATACAGCAACAAAGAACAACCACTGAATTACAGGCTCCTGACTTAACACAGGCACATACAGAATGTGGCGGGGTTAAACATGTTAGTGGGCCCCCAACTCTCCCCCTAACCTTGGACAGTGGTGTAACAGTACAACATATGAACAAACTATAAAAATCAGTTTGTTTTCGACTTATGAGTTTGAGTATCTGTTTGGCACCTTTGGTCTGTCTTTTTTGGGTAGTGCCCAGATCATGTATAAATGTTGCAGAAATAAATTGAAGAATATATCGATTTAGGAAAATGTTGTAATCCATGAAATAAATAAAGAAGAAAATAAATCAGTTGTATGGCTTTACTTACAGAATTATTAACACTTAGCACAGTTACATCTTTTGGCGGTGCCGATGGGACATCTGAATATGTCCATACGGTTGTCATAGTTAAGTTTCCTGGCATGTCATTAAAATATGGTATCAACGATATAATATATTCCGTATGTTGTTGCAAATTGTTCATCACATGGCTCATTACTGATGGTTTGACGAAGGAATCTACTGGCTGACTGGCTGCAGATTTAATAGTATTGTATCGTAGCAGATATCTCGTCAAGTCTGAATTATATGAAGTGGTCCAGGACACCTGCACACTTGTTGATGATAATGGTTTGGCAGAGATGTAGATGCCGTTAGAAATATTTCCTATAAAAGAGATATCCTGTAAAATTTCTGTAAGAATAGTGCTTTTTATACATGTATAAAGTTGAAAACATAATCCATAAAAAATTGTAAGGAGTTTGACGGAACCCTGTGTCTCGTCTGTGATTGCTGCTGTCAGTGAAAAAGAGTAATTTTTAATATTAACTTAAAAAGTGAGTCCATTTATCAGTAAAATACAGAATTAAAAAAAAAAATCATTCTTTTTCTTTAGATGCTATTTCTTTGTCTTGAGGATTAGCTTCTGTCATAGTTTTATAACAATTCATGGAGGCTTACAAATTTATCATGTCAAAAAAATTTAATCCCAAACTATCTGTAAACAAGAGGCTCTCAAGAGCCTGAATCGCTCACCTGTATTTCAGAGGAGAAGATTTTTAAATGTTAGCAAACTTGATGAACAAATTGTGTAAAATTGTCTTTAAAGGGCAATAACTCCTAAAGGGGTCAATTGACAATTTTGGTCATATTAACTTTTTTGTAGATCTTACTTTGCTGAACATTATTGCTGCTTACAGTTTATATATATCTATAATAATATTCAAAATAATAACAAACTAGAGGCTCTAAAGAGCCTGTGTCGCTCACCTTGGTCTATGTGCATATTAAACAAAGGACACAGATGGATTCATGACAAAATTGTGTTTTGGTGATGGTGATGTGTTTTGGTGATGGTGATGTGTTTGTAGATCTTACTTTACTGAACATTCTTGCTCCTTACTTCTATCTATAATGAACTTGGCCCGGTAGATACAGTGGAAAATACTTTGTAAAAATTTACAAAAATTTACAAAATTTATGAAAATTGTAAAAAATTGACTATAAAGGGCAATAACTCCTTAAGGGGTCAATTGACAATTTTGGTCATGTTGCCTTATTTGTAGATCTAACTTTGCTGTACATTATTGCTGTTTACAGTTTATCTCTATCTATAATAATATTCAAGATAATAACCAAAAGCTGCAAAATTTTCTTAAAATTACCAATTCAGGGGCAGCAACCCAACAATGTGTTGCCTGATTGGTCTGAAAATTTCAGGGCAGATAGATCTTGACCTAATGAACAATTTTACCCCCATGTCAGATTTGCTCTAAATGCTTTGGTTTCAGAGATATGAGCCAAAAACTGCATTTTACCCTATGTACTATTTTTTAGCCATGTCAGCCATCTTGGTTCGCGGGCGGGGTCATCAGACACATTTTTTAAACTAGATACCCTAATGATGATTGTGGACAAGTTTGGTTAAATTTGTCCTAGTAGTTTCAGAGGAGAAGATTTTTGTAAAAAATTACAAAAATTTACGAAAAATGGTTAAAAATTGACAATAAAGGGCAATAACTCCTTAAGGGGTTAACTGACAATTTTGGTCAAGTTGACTTATTTGTAGATCTTACTTTGCTGAACATTATTGCTGTTTACAGTTTATCTCTATCTATAATAATATTCAAGATAATAACCAAAAACGGCAAAATTTCCTTAAAATTACCAATTCAGGGGCAGCAACCCAACAACGGGTTGCCTGATTGGTAAGAAAATTTCAGGGCAGATAGATCTTGACCTAATGAACAATTTTATACTCATCAGATTTGCTCTAAATGCTTTGGTTTCAGAGATATGAGCCAAAAACTGCATTTTACCCTATGTACTATTTTTTAGCCATGTCGGCCATCTTGGTTCACGGGCGGGGTCATCGGACACATTTTTTAAACAAGATACCCTAATGATGATTGTGGACAAGTTTGGTTAAATTTGTCTTAGTAGTTTCAGAGGAGAAGATTTTTGTAAAAGATTACAAAAATTTACGAAAAATGGTTAAAAATTGACTATAAAGGGCAATAACTCCTTAAGGGGTCAACTGACCAATTTGGTCAAGTTGACTTATTTGTAGATCTTACTTTGCTGAACATTATTGCTGTTTACAGTTTATCTCTATCTATAATAATATTCAAGATGATAACCAAAAACGGCAAAATTTCCTTAAAATTACCAATTCAGGGGCAGCAACCCAACAACAGGTTGTCCGATTCATCTGAAAATTTCAGGGCAGACAGATCTTGACCTAATATACAATTTTACACCATGTCAGATTTTCTCTAAATGCTTTGGTTTCAGAGATATAAGCCAAAATCTACATTTTACCCCCATGTTCTATTTTTAGCCATGGCGGCCATCTTGGTTGGTTGGCCGGGTCACCGCACACATTTTTTAAACTAGATACCCCAATGATGATTGTGGCCAAGTTTGGTCAAATTTGGCCCAGTAGTTTCAGAGGAGAAGATTTTTGTAAAAGTTTACTGACGACGGACGACGGACGCAGGACGACGGACGACGGACGCAAAGTGATAAGAAAAGCTCACTTGACCTTTCAGGTCAGGTGAGCTAAAAACTGCAAAATTTTGTTAAAACTACCAATTCAGTGGCAGCAACCAAACAATGGGTTGTTCGATTCGTCTGAAAATTTCAGAGCTGATAGATCTTGACCAATTGAACAATTTTACCCTATGTCAGATTTGCTCTAAAAGCTTTAGTCTTTGAGATATAAGCCAAAAACTGTATTTGACCCCTATGTTCTATTTGTAGCCATGGCGGCCATGTTTGTCGATGGATCAAAACTTCGGATACAATTTATAAACTAGATACCCTAAGGAACATTTATTTAAAGTTTGAAGGTATTTGGCCCAGTAGTTTCAGAGGAGAAGATTTTTGAAATAGTTTACGACGACAGACGACGACAGACGACAACAGACGATGACGACGACAGACGACGGACGCCAAGTGATGGCATAAGCTCACATGGGGCCCTTCAGGCCCCGGTGAGCTAAAAAGAAGTCAATCAATCAGAAAATTACTAAAAAGAGGCTGTCGAGTGACAGCAAACCGGATTTTCCTGCAGAGGTCGAATCCTGAACAGTAGAGAAAGAATGGACAAAACATTTATGCTTGAAACAGCTATGAATTTGTATTGTGATTGAATATCTTAAATAGATTATTATCTAATTAATAATGAAAACGATATTTGCAAATCTGAACCCCTAACAGGATCATGTAAAAATTAAACATTAACACACACAACAAAAATAAAATACATGTACTCATAACATTTCTCAACTGTGACATCTACCTTCATAACACACATGACTTAAAAAAAATAGTTATAAAGAAATTTTGATTTTATCATTACTGGTTCATGGAGTAAGTTTGAGTTATTTCCCTTTGAACTGAAATATGGTTTAACATAGTACTCTAACATTAGATATGATTCATGACTAATAATTCTCTAAAATAAGATATGATGTAACACAATGTATATCTATTTTCAAATTATAATCAAATATAATTAATAGTTCCAAATATTTTTCTTTCATTTATCACAAACTAATACAGATCTGCAACTTATCAATGTCAACAACTTTAAATGTAATGAAATACAAATGTATATCCTATAATAAAAATAGATTATTATCTAACTAAAGTAGTTCACTTCATAAAAAAATATATAAAGCATTCAGAAAATTAGTTTTTACAGAATAACAAACCAACCTACCACAAAATTCTTCAAACAATTTACCAAAGAAAAGAAAAAAAAATTCACAAAATTTTATTTATCATTAATACAATGTCTTTTAAAAATCCATAAAACTTATCTGTAATTATCTTCAAAATGTCTAATAGTGAACAGTTAATTTCTAACTTTATTTATACAGTCCTATATAGCTTATAATCATCAACACTTAGAAAACAGAAAATTTTCAAATAAATCTGTCAATCCAATTATAATTGTGTGAGACATTTACCAGATGCTCTTATATACCAACAGGTGAAAATTAGTCATGTTAGTGTAATCAAACTTTATATATATAATTAACCATTTCTGTTCAAAGAGAAATAACCCAATCACATTAAAAATACTACTTTTGGATATTAAAAAGGGTGATAACTCAACAAGGAGAAAAGCTAAAATGGTGAAAATTGAACTTGACCTTCATTTAGTCACAGGTAACAACATATCTTAATTTAAAAAAAACCTGTCAAAGCGTTTTCATGTTATTGAGTAGACACTGTTTGGCAGCCACTCGTCGGCCCATCTGCCCGCTGTACATCTCAAAATCAATAACCAATATTTCCTTCGAAAATCCGGTTAAAAATGAAACAAAACATATTTTCAAAGATTTGCTTCAGACAATATCTCTTAATCATTAAAAAGCTTCTGCCAAAGTTTCATAAAACTCTATAAAGGTTTGACAAAGTAATTGATGTGTAACAAACTTCAACCCCAGACTACAATGTATCTACTTGTTAACTATAAAAAGAATAAACTAAGTCATTTATCAGTAAATAGCAGAAAGCTAAATAGCATGAAGGTTTGACAAAGTTATTGATGTATAAAAAAAACTTTAACCTCAGACTAAATCTGAATGTTAACTGTAAAAAAAACTAAGTACATTTATCAGTAAAATACAGAAAATGAAAATAAATATCTTAAAAATTTTGCTCTGGATACTGTATTTTGTTCATAAACATTAGCTTCTGTCCGACTTTCATAAAATTCCACGTAGGTTTGACAAAGTTATAGATGTCTAAATAAACGGGGAACATAACTCAAGAACCATGGAAGTGACGGTACCCAAATTTGTAATTGATCAGACTTTTGTGGTAATAAGCATTGTGTATAAGTTTCATAACATTTGGTTGAGGCAAACTGAAGTTGGAGAACAGAAACAAAAAATTCAGCAATTTTTCCAATTGTAAAGGGGCATAACTCTAGAACAGTAAATGTGACGCCACAAAAATTCGAACTTGATCTGTGTTTTGTGATAATTAGCATTATGTATAAGATTCATAACATTTTGTTGAGGCAAACTAAAGTTAGAGAACAGAAACAAAAAATTCAGCAATTTTTCTATTTGTAAAGGGACACTCCAGAACCGTAAATGTGAAGCCACTAAAATTCAAACTTGATCTGTATTTTGTGGTAATAAGCATTGTGTATAAGATTCATTACATTTCATTGAGGCAAATTAAAGTGAGAGAAAGGAAACGAAAAATTCAGCAATTTTTCTACTTGTAAAGGGGCATAACTCTAGAACAGTAAACATGACACCATCAAAATTCAAACTTAGATCTGTGTTTTGTAGTAATAAGCATTGTGTATAAGTTTCATAACATTTTGTTGAGGCAAACTAAAGTTAGAGAACAGAAACGAAAAATTCAGCAATTTTTCTATTTATAAAGGGGCATAACTCTAGAACCATAAATGTGAAGCCACTAAAATTCAAACTTGATCTGTGTTTTGTGGTAATAAGCATTGTGTATAAGATTCATAACATTTTGTTGAGGCAAATTAAAGTGAGAGAAAGGAAACGTAAAATTCAGCAATTTTTCTACTTGTAAAGAGGCATAACACTAGAACGGTAAATGTGACGCCATCAAAATTCAAACTTAGATCTGTGTTTTGTAGTAATAAGCATTGTGTATAAGTTTCATAACACTTGATTGAGGCAAACTAAAGTAGACGGAAATTTTGGGACATACGGACTGAAGTACGGATGGACAAGGGTAAAACTTAATACCCCCTCCGCCACGGCAGGGGCATAAAAAACTTTAACTACAGACTGAACCTAAATGTTGACAACACGGACAACGACGTTGGAATCGAGGATCACTATGTATCGCTTTCGCGGAATACATTTCGCAGGCTTGACAAAAAGATCAAAATAGGTATAATAACTTATACTACGTATACACTTGTCTGTAAACAAAAATGGTACTGTGTGCCCTCAGTAACACAAAACATATGGTGTTTTTTTTTAAATAAAAATAACATAAAATTTTACATAGAAAAAAGTATAAACTTTCAAATCTTTAAGGAATAGCAGAACTCCTTCATATGATTATGCAGATTTAACTTGTTTCAACCCCTTCTTCTTTGTTCTATGGTAGATTATAGTTGTCACGTTGGCAATCAAACCACATTTCCTTATTTTCATAATCTGCACAGACTGAAAAACAAATATCTTACTGAATGCTTCCAAGAATCTGACAATCTTGTCACTTTCACCTATGTTGTTAATTGCAGCTATTTCTACCGTGTAATCTTTGCTTCTATCTGAAAAAAAAATTTAAAGGTTCAACAATATTGTAATAAATTCAATGCTTATGTTGAGTTTTATGAGCATAAGCAGCAGTGCTCAAGATTAATCATTGGCAATCAAGCAAATTACTTTTTGAAATTTATTTTTCATAAGTTTATCTTGTATTGACAAATTGCACTAGCACCCCTTATAAGATGTTTTCAGATCTAATGGTGCAAAGTGAAAAAAAAAATCTGATTTTAGTCAGATTGAGAGTAGAGAAAACTTAATAATTTACGTACCTAAATTATGAACAAGAAACTTTCTGATCTGTTCATCCACCCTAAAGAACTGTTTTCTTCCATCTTCCTCTGCTACTACAATCTGGTATTGTCTGACTCTTACACGGTACTCCTGAGGAGGGGGTAACCACTTTATGACCATTGAATTGTTAGCCAGTACTGTTAGATACATGTCTTTAGGAGGTGGAGGTGAAGTTTTCTCTGAAAATAAAATATTTTCTGTTGATTCAGAAATTATTGCATGTATTTATTATTTATTATTGCGATTGAAGAATGAAATAAAATGCAACATTAATTATTGCGATTTCAGGAAAATATGCATACAGATTTATGTATCAGATATCAAAATGCGAGTTCTTCTTATTGAGATACTCACCCAGCATTATTCGCAATAATTAAAAACCTTGCACTAGTCTCTGAATTTACAGTACTTAAAATATTATTTAAATTTGATTTTATTAATTAATTATCAATTTGAGTAATATTGACTTAAAATCCAACATGGTTTTTGATAGTTTGATTAGATCCTATGCTAATGTAAAGTCATGAACTTCGTAGATGATTGACAGTATTGTTTCCCTTGAGTACCAGAGTCGTAAGTGGTTGAGCTAGCTTGGAAGTAATTCTTTTAGTGCAGTGAATAATACTGATGACTTGTTATACACAGAGGTCCAGGGTTCGAGTCCTGGTGGAGACAATGTAATTTTGTAATGACAATCATGCTCTCTAGTTACATTTGGCACCCAACTAAAAAAACCTGTGGTGGTTAGAGAGGATATCTAGCCAGGATATGTGTTGTGATAGTCAAGCCACCTTTAAACAATTCTCTGTTGATGTTGCCTACCCATGCCTTGAAGGATTGGATAGGTAGGTAGGGATTTTTTTTTTGTTTGCAAACAACTTAAGTTGCATGGTTTAGACAAGAAAACAACGTAAAAGCAGGAAAAAATCTTTTAAAAAAATTTGAAAAGATTTGTCATAAAATTTTTCGGGTAGGCTGCTTTGAGGTGGGTAGGTAGGCAATATCAAACAATTCAATTTTATTTTTGGCCTCATTTTTGGGAGATGTGTGACAGGATTACTTCCCTTGAATAGTAGATACTTAACCGGAGACCATTTGATATTCTAAATAGAATCATACTCACTGGTTACAGATATTTGGAAATAGCAAATACAATACCAACAATAAATTGATGTTGTATTGAAAAAAAAATATTTATAAAAAAGTGTGCTGCTAAAAATAAAATCACTAGAATAAATAAAAATATTAAACATAAATGTGTACTGTAAACTGAGCGAAGTTTATTAAATTTTACCTGTAAGATATGTTGAAAACTTTTCCCATGCTGAAAAGATACTTTTTCCTGGAAACACGGTCTCAATCCTGAAGTAATACATCTTATCATTTTCTAATTCTGAAACGATAAAAGTAATACAAAATAAAAGACAAATGTGTCCAAGGACACGAATGCCACTGCTCAAGCTTGCTTTTCAAACGAAAATGGGACAGAAAGGTGGAAGGACGGATGAATAAATGGACAGAAAGACGGAAAGATGGAAAGACGGACAGTCAAGGGTAACACTTAATGCACACTTCGCCTTGTGGCTAGGGCATAAATATATTAACATCCTTCCTAATTTATAACAAAACAAAACAATTTACGAAAAAAAAAAATGAAAGACATGAACTAATGACAACCACTGAACTACATGCTCCTTAATTTGGACAGGCAAGCATGTAATGTGGTTAAACATGTTTGTGAGTGCTCAACCCTCTCGTAACCTCATATGTTTCCTGTTGTTTGGTTATAACTTCTTGTTTTATCGTCTACATATTATATTGACCAATTTCTCTTGTGTAAATTGGAACACCAATCAGAATAATGTGTTCTTTTGTAAATTGGTGCACCAATCAGAATATAATGTGTTCTCTTGTGTAAATTAATACACCCATCAGAAAAAATGTGTTCTCTTGTGTAAATTTGTACACCAATCAGGATATAAAGTGTTCTCTTGTGTAAATTGGAACACCAATCAGAATATATGTGTAAACTGGTATGCCAATCAGAATATAATGTGTTCTCGTGTGTAAATTAATACACCAATCAGAATATAATGTGTTCTCTTGTGTAAATTGGTACACCAATCAAATTATAAAGTGTTCTCTTGTGTAAATTGGAACACCAATCAGAATATATGTGTAAACTGGTATGCCAATCAGAATATAATGTGTTCTCGTGTGTAAATTAATACACCAATCAGAATATAATGTGTTCTCTTGTGTAAATTGGTACACCAATCAAATTATAAAGTGTTCTCTTGTGTAAATTGGAACACCAATCAGAATATATGTGTAAACTGGTATGCCAATCAGAATATAATGTGTTCTCGTGTGTAAATTAATACACCCATCAGAAAAAAATGTGTTCTCTTGTGTAAATTTGTACACCAATCAGGATATAAAGTGTTCTCTTGTGTAAATTGGAACACCAATCAGAATATATGTGTAAACTGGTATGCCAATCAGAATATAATGTGTTCTCGTGTGTAAATTAATACACCAATCAGAATATAATGTGTTCTCTTGTGTAAATTGGTACACCAATCAAATTATAAAGTGTTCTCTTGTGTAAATTGGTAATGCCAATCAGAATATAACTTGTTCTCTTGTGTAAATTGGTACACCAATCAGAATATAATGTGTTCTCGTGTATAAATTGGTAAGCCAATCAGAATATAATGTATTCTTATGTGTAAATTGGTAAAAGGTCCCATTAGACTTCTGAAGTAAAATGTCAAGGACCTGTACCCTTCCCATTTTTGGAAACCAGGAAGTAAAACTTGATACCTACTATATATGATGGTGCTGTTTTTCCACACACTTTTTTGATGTATTGTATTATTATCATCTGTTTTATAATGAATGATATGTTGTGTCCACTTGAGTGGCCAGTTCTGAGCTTCACTAGTATTGGACCAGGATATCTCAACTGCCTGTTAAAATAAAAATTTGTAAGAATCAACATGCAGATAATCTAAACATTGCTGCTATATATAAAATCTCTTAAAATATGAAGTAAAGGATATGAGTTAGTATGTCGATGATGATGATGTTGATGATGATGATAATGGATTGCTGTTTATCGTCCAGCAGAAAATTTAATGCATATTCAAGATCTAGACAAGAACATGTTAATGTGATATGAATACGAACTCTGTTTTGTGCTAGACCAACAGACTGAGTCAGATTTTAACATGCTAGTTCACAAGGTAACAGACTGAAAGAAGACATGTGACTCTACGTACCCGGACACATTATTCTGACTCCAAGCTGACCAGTCTGTGCTCTTACTCCTAAATGCTGCAAGATTGGCTTAGAAGAACCTAATTAAATACTAATTTTTATGATTTTGGTTTGACCTGGCTGGGTATAGAGCCTATGACTTCCCGCACTCAAGGTAAGTACAGTACCACGAGACCACTGAGGCGGTATATATATATATATATATCAATGAGATAGATATAGCCATAATACAATACAACTGTCACAATTGTTTATATATTAAGCTCTTAAGATATTGTATTGTAAGATAAACTTGCTGATCATATTTTCTTTAATTTCACAAGATTTTATAAGGCTTTCAGAAAATTTAAGTAAACTTAACCAGGATGACACAACTTAACTTAAGGAGAGTTTTTGGAGAGTTGTTGTTTCAATGTGAAGGTTGAAAAAGTGGTATCATGTAAAATTCTTCTATGCATCTGCTTTATAGTTTTTTTACACAAATAAATTAGCAAATGGAATGATTCAAATAGATTTCTACTTAAACAAATCACTGCTTTTCTATTTTGACCCCCTGATCCTGATGTAAACCTACTGAAAGGTGACATCATCCATAAGTTGGTATCTGCATGGAGACGATATAGAATAGACCACTATTGAGTTCATTGCATTTCTGTCAAAAAGTTTGGTTTTAGTGAACATTCGTGCGTTTAGGGGCATCGTCACTTCCTTCCCATGTTGAGCGAGCGGTTGCAAAAAATATGATGTTAAATTGCACGAATTATTCTTATAATTGATAATTAGCTCTGCTGTCATTAGGGAATTGTGATTAAGTACCTATGGAACAAATATTATTTCTAGATTAGCCTGCATAATAACAATCACGAAGACACTTGATGAACTTTAATAGTGCAGGGATACAGGCGGTCACCTCTACCTCTGATCGGGAAGACTGCAAATACTTGTACAAAACTCGAGACGACCTTTTCTTAAAGTTGTATACAAAATATTAGAAAGATATCTGCTTTATAAAAATAGTTTGTTTTTTTTTTTTAATCTGCACAGACATACTTTTAAATTTATAAAATTCACGACAAGACAATATTTCTCTATTGAATGTACATGTGAGAAGAGCAGACCAGTGTGCTCAATAACTTAGAGGTGAAAAAACTAGATATCATTGAGATGGGAGCCATCTCTGTGGGCCCCCGCTGTGAATAATGTGTGGTAAAAATTTGTATCTTTCTCATTGGACATGGTGTTGTCAACTGAAACCAAAGTTTATGACCTTGACCTTTGACCTAGGAAGTTGTACATAAATTATGACACACCCTCTGGTGTTGGTTTATATACATGTCAAGTATAAACTTTGAAATCATAACGGTTCTCAAGATATAGAGCGGACACGATCTTTACCATAGGACATGGGGTTGTCAACTAAAACCAAAGTTTTTGACCTTGACCTTTGACCTAGGAAGTTGTACATACATTATGATACACCCTCTGGTGTTGGTTAATATACATGTCAAGTATAAACTTTGAAATCATAACGGTTCTCAAGATATAGAGCTGACACGATCTTTACTATAGGACATGGGGTTGTCAACTAAAACCAATTTTTTTTACCTTGACCTTTGAGGGAGGAAGTTGTACATACATTATGACACACCCTCTGGTGTTGGTTAATATACATGTCAAGTATAAACTTTGAAATCATAACGGTTCTCAAGATATAGAGCGGACACTTTTTTACCATAGGACATTGGGTTGTCAACTAAAACCAAAGTTTTTGACCTTGACCTTTGACCTAGGAAGTTGTACATACATTATGACACACCCTCTGGTGTTGGTTTATATACATGTCAAGTATAAACTTTAAAATCATAACGTTTCTCAAGATATAGAGCGGACACAATCTTTACCATAGGACATGGTGTTGTCAACTAAAACCAAAGTTTTTGACCTTGATCTTTGACCTAGGAAGTTGTACATACATTATGACACAACCTCTGGTGTTGGTTAATATACATGTCAAGTATAAACTTTGAAATCATAACGGTTCTCTAGATATAGAGCGGACACATTTTGTTAAGGACGGACGGACGGACGGACGGACAGACTGATCACTATAGGGTGTCCGCCATTTGGCGGGTCCCTAATAAGCATACTTTAGGAAATTGTAACATGCTAATGACTTTTTGGAACACTCCAAAAATTGGTGACTCGAAAGATCTTTCAATTTTGTATGTACATGATTTTTTCCAATTTTTTTTATCAATATGCAGCAAAGATTGGCATTTTTTAAATTTCATTTTCATAAGCTTCTAATGCAATTATCTCGATAAATACTGAACATAAAACATCTTGTATTAGCATGTATATTTCTAATAACACAGTTTAACAAATAATTTCTTTAAAATGTACAATTATTGTTTAGAAATAACTTTTGATCAGTATCGTCACCGGTATTGTTTATTATTGACTTTCTCAACTATATCATAAGAAGAGTGAATTTTCTTTTGTTTTCATTCACTGGATATCCCACTGACTAGTGTAACTGTGAATTCCCTGATGTATTTTCCCTAGGGTTTCAATATGACGGAATAATCACACTAATGTGAAGTAGGAATATACTTGTGAATTTCATGTGAGGTTCCCTGACCTAATCACAAACTTTAACAAGTAATAATAAATAATAATAAATACAATATTTATAAAGGGCATTATATAATAACAACAATTACTCTAAGCGCTTCACATTTAAAAAATAAATAAAATACAAAAATACATAATCCAAAAATTACAAAGTACCAACTTACAAGAATCATACAAGCATATAAAAATTAATAAAATACTAAAAATGAAAAATGCATGTACCCTAAAATAAACAAAACAGTCTAAAACTAATGCAGTCAATTAAAAGTATATAAAATCTACAAGAAATCCTTAAAAGCAGTTCGAAATAAGTGAGTCTTGAGTTGCTTTTTAAAAACATCTAAAGAAGTAACAAATTGTTGATGCTGCCACCATCCCCACCGCTAAAAACAGCATGCCTAAGTCTTGATTTTCAACTCTGTCAAGACAAGACAATAAAGAATTATTACAGTCTACTTTACAGTATACTTACTGTACCAGAATGTTCCTCTCCAGTATCTGTTACAGAGGTGGTTGTTGACATTGCTTCTGCTGGAGAAGGTGCTTAAATAGACGAAAATATTAAACATTACTCATTATATTATTTCAATTGATGAATGCCTCAATGTGCTGAATGACAGAATATCACGAAATTACAAATTCCATGAAAAGTTCTAAGTAATCAAGAATGAAAGGCAAACTTCTAAAAATACTTCAACTCTTTTCTAATTTCATGAAAATAAATGAATTTATTTGAAAACATGAGGTGTCCATTAAGTAAAAATTCCAATTTCATTTCAACTGCAACATAATCAGAAATAGTATAAAAACTAGGGATGTCAACGAGTACTCGAGTATTCAAGTATCGCTCGGTAGTACCGAGTATCAAATACCAAAACGATACTCGACTAATCGGTTTCCTGTTAGAATATTGCTGTCTTCTTTATATAAAATTGATCTTCTTGAGAACCTCTTTCGGAAAATTAAATAGGCATCACTGATTAATCATACTAGTAGATAAAATACATTTTAATTCGAATACTTGTGCTTAATTGTCATTTAAAATGCCGGCGAAAATACGTGGGTTATACCTAGGCTAACACTTTAAACTCAACATGTCTTAGCCATTCCGTCACATTGGTACCGTCAGAACATTTTTTTCATCTGCAAGACTAATTTACAAAGTTGCAAACCGATTGTCCCCAATAAAAGTTGACTAGATATTGATTCCAAATAAAATAAATTTGTTGCATCCTATGGTGACCCTCAGTGAATAGTTAAACTTCTAATTCTTACGCCTTTGTAAACATCAAATATGTTTTCTTAGCGATTACCAAATACAATTGTTTGATATGCCGGGTTTTTCCTTGTTATAATTTTTAAATAGGTGTTCATTAAATTATATTGATTAGATTGTTTTTTTTACTTAATTAGCCTATGTACTTGTGAGCTATTAATTATGGTGTGCAATTCTTTGTCCCAGATACTTATGTAGATGGTTTTTCGTCCGTTGAACAGCAAACCACCAGACTACACGAATGAATTTTATTTTTACAGGACATTCGGTCTGGTAAACAACCTAGCTTTACCAGACCGAATGAAATTTTACCAGACCAATTTTTTTTACATCTAATTGTATATTATCCGACAAAATACAACAATCTTATGACTTGTTGTGCCCTACTCCTCTCCAAAATGCACAAAAACAAAATCATGTGACAAGAGTGTATATTTTGATGAAAGTTGTGCACAATTGCTTGAATGCATTTCAGTGATAAAGAAAATTAATGTCACATTTTATTGGATTTTGACATGAAAATTATTTGTGAACTAAAAATAATTTTGAGTTTTTGTATAAAATATTTCCTGTATCTTCTTTCATTTTCATATATCTTTTGGTTTTCAATTCTAGTGTTTATATTTCATAGCTGTATTTTGTGAACCTGCTTGGATTTTTTTTTATGTTTCTATTGTATTTGATCGGCAAACCCGGAAATTGACCTTATCCGTTCCCGGAATCTGATCCGGTATTGTTTATATTTCCGGTTGATGGCAGCCATTGTTGTTTTTGTCAGTCAGATATGTTTTTATTCGGATTTACACATTACGTGTATGCAATTTTCGGCATAAAGCTAGCGGTTGAACAAAATAAACATCGCTGTCATGAATAATAAAGATGAGAACGAATTTTAAGATCGTTTGGGAATTTTGCTCCCAATATTGGGAAAAATGTAGGGTTTTTAAAAAAATCCACGAAAAAAACAACACCGGACATTCGGACCGGAATTCAACAAAATTTTACCAGACCGATCCATTATTCACCAGATTTGTCCGACGGTCCGACGTATTTCGTGTAGTCTGACCACAGAATGTAAAGTACGTCTTTTTGTGTTTCTGTGTTGTAGATATATTCCCGAGCGAGTACTCGAGTATCGCTCGATAAAACCAACGAGTACTCGATTAGTAATTGTTCACCGAGTTGACATCCCTAATCATGCTAATAAAAACCTATACATGCTATAGTCTGACAGTAAGGGGTTATACTTATACAAGTGTTTTTTATTTACTGGTACAAGTAAAAAATTTTGGAGGTAGAGTAATATCCCTAAGGCATTCAGATTTTTTTACTTATACAAGTAAAAAAATCTTATTTACTTCTACTCTTGAATTTCTGGTGACTACAGTATTGCTCTAGTAGAGTGTTTAAATGTTTGTCATTAATAGTTGTCTTTACATAAATAAAAGTATTTGATGGACAATGACAACCTCATTTGTCTGTTATCTTCAAAATACTGCTCATTTACAAACCTCCAAGGGGTTATTTTTGAATGACCTGTGCAGTAACTTTCGCAGTTACTTAACATCTGTGTGCAATAGATTTCTTAGCTTAATTCATGAGATAAAAGGTTGAACTGTAATTAAAATTAATTAGCAAATCAGAAAAATTCTGTTTAGGCATGTTTTGACCTCCCAAAACTTGAAAATTTAAGGGGTTGTATATGTAATTTTTTGGAGAAGATTACAAAGGGGAGATAATTCAAATCTTGAAAATAAAATAAAAATCTTACAAATTCACTTATTCAAGTAAATTATACTTACATCTTCAAGTAAATAAAAATTCGTAAGGGTTCAGCAGAACCTAGTGTCTCGCCTACTTTTGCTGTTAATCGCAGGCTCAACAAAAATGAGGAAAAAAATTAATAAAAATATTCCTCTCTATACTATCTTTTGATTGTAAGTAGCTTCTGTCCAAGTTTGGTAAAAATCCAGGATAGTTTATGAATCTAATAAATGTTTTAAAAACTTAAACTGCAGACTATGTAATGTTAACTGGAAGAAAAACTAGGTCCATTTATAAGTAAAATACGGAAAAAATGGAACAAAATTTTAACAAAATTTCCTTCTAGATACTAGCTTTTAATCATAAACAAGCTTCTGTCCAAGTTTGGTACAAATCCAGGATAGTTTAAGAAAGTTGTTAAAATTTTAAAAACTTTAACCACAGAGTGAATGTAATGTTAACTGGCAGAAAAACTAAGTCCATTTATAAGTAAAATACGGAAAAAATGGAATTTTTTTTTTACAAAGTTTACTTCTGGATACTATCTTATGATCATAAACAAGCTTCTTTCCAAGTTTGGTAGAAATCCGGGACAGTTTAAGAAAGTTATTAAAATTTCAAAAACTTTAACCACAGAGTGAATGTAATGTTTCCTGGCAGAAAAACTAAGTCCATTTATAAGTAAAATACGGATAAAATGGAATTTTTTTTTTACAAAATTTACTTTTGAATATTATCTTATGATCATAAACAAGCTTCTGTCCAAGTTTGGTAGAAATCCAGGATAGTTTAAGAAAGTTATTAAAATTTCAAAAACTTTAACCACAGAGTGAATATTTGTGGACGCCGCCGACGACAACGACACCGACGACGGAATGTAGGATCGCTATGTCTCGCTTTTTCGACAAAAGTTGAAGGCTCGACAAAAATGACTTGTATAATCCCTGACTGATAGTAGAATATGTAAATTTTATCTATTCAAATGTTATATACTCACAGACTGAACTAATTCTGTCCTCAGAATTCAAGGTTACCTAAATCAAAGAAGGAAAAATTTCTTAGAAAAGTTAATCAATTGATATCAGAAGTGAAATACATGATATACAACAGGATTACTTATACAGAGGTACACTAGGGGACAACATTAGTACACAAATGTTCAAAACTTGTAAATCAATTTTTAATATACAAATCAAGATAAAAAGAAAATAGGAATTGCATGCACTGCCAATGGAACTCTATTATGTGTGTTAGAAGGGTAACAATATCCTGCTATGCATGCTTCACCTGTCAAGAGAATCCACATGCAGCAAAAAAGTCTCAATAGTGAATTCGACATAATCAGTAAAATTTCAAATAAGAAGACTTTTCTGGTATCTAAAGATATAGAACGTTACAATTGAAATATTAGATAGGTTTGATAATTTTTAAAATCATTTCATCTGATTTGTATAAGTTTTTGCTCTTTTGTGCTGTTACATTTCTTTCACACATTACACATGATCACTAACACATGTTATCATAAAATTGAAGTTCCTTCATAATATGAGTTTGAAGTGGAAGAAATATTCTGTAATATTATTTCCACTGGAACAAATATAACCGTATTTGTTCCTAAGGGAATAAAGGGTATAGAATATTTGTTCCAACTGGAACAGATATTATGGCATTTTTTATAACAAAGGTTACAGGGGAACATCTGTTAGGCGGATAAAAATACTGTATGTAAATTCAGAAATTATTGCATGCATTTATTATTGCGATTTTTGAAGAATGGGGATGAAATTACACTGTAAAAAAATTTTGGTCATGAATTTTAAAGTAAAATAGTGATTTGGTCCAGCTAAAAAAGGACAAAAATTAGTATTTCGGAAGCTGTCAAAAGAATTCAAGACCTTAACATAAAATTGTCAATATTTTGAGTTAGACTTAGAGTTGATGAAGTTTTCTATAATTTTGATATAGTTTGTCCCAAAAGTAGTACTACACCATACTGTGAAAATATTATTGAAAAAGCCCAGGTGGAATTTTTTTAATTTTCATTTATTGTCTAAAAGAAATGCACTACGAACAATGACGAAATAACTGTGTTCTCGGGCCAATAAACCTCTTTAAAATATTCAACATTACTATACTGTAAATTCATTGTTACTAGTGTGTTACTGATTATCGTGTATTTGTGGGTAAAGGTAGACCACTAATTTAAATGTTCAACTAAGTGTGAATTTTCTCTAGGCTTGTATGCAGACTTTGGAAAAACTACAACATCAAATATCATCAAAATGCATTGTTACCTTAATCCACATAAATTAGTACCTAAGGAATCCGCAGTAGTATAAAATTGAGAATGGAAACAGGGAATGTGTCAAAGAGACAACAACCCAACCAAAGAGCAGAAAACAGCCCAAGGCCATTAATGGGTCTTTAACACAGCAAGAAAATCCCACACCCAGAGGCCGGCCTTAGCTGGCCCCTTTAAAAATGATATAAACTTACCCCTGGATTTATAATTCGAATATTCTTTATTTTCAGTGGTGGCAAATCTAATGTAGTGACTGTCACATTCTCCACATTGGTAAAATTAGATCTACCAAACTGGTTTACAGCTATAACTCCAATGTGATATTTTGTATTATACTTCAATGAATCAATAACATATTCAGGTTGCACAATATCTTTAACCACAAAATGTTTGTAATCATATTCAAACATGTGCCTTTCTCTCCAGCAGTGAACTTCATATGTCATAGGAAGATTAGCACTATTGGTTGGAGGGGACCAGTATACACCAATGGAATTATGGGATAGCACTTCTGCCTGAATGTTTTCAGGTGGTCCTAGTGAGGTATCTGTAAAATAAACAAGAAAATACACAATGTCATGATAAACATATCCTCATTGGTAATTCAAAGTATCGGAAAACAGGAAGTAGATATCCAAAAGATCCAAAAGGCACTTACACATTACAACTCATCACTGTCAAGCTGCTGACCAATTATGAAGTCATTTTGTTCCATAGTTTTTTTTTTTAGAAAAGTGTGACAAAAATTTTTGCTTTCATTCAACATCATGTAAAATCAAAAGTATCGGCAAACAAAGTATGTGTCCCAAAGATTCAAAAATTGCTTGTGTATTACAATTCATCCTTGTCACCATGGTCACACTCACTGATGTTTTATCTAGACATTCTAAATAAAAATTTTATATTTTTGATGTAAATTTGCAATTTTTTTAAAGAGGGTTGCTTCTTACAGTTGAAGTCAACCATTCCAAAGTTTTATGAACAACATGAGTACTATCAGTGTTTCAGAGGACACATGAACAACATGAGTACTATCTGTGTTTCAGACGACACATGAACAACATGAGTATTATTGGTGTTTCAAATGACACATGAACAACATGAGTATTATCTGTGTTTCAAATGACACATGAACAACATGAGTTCTATCTGTGTTTCAGATGACACATGAACAACATGAGTACTATCCGTGTTTCAGATGACACATGAACAACATGAGTATTATCGGTGTTTCAAATGACATATGAACAACATGAGTACTATCAGTGTTTCAGATGACACATGAACAACATGAGTACTATCAGTGTTTCAGTCGACACATGAACAACATGAGTACTATCGGTGTTTCAGATGACACTTGAACAACATGAGTATTATCGATGTTTCAAATGACACATGAACAACATGAGTATTATCGGTGTTTCAAATGACACATGAACAATATGAGTACTATCAGTGTTTCAGATGACATATGAACAACATGAGTACTATCTGTGTTTCAGATGACACATGAACAACATGAGTACTATCTGTGTTTCAGATGACACATGAACAACATGAGTATTATCGGTGTTTCAAATGACACATGTACAACATGAGTACTATCAGTGTTTCAGATGACATATGAACAACATGAGTACTATCGGTGTTTCAGATGACACATTAACAACATGAGTACTATCGGTGTTTCAGATGACACTGTGGGTATTAATGGTATCCATAATCCTGTTCTCTTTTCCTCAATTGTGACAGCATCAAATAAAGTTTACATGTAACTTAATTGCTTTGAGTGGCAGGTGGCATTTTTTATAAATTACATCTTTTTCAAATGTTTTCATTAAAAAATTCACACTGTATAAAAATCTAAATTATAAAAACAAAATTACTGGTCTGATTATTAAAACTTTTGGTGCCAAAAAAACAGATGTTTACGTTTGACCTTAAAAAAAATATCTCTAAATTGTTCATATAAACAGTATAAACAAACGTTACATTGTATGAAAATTATATATATAAAAAATAAGAATATGAAGAATTTGTAATGCTAAGAAAAAGACAAAGGAGAGTGTCAATAGAGAACATCTCAAAGATTGGAGTTAAAATATTACCTGTAACTGTAAAATTTAATGAAGCTGATGAATCTGTATTCAGTACATGACACTTATACAGCCCGCTATCTGATGTCTTCAACTTCCAAAGACGCAGTTTTTTTACCAATGTTGTTATATCATCTTCTTCAATCTCAGATTCTTCAAATGAGTGTCGTCCAGATATATCTATCTGAAATAGATAATATTACACTGTAATCACAATTAATATCCTAGAATTCATCTTATGTATTTCCAGATTTATCATTACATAAAAATAATGGATCTTGCCTGTAAAAATCTTCCAACTAAAAATTAGGAATACAATTCTTTCTTTTCCTTTACACTAGTTAGCAGCTTAGAAAGTTAAGAAGATATTCCATATATTTTTGAGGATAATAAATTTGTGTAATGTCATACCTTATTTAATTTGCAGTGTTAAGGTATAAAAATAAGGAGATGCCAGTCAGAGGAAACTATAATTCATCATAGAACAAAGAACAAGGGTAATGTGTGACCTTCAAAGATGAGCAAAACTCATGTTATCCTATGGTAATAGGTGAGTTCCAGAAAATAGCTGCTGTTTAATGTGGAAATTGAACTAGAGGCTCTTGCTCACCTTGGTCTATGTGCATATTCAACAAAAGACACTCTCCAAAATTGAAGACGAGAACAGAATTCGTTTTTCGATTTAAAGTTTCTCTTTATCTATTATAGTTTTCAAGATAGTAGGCAAACATTTTTAAAAAATGGTAAAATTTGTCATTTAAGGGCAATAACTCCTACAAGAAGTCGTCTGACAGTTTTGACATATATGGACTATTGGTAGAGCTCAACTTTCTGAACAATTTTGACCTTGTCATATTTTCTCTATTTATCAAGGTTTTCAAAATAATAGACAAAACTTGCATTTTACCCCCATGTTCTATTTTTAACCATGTCGGCCATCTTGATTGGCAGGTGGGTCATCAGGCACATTTTTTTAAACAAGTTACCCCAATGATGATTGTGGTTAAGTTTGGTTAAATTTGGCTCAGTAGTTTCAAAGGAGAAGATTTTTGTAACAGTTAACAACGACGGACGACGGATGAAGGACGCCAAGTGATGAGAAAAGCTCAAATGGCCCTTTGGGCCAGGTGAGCTAAAAAGTAGTATCATGTGACACATGCCTAGATTTTTACACAGGCAAATTCAGCAAATGAAATGATTTAAATAGATTTGCACTTGAAAAGTTGACCACGATGTTCTAAATCACTCCCCACATCTTAATGTTTTGGTCCCAACAGTGCATAGATTTCTTATGTTATCACATGACTTGTGTGTGTAAAATGAAATCAGACATATAGTGATTAATGGACTATCTTGGAACTAAAATTAAAGTATTATGAAATAACATGTGACTAAATATAAAAAATTGAAACAATTCAAAAATGAAAACAAACAGCTTAAACTAAGTTAAGAACATTAAAAATATATATATGGCTCAGATCCACAATTATTAGTAGTCATACAGTCTTCATTACATATTCAGCAGATCCTTTCTATTTATTTGTTTTAATAACAATAGTAATTACTTCGTTGTATACTTATTACTTACACTGGCATGCATGCACTTATAATAACAGATTTTACAAATAAAGAGAAGGATCATCAAATATAAGATTTAAAGAAAGGAACAACATTTTTTTCATCATCATAAAGAAACCTACAAACCATGCTCCTATCCTTTCGACCTTGAGGTCATCACCTTTTGTCCATAGTATTGACCTTTCACCTTTACCATGGTATTTGACTATACAAGTCATTGTAACATTGTGATCATAGTATGTATTATCTGTTTTATTCACTTCCACACTGATTATGTCTGTAAGAAAAAAACATTAAATAGTTTCATTAGATTGTTTAAAGAACTGTTCACACAGAGACAAGTCTCGCCTTAATGCAATTTTGATACATGTAGTACAAAGCACATATGATTAAAATGGCAATACTTGAACATGTAAACTATGCAAAACATTCACAGTCAATAAACCATGACTGAGAGGGCAGGGCCAAAAAATCTCAATGGAAATAAAATGTGCCAAAACAAATTATCATTGACCTACCACTAGCGGTTCCCCATAAACTGACCTAATTACAAACCAATACATAAAAAACAGCAAATCATTCAAATCTAATAGACCATGACAATGATGAATGAGGGAGTTGGGCCAAATAATCTCCAAGGAAACGAGATATGCCAATACTAATACTGTAAACTACATACCAAATATCATTGACCTACCACAGGTTCCCAATATACTGACCTAATCACAAACTAATACAATGTTGATGCCAACGTTGATGCTGGAAACCACACCCTAAGTCTTGATTTTTTTACCAATCGAGGAGAGACAAATATGCAAATGTAATATATATTCATACTGGACCTGACCTGAATAGTACATTTATTGTTGATGTGTGTGTTTTAGGTTCCAATGAAATAAAGATGTTAGAAAAATAAGATACAAAACTCTGGTTCAAGAAAATTATGGTATATATCCTGATACCTATATATGTCAACATATCTGATAAATACTATTGGATAATTATAAGTTTTTAAACTAACCCTTTATTAATAGAAAGTAAATTGAACCAACCTATATAAACTACTTACCAAGAGTATCTTCTTTATCTTGCAATTGATCCTGTACTGATTCTGTGGTAGATTGGATGAAATCTTCATTATCATCTAAAAAAGGGAAACAAATACTGTTCTAATTAGTATAAACTTACAACACAATATAGAATAACATGATATTCAAATATTTAAATCATTTAGCCTGAAATCAATCAGTTGTGAGATCCAGAATTGGGGTTAGGGGTTGGAAATATCTGTCCCATTTTTTTATATTTCATTTTATTATTCATTTGATGAAAATTTAGGCCTTTAATTCCTCCCTTTTCCCCATCAGACCCTTTGGACTCCCGCTACCAATTTAAAAACTTCAGAATCAGCAGCTGCATCTTATGTTTCTAATGTAGGTGAATCCAAAAAGGAGGTTTTTTATTCACTATGACATGTATGAATAAACTCATCATAGATACCAGGATTAGAACAGTATATGCCAGACACATGTTTGGTCTACAAAAGACTCACCCCACATCCTGCTTCAGTCAAAACAGGAGTCATGCTATAACAAAGTCGAATTTGAAACAAAACAAGAAATGATTGTAACAGGATGCTGTTACGAAGTCTCCCAAACGAAGCTCCCATAATTCGTAATTCCCAGGGTCGCCTGACATTGGGCAAAGTCCAGTGAAAATTGGTTTGGTCCAGTAAAGTGATATGCATTAGTGATGCCTGGGGACTAACCCTGTTCAAATCATCTTGGCATGACAAACCAGAATATATATGGTTTAGGGGTGGGGATCTCGACCATTTACAAGATATTAGAACTTTCTCAAATGGCAGGGGGTCGGGATGACCCCTGGGGACTAACCCTGTATATCATTCAAACCATCTTAGCATGACAAACCAGAATATATATGGTTTAGGGGTGGGGATCTTGACCACTTACAAGATATTAGAACTTTTTTAAATGGCATGGGGTGGGGATGAACCCTGGGGACTAACCCTGTATTTCATTTGATGTGCTTTATCATGACAAACCAGAATATATATGGTTTAGGGGGTGGGGATCTCGACCATTTACAAGATATTAGAACTTTCTCAAATGACAGGGGGTCGGGATGACCCCTGGGGACTAACCCTGTATATCATTCAAACCATCTTAGCATGACAAACCAAAATATATATGGTTTAGGGGTGGGGATCTTGACCACTTACAAGATATTAGAACTTTCTTAAATGGCATGGGGTGGGGGTGACCCCTGGGGACTAACCCTGTATTTCATTTGATGTGCTTTATCATGTCAAACCAGAATATATATGGTTTAGGGGTGGGGATCTCGACCATTTACAAGATATTAGAACTTTCTCAAATGGCAGGGGGTCAGGATGACCCCTGGGGACTAACCCTGTATATCATTCAAACCATCTTAGCATGACAAACCAAAATATATATGGTTTAGGGGTGGGGATCTTGACCACTTACAAGATATTAGAACTTTCTTAAATGGCATGGGGTGGGGTTGACCCCTGGGGACTAACCCTGTATTTCATTTGATGTGCTTTATCATGTCAAACCAGAATATATATGGTTTAGGGGTGGGGATCTCGACCATTTACAAGATATTAGAACTTTCTCAAATGGCAGGGGGTCGGGATGACCACTGGGGACTAACCCTGTATATCATTCAAACCATCTTAGCATGACAAACCAAAATATATATGGTTTAGGGGTGGGGATCTTGACCACTTACAAGGTATTAGAACTTTCTTAAATAGCAGGGGGTGGGGTGACCCCTGGGGACTAACCCTGTATTTCATTTAATGGGCTTTATCATTTAGAACATTTTCAATTAAAAAGATTGTGTCTATCACAAACGGTTTTCAATTTATAATCATTTGAAAATTTTTAAAAATAAAATCCCATAGGGTTCTATAGTAAAACCCTCTTTTCTTTTTGCCCCTCAAAGTACCCCTTTATAAACCCCATTGCACAAACAAAACCCTGATTGCACCACTAGACATGTTAGTCTAAAATATTGTGAAACCCCAAGTTAATCTGACAAGCGGTTTTGGAGAACGGGTGCGGACAAGTTCAAATTTAAAAGCGGCGGAAGAAGAAGAAGAAGAAGAAGTTCAAATTTAAAAGCGGCGGAAGAAGAAGAAGAAGAAGAATAATAAGAACTGAGCAAAAACAATAAGTCTTCCCAAACTTCGTTTGGGAGACTTAATAATAATTTATTACGTAAATTCAAATTTAAAGGGGCATTAGCTGTCAAATTCATGTTCACGGATTCAACTCAATTTCTCATATATTTGATTTATAACATACTAAAACGTATATCCATATTATAAAAAGTATAAAATAAACAATTTATGATGCATGGACTCAATAATATGTATCAGTAATTTGTGTGTATTTTAGTCTAGACGCCATCTAATTAACCATTGAGGTGACCTTCGAAGACTGCCGATGGTCATATAACCTGATATATACATAAATATAGATATAATAAAAGAACATAGTTCCAATGTCCCCCGCTTTGCACATATTTTATCTATCCAAAGGCAATTACTAAAAAAAGAACTTTTTTTTTTCTTTAAAACAATTGATAAATATCTTAGAGATATAATTTATAAAGTCTTCAGAGCACATGCAATGCAATTTACGTTACAATTAATTTTTCCAAGGAGCATAACTCGTTAAAAATATTTGATCATCACTTATTTTCGAAAGTGTCAAAGACATTGCTGATATAAAGTATAATATAAGTTTCATAAAATTCTGGCAAGAATTGTACACATGAGAGTGCTAACAATGCAATTTTCCATATAATCAATATTTCCAAGGGACATAACTCTTTTAAAATTAATTGATCGGCATCAATTTTCAAATTTGTCTGAGACATTGATGATAAAAACCTATAAAATAAAATTCATAAAAATCTGGCAAGAATTGTACACATGAGAGTGCTAACAATGCAATTTTCCATATAATCAATATTTCCAAGGAGCATAACTCTTTTAAAAATAATTGATCAGCACTGATTTTCAAACTCATCAAAAACATTGATGATATAAACCTATAATATTAATTTCATGAAAATCTGGCAAGAATTGTACACAAAAGAGCTCTCATAAGGCAATTGTAATAATAAAATTAACTGAGATTTCCAAGGGGTATAACTCTTTTTAAAATACTTGATCGACACTGATTTTCGAAATTCATCAAAGACATTGCTAATATAAACCTATGATATGAGTTTCATAAAATTCTGGCAAGAATTGCACACATGAGAGCGCTAACGATGCAATTTTCCATATAATTAATGTTTCCAAGGGGCATAAATTTTTTTTAAATAATTGATCGGCACTGATTTTCAAACTCGTCCAAGACATTGCTGATATACACCTATGATATAAGTTTCATAAAAATTAGACAGGAACTGTACACCTGAGAGCACTAACAAGACCGGATGGACAGACGGACACCCAGTATTTCCATGTCCCCTGCAACACATTTCGCAGGGATCAAATAGAAACGAACATGTGCAATTGGATTTTTCTATGTCTGTTTGAATTTATATTATGGGTTAAAAAAATATGTTAATCATTGTTTTTACCTGTATAAGAATGAGTTGTTTTGGATTGAATCAGTCAACCAAATGGTTTACCCTTGTTTCAATTTCAATGTTGACATTCTTTTCCTTTTAATAGCTGAACATGCTTAGTTTATGCTTAACGCATCTCTAGCTCAGGGGTTAAATTGAAGGTCACATGAATACAGATTCAATAAGGTCAAATTATTCACTTGCACATGTTGCAAGTGAATAATTCATCAGCGAGGTTTCTTTTTAGTTTATTTTGACAAAATTGAACCAAACTGGCTGCTAAAAGCGAATTATTATTTTACTATTTCACTTTCAGTATTTGATTGAACAAAAAAAACATTTTAACTTTGGTGGATAGTTGTCTGATTGGCATTCATAACACATCTCAAATATAGGCAACCTGAAATTATTTCCTGGCCACTGAAATTTTGAGTTGGCCACTAAATTTTCATGTCTGGTGGCCAATTGGCAACTTCATTTCAGAAGCTACTTTGAGGGCTGTTGTCTTTATAAATGTATTTATATAATGTTCTAGCCCACATTGTGTTACAAAGCTACATCTGGTTTGTAACCCACAAACTTACAAAGTATGACTATAATTTACCTTTCTGAATCTTTGTCTTGTTTCCTCCAGACAGTGTGGCTACTAGCCAGTTGGTAGATTTTCCGGTCAGATGTCCAGATTTGGCAGCTATCCTTACTTTGTATTGTTGACCTTTATACAGATCTTAAAGAAAATGAAAGGTTCATAGAGAAAGATTTTGGAAAAGGTGAAAAATATATTTTTGTCCTGAGAAAGAGATCCATGCCCCTAACAATAGATGAGTGGTCAGTGCCTAATTACCTCGTGTACCTGCTATGATAAGTCTAGGGGAAATTAGGGGAAAATAAATATGACATAATAAAATTGAGTTTCACAAAATATTTCTTATTCCCAAATGCCATATACCTTAACAATGATTATTGAAAATAAACTGTTAACACAGAGATATGTCTTGCCTATTTGTTATTTTGATAATGCAAATATTGAAATTAAAATAGCAATACTTTGTTAATATGTAAGTTATGCAAATATTCAAAGTCAATGAACCATGACTGAAGGTACAGGGCTAAACAATCTACATGGAAATGAGATGTGCCAATACTAATACAACTGTACACAAATACCACTGAAATCTCATAAGTCGTTCCCTTTAAACAAACACAAACATTAACTTGTAACTTTTAAACTATGTAAAAGTTTCAAAGTCAATAGACCATGACTGAGGGGGTGGGGCCAAATAATCTCTGTGGTAATGAGATGTGCCAATGCTAATACAACTACATACCAAATATCATTGACTTACCACTAGTGGTTCACCATAAACTAGATCTAATCACAAACTAGTACATTGTTGACGACGACGCTGATGCTGGAAACAGCATACCTATGTCTCGCTTTTTGACTCCGTCAAGGAGAGACAAAAGTGGGGTCTTTTATAAAGTAAAAAAACAAATTGTTTGTCACGTAAAAAACATGGGTCATGCCCCCAGAAAAGGTGAGTGTTAATTACCTGTTATAATATATTTTTGTTTCTTTTTGGTAGTGACCACTGTACAGAGTGTTCCTTTCTGTACCCCTTTCTGTCTATACTGGATCTGGTACCCTGTTATCTTTTTGAAATCATCTCCTCTTGGTAAGCCCCATTTCACAACAAGTTTCTGTAAAATGTGGAAATATATGTAAATGTGGTCAATGTACATGTATGTTAGTATATCTTTCTTTTATGAAATTCTTGGACTTGGCTTCGTACAGAATGTTCCTGTAACCTAAAATACTGCACATTTCTGTATAAAATAATTTGTATTAAAAGAGCTTATTCCTATCTTTGTAACTTTTAACTGAGTATTAATTAAAATATTAAAAAACTGTCATGTAAATATTAATTACTACATCTCTTTAGAAAAACACAGCTGATGCAGGAATCTTTCTCTGCAGACTAATTTATGTAGGACAGGTCACTTATAAATATGATTAAAAGGAGATCTAGATGTACATGTAGGTAAATCAAATTCCCAAACCATATCATTCTGTTCTAAGAAATTCCTTAATCATTCATGTATACGCTATCTCTAATAGTAACAATGTAATTGTCTTTTAGCAACAGAAATAAATTGTATTCATAAATAAATTTATAAGGTACAAGCCTGAATTGCCAACTGGCAATCTGATAGCAATATTTTTATTTGGTATTATTGTATCATATGTCTCTGTCTCTTTCATTATAACCAATGATTTATTCTCACGGTGGAGTCGTTATTTTTTGGTGGGATACCATCTTATGTTGGTAAATGTGAAACAAGAATTCAAATGTTCAACAAAGTGGAAATTTTTATTATAGGCTGGTTGCAGACTTTGACAAAATCATTAAATCAAATATCAATGAAAATACATTTCTCTTCAATCCACCAGAATTGGTAACAACAAAAAAATTCAATCCAAAGTATACAGGATTCATTAAATGCCAAAATGCGAAAATTTGTCAAAAAATGTCTTTTAAAAAAACAAAAGCCACATGAGATAACATATGAGTTATAGTAATATCAGAAGCAAAATCCATCTTCTTTCTGTTAAGTGGCCACAATAAACTGTCTGATTAGTCTGCCAATGTGTTGCCCCATGAAGTCAAAATAATAAATGAAATATATAGTTCTGATAGTTAATCCATTCCACATCCAACTAAGTAAGACATCACGTGACTTTGGTGACGTAGCGAGCCGCCATTTTGTGTCATTTTGTCCCATATAAAATGCATAGGTGCTTCAATAAAGTTCAATTTTCTCATGTTAAGAAATCGTGTCAAACCAAAAGCATTAACATCCTGTATATACAAATTTTTTGTTTAACATGTATTTCCAGTGTTTAGTTTTAGTGATAAACACAACTTGACAAGTTTTCTAAAATGTACAAATATATAATTCTCTTTCCCTGTACACTACTTAAGGAATATATATAATAAAAAGAACTTTAAGAAAATATGAATATTATGAAAAATTCTTCGATAAAGTAATTTTTGCTTAAAAAAATAACCAAATATTAATGTTTCTCAATAATTGGCTAAAAAAAAATTCTCTTTACCAATGTACACTACCGAAGAAATATATATCATCATGATCATAAAGAACTTCAAGAAGAGACGCGATAGATACAAAAGGGACTTTTAAACTCATAGGTCATGTAAGTCAAAAATAAACTGATAACGCCATGGCTAAAAAAGAAACAGACCAACAGACAAACAGACAAACAATAGTACACAAAACACAACTTAGAAAACTAAAGACTGAACAACACGAAAATATGAATATTATGAAAAATTCTTTGATAAAGTAATATTTGTTTAAAAAAATAACCTTATTAATGTTTCACGATAATTGTTTTAAAAAAATACTCTTAATTTTAATTTATATTTAATAGATTTTTTTATTTCATAGAAAATTAAACGAGACTTCATTGCATATGACTTTTGTCATTTACTTTTTTAATTCAATGTTTTAAACAAAATACAGGCATTCAAAAAGAACAATATTGAAATTTTAACTTGTGTACAACATACATGTGACAGAGTTGTCAAGTCACAACTGGAGATTTGAAAATTTTCAGCTGGAGTTTGTACTATAAAAATATGTTAATATGTACTAACCGCCAATATTTATCGACAGAGTTATCAGTCCTGAATAGGACTGATATAGTTGAAGGTAGTAATGTCCTTTACCGTCAGGCATCAAACAGTCATTTTCGGTTACCGTTAGCATCAAATTGGTTAAAATTTTACCGTGATTTGTCAAAATATCCTTTATATCGTGATTCGTCAGTGGTCTCAAATAATTATCGTTATGTGATGGCATAGCCAGAAATTAGTAGTACTTTTGTTAATTAATATTCATAATATGTAAATGAGAATTGTACCATGTGATAATAGTTTGAACTGAACTGGCTTGGTATCATTAAAATCTTTAAAACACGGATATTATAAGTTGCATGTCACAGAGTCCTTGTTTATAATCACTCTGATATTTCCACAAAGTTGTGAGGCGGTCAAAATCAAAACAATGAACGCGAATTTAGTGAACTTTTTGTGTTTTCGTGAGTTTATTCTTCTTGAAATAGGAGCATTTTAACTTTACGTGGGAACCTAGAGTTCAACTCCTACACATACAAGGTTTGGACTTGCTTATTCTTTGGACATTCAAGTTTCAAGTTTCATCCCCACAACCTGTTTTTGTAATGACCTTGTTAGCAAATTTTCAACACAAAGTTTGAAAATTTGACGTTTCAGCCATTTTAGCTTGTACTTTATACTGCAATGTTAAAAGCCTCTCGCTTCGATTTTTAAAATAGCTCAGGAACCTTTATTTTTGCAACGACAGTCATTATGTTTCGTTTAAATGGTGTATATTGTTGACAGTTTTGTTATATTTATTTTCTGTCCCCGCAACCTGTCTATCACTTAAATTAAAGTTAAAACAGACATTTTTTTCAAAATTCCCTATCATTTCAATAAAATTTCCGTGACCCGTATCCTATTTCTTTAGTATAATATTCAAATAAGCAAAGTGGCGTTGATTTCTGGATATGCCTTATTTTTGGAAAAAATGTAAGATGATTCGTCAAAATCAGTCTATTTTTTACCGTCTAAAAGAAAGTGCACATTTTATCGTCATGCTCCAAAAATTACCGTTAACGTCATTTGGCAAGATTTTTTAACGTTATTCGTCTTGAAGGTACCCCCATTACGTAACGACCCTCATAGTTGGCAGAGACATATAAATGTATTATATATCTCTGTAGTTGGGTATGATCTAGATTCGCTACAGTTCTTCAGTGTCTAAATGTCACACTATTCTTGCTGTTATGTCAGTTTACTTGATTGACACCGTTTTACCTGACTATTCATGAAATATTTGTCACTGATCATTAAGCAAGCATGTTAAGTTAACAATGTCATGTATGGACAAACCAAAAGACTTAAAGGGCACCTCAAGAATAGGGGAGAGAAACAAACGAGCTTGCAACGACTAGCTGGTCCGAGGAAAGAGTATATTATCGTCCTTTGATTATGGACAGTGTATAACTTTTTTCATACACCATCCACATTTATATTTTTATATTTTATTCATTTACTAGTAAGTAGGTCACTGGTGGTTGAAATTACATGTTCAAAAAAATTGGGTATACATGAATTTTTAGGTAGCTACCATTTGATTTTTATGGGGGGGGGGGGGGGGGGGGGGGGGCTAGGATGAAATATGAAAAAAATAGGCAGGACAGGAGTTTTGAGTAAAACAAAAGGCAGGATGAGACACTTGCAAAAAAAAAGTCAGGGTTACAATTTGGGTAAAAAAAGTCAGGATAAACTTTTAAAAAAAAGGCAGGACCGAATAGAGGGAAAAATAAAAAAGCAGGACAGAGATTACAACTAAAAAAAAATGCAGGACAAAATTTTTCATCCTAGCCCCCCCCCCCCCCCCCCCCCCCCCATAAAAATCAAATGGTAGCCCCCTTAGGTCATGAAAGTAGTGATTTTGGTCCAGTTAAAAAAGGTCAAAAATAAGTATGCCTGAAGCTGTTAAACTGAACTATAGACCCCACAGCATGGAATTCTCCGTATTTTGATTTGGATCTAGTAGACTTTTCTATAATTTTGATAAAATTTGTCCCAATAGTAGTGCACTACATTGTAAAAAATCTTTTTGAGACCGATTGCAGGTGAATTTTTTGTCAAGTAATTTGAATTAGAGACATGTGTCTCTTTATTTTGGATGTACTGTCCTAAAAAATGCACTACGACATAATCAGCTAATAATAGTGTTCTCGGGCCGGGTGACGAAGGCGCCGACAATTCATCGTTTTTTCTCTGAATGTGTGTGGGTGGGAGGTGTGGTTAAATAAACGTGTTTGATTCTAAACATGATCAAAGCAGAATTATTTGTTTGACTTTCAGAAGAAAAATTAAACAAATAGTTTGTTTCTATAATAAAATATAAGTCAAATGTAATTTCTGTATTATTTTTTATGAATGAATAATTATTTATCTTGCAAATTTCAAAGTCTCAGAGTCCCAAGACATATTATTACTTTGCTTTTGTTTCCATTTTTAACGTTTTTCGTGATGAGATATATCTTCTAAACATTTCGGCCCATGTCAGATTTTCTCGGAGTTAACAAGATAATAGACAAAACTTGCATATTACCACTATGTTCTGTTTTCAGATTGGTTGGATATGTTGGTTGTCAGACCTGCTCACCAGACACATTTTCTAAAACTAGATACACCATTGATGGTCGTGTTCAGGTTTGGCTCTGTTTGGCCTAGTAGTTCCAGAGATTTTTGTAAACGTTAACGGACAACGAATGACAGACGACGGACACCAAGTGATAACAATTGCTCTCACTGACCCGAAAGTGCGGTACAATAGGAACTAACAAAATAGATAAAAACAAAATATCAGAAAACAAACAGAAATAGTTGTCCTCGAGGTCATATGTTTTACTACTAATTCCAAAATGTGTCCAGCTGGTTAATGAGTACTATGATTTGGTTTGATAAATTTTAATGCCTTAATAAGTTTAAAATTCTCATTCGCAGTCATTATTGTTCACTACGTCCTGAATTACAGATAGGCCTAAGTCATTCTTTTTTAATTACACAGCTATCGTAGAAGCGCTTTATATCTATACAAAATAATTTTTTTTGCTTGAATAAGTTACTGATATTACAATGTATTTCTCACA
Source organism: Mytilus californianus (assembly GCF_021869535.1). Classification (NCBI taxonomy): domain Eukaryota; kingdom Metazoa; phylum Mollusca; class Bivalvia; order Mytilida; family Mytilidae; genus Mytilus; species Mytilus californianus. Next base: position 56,188,092 of record NW_026262604.1, read on the forward strand.
ATGGTATTTCTATTGTTTCCCATTAGCAATTGAAAACATATTTTTGCCAATGAGTCTCTGACTGGTTGATTTTTGTTTGCCGCAACGTCCTATTACAAATAGTGCATGCAAATTCAGGACCGTGTCAATTAAACTGAAATAAAATTAAGTATAGTATACACTTAGTTTGAATAATGGCGGCGAATCCATTTGGAGGCTGGTTTTCAAGTGTTTTTCGAGAAAAAATCTAAAAATCACGTTAATACCAGAGTCATTTCTCGCAAGTATACATATACCAGTATTTATTTCATTAGGGACAACACAATTTGCAAATGTTACTAAAATCCCTAACAATTAAATCAATAAAATATTTACTATGTAAATGAACCAAATTACTCCAAGACTGATTGATTGTAATTTGTTAAATGCCTATTGGCAATTAATGCATGAATATTCAGACGAGAACAAATTAATTATAAAAAGATATACAGCAGGTATAGGTTCTGTCAGAATGAGTTGACCAGGATGAAGCCGGGATGGGAATTACGACTGCCACTGGAAAATGGGGTAGCTATTTTTGCCTTGCAACCAGGGGCGGATTCCCTCAGACGGAGAAACTGAGACTACTTTTTATTTCACGTGGTACCCTCGAGAGTATTTCATCCATGAAATGTATAAAAATTGCACATCCACTAAAATTTCTTTGGTGCGAATAAAAGTGTCGACAAGATAAACTTCTCCTGCTATGCTTTACCCGAGTGGAATAAAAGTGTCAACAAGATAAATTTCTCCTGCCTAAATTACTCGAGTGGAATAAAAGTGTCGACAAGGTAAACTTCTCCTGCGATGCTTAAATAACCCGTGTGGAATAAAAGTGTCGACAAGATAAACTTCTGCTTAAATTACCCGAGTGTTATATATTTATATATTAAAGTATTAACGCAATCGAATGCACGAAAATATGTTAATGATGATGATGATGATGATGGGGGTTATTAACGACCTTGACTGGCTATATAGCCCTTGCACGGTCGGCTCGTGCCCGGAGGCGATTGTTGAGCATTAAATATTTTCTGTTGCAGTTGGTTAGGAACAGGTGGAAGGCTCCATTTTGGTAGGCGGCCATCTTGGTTTACGTGAGTTGTTTTGATTTTGGTTTTTTACTATTTTGATGTTTCTTTGCAGTATGGACTTCAAAACGGCTGCTTTCAGGGCCAGGTTAATCAGCTGGGCAGCCCGTTAACCACGACGATGTGTTGCTGGTAGATGAATCATCGACTCCGCAGTAGATGACTGCAAAATTGCACTAAACCTACAATACACCTCGGACGTCTGGGCAGCATGTGACACTCACCCATCCACAATGGGTTTCAGAGTGTCGCTGACGCGGGTTTACTGAACGGGAGCCTCATAAACTAGTTTGTCTTTGAACAATCTGAGCAGCGTAACATGTTGAAGCTTACGGATAACGTGGCCAGGAGCTGATCCAGCACGTCCTTTCAGCTGTAAGGACTGAGACGTGACTGTGTTGATATGTTGATGAGTAAGACGTCGATATATATATATATTTATCCTATATTGAGGTAAATTATATGGCCTTCCAAATACCGTTTCGATCCCTAACTTCACTGAAGAGACATAAAAGATTAATTGTCGAAATCCGGATATGGTGTACACATTTTTGCACCTCATGTTTGTGGTATAAAGTTTATTGTTTTCTGTTTGGTATTAAATTAATATTAAGATCCATTTCGTTAGATCTGGTGATCAATTTATTTGGCAATCGTCAATGGCAGTCAGCAGGGTTTAAGGACATCAGTTGTTCGACCTGTTAGTCAAATGCGTTTTGTTAAAATAGACTTTTTCACTTTTTTTGGTCTTTTGGAAATTGTTGTTTGTGCTGTATTTATACCCCTCTACAAAGAAATTTGTTTTACATGCACACGTATAAAAATTGCGGTTTTTATCCAACGCAATCATAGGTTTGAACGTTGTTTTCAATTTAAACTTTTATATATTTTTTTCGTTTGGGCTTGTATTTTATTTTCCTTCGGGTTTATATGATCCGTTCATCCTATTTCGACTCTTTAAAATTAATTTCAAGAGTGTATCCTAATTTGAGGTAAATTATATGGCCTTCCAAATACCGTTTCGATCCCTAACATCACTGAAGAGACATTAATTGTCGAAATCCGGATATGGTGTACAAATTTTTGCACCTCATGTTTGTGGTTTACATGTACCATCTTTTCCACAAGTTTATTGTTTTCTGTTTGGTATTAAATTAAAATTAAGATCCATTTCGTTAGATCTGGTGATCAATTTTTTTGGCAATCTCCCCCTGCGTTGCACATATTTTATCTATATAAGGTACAAGGATAATAACTAAAAGAAAAACACTTTTTTTTTTTCTTTAAAACTTTTTATTAATATCTTAGAGAAATGAAGGCTTCAGAGCAAATGCAATGTGATTTCCATTATAATTAACATTTCCAAGGGCCATAACACGTTAAAAATGTTATAATTTGATCAGAACTTATTTTCGAATGATACAAGTTTCATAAAATTCTGACAAGAATTGAACACACGAGAGTGCTAACAATGCAATTTCCATATAGTAAATGTTTCTAAGGGGCATAACTCTTTCAAAAATAATTGATCGGCACTGATTTTCGAACTCGTCCAAGATATTGCTGATATAAACCTATGAAATAAGTTTTATAAAATCAAAATCTGACAAAAATTGAACACATGAGAGCACTAACGATGCAATTTTCCATATAATTAATGTTTTCAAGGGACATGACTCTTTTAAAAATAACTTATCGGCACTGATTTTCGAACTCGTCCAAGACATTGCTGATATAAACCTATGATATAAGTTTCTTAAAAAGCTGGAAAGAATTGTACGCGTGACAGCGCTTACAAGACCTGACGGAAGGACGCCCGGTATTTCTATGTCCCCCGCTACTGAGCCTACCGTATAGCCTTCAGTCAACAATGAGCAAAACCCTAAACCGTATAGCATGCTATAAAAGGCCCCGAAAAAACACAAATATAAAATTGAGAATGGAAATGGGGAATGTTTCAAAGAGACAACAACCCGAACAAAGAGCAGAAAACAGCCCAAGGCCACCACTGGGTCTTCAACACAGCGAGAAAATCCCGCACCCGGAGGAGGGCTTCAGCTGGCCCCTTAACAAAAATGTGTACTAGTTCAGTGAAATGGACGTCACACTAAACTTCGAAACATATAAATGAACTAAAATAAAAAAAAACATACAAGACTTACAAAGGCCAGCGGCTCCTGACTTGGGACAGGCGCAAAAATGCGGCGGGGATAAACATGTTTTGTGAGATCTCAGCCCTCCCCCTATACCTCTAGCCAATGTAGAATAAACAAACACACAGCAATACGCACAGTAAAACTCAGCTAAAAGAAGTCCGATCGAGTCCATGTCAGAATAGATAACAGAATAAATGTAATTATTTCCGATGCAAAGACCCTATGAGTGAATCAATATTAATACCAAAATATGCCATCTTTAATGAACTGACAACAGTATCGTAACTATATCCATTCTGAATAAGTCTGTTTAGAGGTTTGGTTAGCTTTTGTGGTGAATGACGACAGTTTGTGCTTTGTTTAGAATATTACCATAAAAGATTGGATGTGAAATACATGAACGTACAAGATGTCTGCATGTTGATTTATATTTACGAATGAATCCGTTTCAACGATAAAACTAAAGGCCTGATTTATGTACAAAACTAATAAAAGAAAAACAAATCTGATATACAGCAAAAACGATGACTACTGAATCAGAGGCTCCCGACTATGTACATGCACATCCAGAATGTGCATGGCGGGATTAACATTTTTGCGGCCGCCCCCTTTTTTTCCCTAATCCTACTTACCGTGGAACCGTAAACTTCAACTGTAAAATTAGTTGGTGCACGTATAACTACTTTTCGTTTTGTCCTAAAAGAAATCTTCGTAGGTTCTGATAATTCTTCTGATTTGTCCATAGCTTGTACTTTGATTATATAAGTCGACGATGGTTTCAGTTTACTGATTAAAAGAGATCTTAGTGTCGTCTGCTTCACATTAGAAATTTTATTACCCAACATTTTCCACGTGACTCGATAGCCTGAAATTAAATTTCGTTTCGTTTTTGGACGTCTCCATTTTATTTTGATTGATGTTGGTGTGCTGTCTTTAATTTTCAATCCTCTTGGAGGTCCAACCGCTACTTCAGAATCTGCAAAGATATAAAATAAATCCATCCGTGAAAAATTATATTATTTCATTAAAGCATGTTAAAACCCTACATGTTCTAAAACGAAAAGGCAATATCATTAAGCAGATAGAATGCATATACTTCCCGTTCCAATCTCTAGTAGTAGGGTTGACATTTTAAATGAAATTTTATAATGTGAAACTATTAAGATAAAAATAAATAAATAAAAAAGATAAACTTTCTTGACCGAGACGATAGCAGTACACTTCAGTATTGTCTGTTTTGGTTTTAGCGACAAGAAAACCCTACTTACATGTAACTTACCAAGCGAATTCTTGACCGAGACGATAGCAATAGACTTCAGTATTGTCTGTTTTGGTTTTAGCTACAAGAAAACCCTACTTAACTTACCAAGCGAAGTCTTGACCGAGACGATAGCAGTACACTTCAGTATTGTCCGTTTTGGTTTTAGCGACAAGAAAACCCTACTTAACCTACCAAGCGAATTCTTAACTGAGACAATAGCAGTACACTTCAGGTTTGTTGGTTTTTGGTTTTAGCGACAAGAAAACCCTATTTAACTTATCAAGTGTATTCTTGACCGAGACGATAGCAGTACACTTCAGTGTTGTCTTTTTTGGTTTTAGCGACAAGAAAACCCTACTTAACTTACCAAGCGAAGTCTTGACTGAGACAATAGCAGTACACTTCAGGTTTGTTGGTTTTTGGTTTTAGCGACATGAAAACCCTATCTAACTTACCAAACGTATTCTTGACAGGATCTGACCACTTGCTTTCCTTTCTTCCTCGGACAGCTTTCACGGAAAACTCGTATGATCCATTGGATGTTATCACATTCAACCTTTTGACCTCAACTTTCGTCGTATTTAAATATTTATATTGATCTTCTCCAGGAATGTTTCGATACCTAAGGGTAAATTGTGTGCTCCGTTTCGAATTTCTGTATTTGTCTATCCATTTCACACGGAATACATTTGGGGATATGGCGTATGCACGCAAGCCCACTGGCGGTGCTAAACATCGGACTTGACAAAGCAAGCAAACTGGAAAAAATACAAATACAAATACATTGGCGAAGACATTTTAACGTGGGCTCTTTTTATATTTATGTTCTTTTTCATTCAAATTTGTGCATTACTCTAGGCTAAATATGAAGACGATCATAAAAACAACAGAAACATGAATGACAAAACTAAACATATAAGTTCAAATTACTCAATCGATTTTTTAAAGCATAGCCTAGAAACTTCCAATGATATAGATTATCGGCTAATGTCACCATCGGAGACAATCGTAGTAAAAACACGAGATAAAACATTATACATTTATTTCCCGTGCCGGAGGGAGATCTGAAGATTTGTTCACCCAAGAATATTCATATTTCACGAGGACTCTGCCCGAGGGAAATATGATTTTTCGAGGGTGAGCAAATCTACATATCTCCCGAGGCAAAGGGAAATGAATGAGAATGAAATATGATGATTTGTTCACTGACACGTGGGATAGTCTCAACCAATCAAATATTGATTAAACTATCAATATGTTTAAACAGTGGAATAAAATCATTTATTTCATCCTCAGACATTTGATAAAAACATTCGCTAAACATTTGCATACTTTTGTCAGGATCGCTCGATACCGAAAATTTAAAAACCAAGGATCTATATATACAACATGTTGTGATGACGTGTGACCCCCAAAAAGCCTAAAGAAAACCAAAAATACAAAAGGCACACCTGTGCCTGTTTCGCTCACCTGGTGAAAAAAATCGCAAGTTTTCTAATAAGGATTGATTCTTATATTCACATATTATAGCTTCTCTTTGTGTTGTTGATCATTTTTGCAATTTAGATGTTTAACTTAGCTCCTTTTGTTTTTATATAATTGGCAAAATTGCAAAAAAAATATCAGTATTACAGGGGCAATAACTTCAAATTTTGTGCAGTTAATCTTTTAAGCCAGTTCCTATAATTTTCTATAAAAAACAGCAATACTGCAGAAATTGAAAAATGTATATTTTAGGGGTAATTATTCCAAGACAAGTTTACAGATCTTTCTGAAATTTTCAGAGTTAAAAGATCTTGTCGTGTTGATCACTGTTGCAATTTACACTTTAAAGCTAGCTCCTATATTTTTTCACATTAACAGCCAAAAACTGCAAACAAAAATGATTATTTCAGGGACAATAACTCCAAAACAGGTGGACAGGTTTTACTCCAATTTTTAAGGCAGGTACATCTGGTTGTGTTGAACCTTTTTGCAGTTTACACTTTTAACATAGCTCCTATAGTTTTCATGATAACAGTAAACAACTGCTAAACATTGGAAATAACTCGATATTCCTGAGGCAGGTTTTTTAAGTTTTCTCCAATTTTCAGTGTGGATACATCTTGTAATGTAGATAATTTTTTTGTAATTTACTCTTTTAACCTAGCTTCTATAGTTTTAGAAACACTGACAAGGAAATGAAAAAAAAAGATTGATATTAACATTTCAGCATGTTCAGGGCCATTAACTCCAAAATAGGTGAACAGATTTCCAAATTTTTAAAATTTTTAGGTTAGATAGAACTTGTTGTGCTGACCATTTTTACCCGTCAGTTTTTTCTCTAAATGCTATAGTCTTGGAAATATTAGCCAAAACTGCAGTTTCATCCCTAAGTTCTATTTAGACATGGCGGTCGTGTTGGTTGGTCAACCTGGACGAACATAATTATCACAAACTTAATAGACATGATAGAAGACATCCTTCGGGAATGTCGGGTGAAATAGACATATAATGGTTACAATCCATTTAGCAGTTTCAGAGAAGATTTTTAAAGAAAAGTTTACCCGGCTTTCAATGGGTATAATTTTTATTCTTTTTGTTTTATAAGCTCTCACTTGTTTAATAAGTTTTGGATTTTTTCAAATATTTTGGCCGTGAGCATCACATATTGTAGAAATGCACATCTGGTGCAGAAAAATTGGTACTGTTAATTTTATTACGGACGACGGACGCAAAGTGACAGCAAAAGCAAACATGTCCCTTTGGATCAAGTGAGCTAAAATTTAAAAACAAAAACGTCAGAGTTGATCTTTATCGACATAAAATTATATGTTGCCAGGTATTGTCAATCGTGTTAACATTGTTTTCAAATAATAATAGTGGGCCTTTTCCAACAAGATGATTTATTCATTTAATATAGGTACCGTATGTCATGTATGTGTAATGTTCGCGGAATTCTACTTACATGTAGCAGTAAACTAATGGATAATCTATATAGTGTATTAAAGACAGAATTAACAGCTATTTGGGGTTATAAACCAATTAAAGACTCTTTTGTGTAACTATACATTATTATATTTGTCAACATATATTTGTTCCTCCGTTATGAATAAGACTATAATATCTGTTCCAAATATTCTATACCCTTTATTCCGGAACAAATACTGTAATATCTCTTTCAGTGGAAATAATATTACAGAATATTTCTTCCATTTGTAACTAATGTTATATACATGTTATAAAGGAATGTCTATTTCATGACATAATTAACTCTTTTTTCATGATATCCGTAGAAGAAGCGAGTAATATCGATATACAATTGTATCTAACATAAATAAATATAGTGGAGCATGATCATACACAAATTTGAAAGAGAAAAAAAAATGTGGTGTAACCGTTACGGTGAATCGTGAAAGACTGGACATGTATCTAGGGTTTGATGTCTCCTTTAAATTTCTTTTATTCAAAACGATCTCAATCTTAAATAACCAATTGAAATACTTTCAGAAATACTAGTAGTAAAAATTCGGGCAATTAAAATTCACATAATTTATTTCAATAAATTTCTAATAATTAAACTAACACGCGCGTGTGCACATAGGCCATGCTAATCGGTACAAATCAACTGCAGCTGTTAACTCAGTAGAACGCACATCATAAGATAGTCTAAGGAACAATCAATACCACTTACCAATAAGGTCAAAGATCACCAGATAGTATTTCTGTTCCATTTTACTCCAATTGTTTTAATTTGAAAAAAAATCCACCATTTTGGACGTTTTCTTGTTATTTTTCATCTTATCTGTCAGAATCTGAAACTTTGACCTCAAAATACTTCACGATTTAAGAGGCCACCGACAGGAAATCTCATCTCGAGATCTACTTTATTGGATAAGTGATTTGTTAAAGATAAGTTACGTCACAGAGGATTAATTTGTTTTTGTTAAAGTAATCCCACAAAGAATCAATATACTTTGTACTTTGTTTAATGTTCACGGATATTAACTAATAAATAATTGAAAAGTAAATTAAGAAATTTGTAAAAGGTCAAAGTGTGACCTGACGAACAAGAGAAGTACAAAAAATGTATACGTGCATTTTGACTAATGTTCATCTGTTCCTCACTTTCATTATATTCTAGGTTTGTCCTGTTTGGTGCGTATATATATACGGTTTAAATAGTAGGTCGGGACTTTACTATCCGTGTTTTATGAGGGGCCTGATGGGGGGGGGGGGTCTCATCACGAATCACGAGTTGATTTTTTTGTCAATCACGATTCACAGAAAATAAATTTTCATGATCACGGACCACGTAAATATAAAAAAAAAAATCTGTAGAAAAACGGATCACGATAGCGAAAATGCGCCGATCACGATCGAAGAACGAAAATAACCCATCTTTTATCTTGAAAGGAGAAATGGATATTATCTATAAAATTCTGTAAAACAGTTCCGGTTATCTTTTTTTATTCGAATCATCATTTTTAAAGTCATAATTTTCTCAAAAGTGGCTTTCGGTGCAAATGGCAGCCTTTTGTAATAAAATATATTATAAATTTCTTGACAAAATAAATAATTTGTTTCAGAAGGGAAGTGAAGAAAATGGTTTCTTTCCATTGAAAATAAGAGAGGTCAACATCTCTTTTCAATAAAAACGTCTTGTGCTTGTATGTTATTGCAAACAATATAAATAGGTTTTTTAATTCGAAAAATTGTTTGTCCCGAGAGAACAAAAAACATGTTACCCCAACCCCCACCAAACAAAAGATGATCTATATGCCTCATATAAATGAACAGAGATGTGGGGTGAACGTTACTTATTGAGACAGAAACCAAACAACCAAACACATCCGTATTGAACAAAAATACAGGAGGGGTCGGATGGGGGTCCTCTATTTCTTTATTCTTTATTATTTAGACAATTTTTCTCTATTCTTTATTTATTTTGTCCATTATTCCCTTTTTTCTTCATATTTAAGCACCCCATTAGTCTCTCTTCTTTATTTTTTTGCCTACTTTTTTCCTATTCTTTTTATTTTTCTCCTTTATTCTACACTTTTTTACCATTATTCTTTATTCTGTAATCCCCATCCAGACCCTCATACAGGATACGGTATTTATTCTGTAATCCCCATCCAGACCCTCATACAGGATACGGTATTTATTCTGTAATCCCCATCCAGACTCTCATACAGGATACGTTATTTATTCTGTAATCCCCATCCAGATTCTCATACAGGATACGGTATTTATTCTGTAATCCCCATCCAGACTCTCATACAGGATACGGTATTTATTCTGTAATCCCCATCCAGACTCTCATACAGGATACGGTATTTATTCTGTAATCCCCATCCAGACTCTCATACAGGATACGTTATTTATTCTGTAATCCCCATCCAGACTCTCATACAGGATACGTTATTTATTCTGTAATCCCCATCCAGACTCTCATACAGGATACGGTATTTATTCTGTAATCCCCATCCAGACTCTCATACAGGATACGTTATTTATTCTGTAATCCCCATCCAGACTCTCATACAGGATACGTTATTTATTCTGTAATCCCCATCCAGACTCTCATACAGGATACGTTATTTATTCTGTAATCCCCATCCAGACTCTCATACAGGATACGTTATTTATTCTGTAATCCCCATCCAGACTCTCATACAGGATACGTTATTTATTCTGTAATCCCCATCCAGACTCTCATACAGGATACGGTATTTATTCTGTAATCCCCATCCAGACTCTCATACAGGATACGTTATTTATTCTGTAATCCCCATCCAGACTCTCATACAGGATACGTTATTTATTCTGTAATCCCCATCCAGACTCTCATACAGGATACGTTATTTATTCTGTAATCCCCATCCAGACTCTCATACAGGATACGTTATTTATTCTGTAATCCCCAACCAGACTCTCATACAGGATACGTTATTACTATAATACATGCATGCTGAAATACAAGCTCAATAAACTGGTACGTTCAATTCCTTTAACCAGTTTCAGAGGCGGATTAGGGGGGGGGACAGGGTGCCCGCCCCCCTTTTGTGGGATAAATTTGGTTGATTATTTAGGGATCACTGAAGCATGACTGGAGCGGGCCCCCTCTTATGGCAGTCAGTGCCCCCCTCCTTTATGAAAATTTCTGGATCCGCTACTGAGTTTGGTATGGGCTCAGCGGCATTCATAGACCATTATCTTTATCATATTAATGATTGACTATACATATTTATATAATGGATTATATTTTTTAATGTGATGTTTTGTTGATCACATTAATATATCAAACCAGTAATATATATGGACTCATTGAACTACAACCATACTTACATTTTTGTACGCGGTCTATGCTACTTATCTTTATATATGTAGTGGTATAATGCTGTGTATGCGGTCTATGCTACTTATCTTTATATATGTAGTGTTATACTGCTGTGTGCGCAGTCTATGCTACTCATCTTTATATATGTCGTGTTATATTGCTGTGTACGCGGTCTATGCTACTTATCTTTATATATGTAGTGTTATACTGCTGTGTACGCGGTCTATGCTACTTATCTTTATATATGTAGTGTTATACTGCTGTGTGCGCAGTCTATGCTACTCATCTTTATATATGTAGTGTTGTACTGCTGTGTACGCGGTCTATGCTACGTATCTTTATTTATGTAGTGTTATCCTGCTGTGTGCGCGGTCTATGCTAATCATCTTTATATATGTAGTGTTGTACTGCTGTGTACGCGGTCTATGCTACGTATCTTTATATATGTAGTGTTATACTGCTGTGTACGCGGTCTATGCTACGTATCTTTATATATGTAGTGTTGTACTGCTGTGTACGCGGTCTATGCTACTTATCTTTATATATGTAGTGTTATACTGCTGTGTACGCGGTCTATGCTACTTATCTTTATATATGTAGTGTTGTACTGCTGTGTACGCGGTCTATGCTACTTATCTTTATATATGTAGTGTTATACTGCTGTGTACGCGGTCTATGCTACGTATCTTTATATATGTAGTGTTGTACTGCTGTGTACGCGGTTTATGCTACTTATCTTTATATATGTAGTGTTATACTGCTGTGTACGCGGTCTATGCTACTTATCTTTATATATGTAGTGTTGTACTGCTGTGTACGCGGCCTATGCTACTTATCTTTATATATGTAGTGTTATACTGCTGTGTACGCGGTCTATGCTACGTAGTGTTATCATGTGTCATGAACGTGCCCTGATCTTCTTTCATTCATACTAAATGCTACATGTACTTGATAGTTTACAAGATTAAAGAAAATAACTCATATTGTTAGACCGTAGTGGCGGATCTAGGGGTTGTAGAGGGCGTACGCCCCCTTTGTTAGCCAAATAAATAATAAATGCCATGTTTTTCACGATGTATTTACATTTTTAGTATACTCGTTTAGTACAAATTTCGTCTAGCTCTGCTCGGCAGTATATATTCAGTTATAGGGAATTACTTATAAAAAAGAAGATGTGGTGTGATTGCCAATAAGACAACTCTCCACAAGAGACCAAATTAACACAGAAATTAATAACTACAGGTCACCGTACGGCCTTCAACAATGAGCAAAGCCCATACCGCGTAGTCAGCTATAAAAGGCCCCGAAATGACAAATGTAAAACCATTCAAACGAGAAAACTAACGACCTAATTTATGTACAAAATAAATTAATGAACGAAAAACAAATATGTAACACAGCAACAAACGACAACCACTGAATTAAAGGCTCCTGACTTACCCATTTTCAAATTTCCTGGATCCGCTCCTGGACCGTACTGTTCAACTAAATCAATGTCAGCTTTTTATTTTTTCCTAAATAGTAGATTTAAGTGGAAACTGTGCAGGCACTACATTTAATAAACTTATGATAATTTAACAAATTCACCTGTTAAGTTTATCTCCCTTTGTATGCGATGGTTTTTATTATTGTTAAATTCAGTAAAAAATCTCCGATTGACTTCAATGTAAACCTATTTCTTGCTTTAGCTCTAGAAATCAGAATCTTTCATATATCATTCATCAAAGTACAAATATAGCCCCATCTTTTGCAACTATAAAACATAGGATCATGCGGCATTTTTGGGCCATTCACATGGCCTTACTTACAAACACTGTAGATTCGCGCCTTCCAGTTTCTTATTGACGACATATTCGTCGAATTTGTAGGTAGACTTTTTCAACAAATTGTCGGCATTCCTATGGGAACGAGCTGTGCGCCTCTCCTTGCCGACCTCTTCTTATTTTCATATGAGACGGAGTTCCTCCAGACACTTGTCAAAAACAAGAAGATCAAACAAGCCAGATCATTTAATTTCACATTCAGATATATTGATGATGTTCTTTCCTTTAACAATCCAAATTTTTCTGATTGGGTTCCATTAATATATCCTCCAGAACTAGAAATTAAAGAAACAACAGACACGGCTTCCTCCGCCTCATTTTTAGACTTATAACTCGAATTTGACATCTCAGTACCAGAATCTATGACAAACGAGACGATTTTAATTTTGAAATTATCAATTTCCCCCACCTTAGTAGCAATATACCAACTTCACCTGCATATGGGATATACATTTCCCAACTCATTCGGTATTCAAGAGCTTGCAGCTGCTACTCAGACTTTATAAAACGTCACCAGTGTCTGAGCAGAAGATTGATGAACCAGAGTTATGCCAAAGAATGTCTCGTCCTTTTCTAAAAAAAGTTCGTCGGTAGTTACCAAGACCTTGTTGATAAATATTCCGTATCAACTTCAAAAATGATACATGATCATGATGGTCTTGAAGTATAGATTCTAGGTACTGACGTTGTTTATTATCTTAATTACGTGTTATAGTGTTCTTTTATTTATCGTTGTTAATTACTAACCTTAACAGTTTTGTCCATTTTTGGTAATATCCTTTTGGCGTGGCTCGGTACTTATGCATCCCGTCATTGTGTTGTTGTGCTGTGGTCATTTTTTGTATTCTTGTCTTTCATTTTTGCTTATGTGCTTTGTCTATATGCCATTTTGTTTTTCTTTGTTGACATATTTGTTTGTTTTTATAGTGATTAAGATTATAACACAATGTTGACTGCTGCATTTTTACCTATTATATATAAAAAAGAAGATGTGGTATGATTGCCAATGAGACAACTCTCCACAAGAGACCAAATGACACAGAAATTAACAACTATAGGTCACCATACGGCCTTCAACAATGAGCATTTTATTTTATTATCTCTGGTATTTATTTTTCCCCGGGTTTTACATTTCGATAAGCCGATAGACCGATAGACCATTCATGTTGTCGAAATAACTATCGTAATCTAAATACTAGGATTTAGTACACCATGGATTTCACTCTGGTATACTAGTATCTAACACCATGGATTTCACTCTTGTATACTAGTATTAGTGCGATATATGCACACAAATGAAATCATGGGGTTCAAAGAAAGTTGAAATTGAAAGAAATAAATAAAGAAAAAACGGTTTCAAATTTTAAGAATTTAATTTAAACTAATTTTTTGTAGAGGTTATTGATGTGTAAACTAGGCGTCTGGCTCCTAAAATGAAGGACGTTTTGTGTTTGCAGTTAATCCACTCAGTTTTACACATTAAATACCTCTAGATAAATGTGTTTAGTCCTACAGTAATATCACAGCAAAGAATCCTCGCAGATACTTAAAAGCAGCTGATATATAGATCATCATTTCTTACTCTCTAATAGCGGCTGCTGAACTTCTAAATAGATACACACAATTATACAGAAGCAAACATTTACGTGAAATACATTTGTTGATAAGAAAATATGTCTTTACAGTAAAATATATCATTGTTGATTCACTAAAAGAAAACCTGCAAATATATTTTGATTTACACGTGTATTAGTATGGAAAGAAAATCAGCACTTCAAATACACAAAAAAAAATCGTTTTCTAGAATGGTAAATTGTTCACTTAAGTTTCACTATAGACAAACAAGTGGAATCTCCAAAAATATCTCTGATATTTGTAGACTGTCGGACAGCGATGGTATCACCTATGTTTAGTCGTACCAGAGCTGACGTCGTCCCCGTGTGTATAGAACGAACATATTTAAGTTTTGGTACTATTTGGACTTCTGATAATACCGTTGAGTTGTTCTTTACAATACTGAATCGTGCTTCGGAGACTGTCAGAGTTAAAAATATTATTATCAAATAATGACCTGGCTTCTCACAGTGAAACGTTCCGGTGTTCATCAAAGCTGAAAAGTTGTGAATGCCATACGAGTTCTTTATTCCATGGAATATGATTTGGTTATTATTGTTGAACCCACCACACGCCTGTACAGCAACTATAAATGAAAGAAAGAAACACATGTAAGAGGGGCTAGATGGAGTGAGGGGGTCCTTCACTTCTTTATTTTTTAATTATTTTACCATTTTTCTCTATTCTTTATTTATTTTTACCATTATTCTTTATATATGAGTACCTCATAATTCTCTGTTCATTTTTTTTCTCTATTTTTTCATTTCTTTTACCCTTAAATTATTCTGCACTTTTTTGCTCTTTAATCGCTATTTTTTAAACCCCATCTAGACCCTCATGTAACTATTTTTTAAACGGTATACCCGTAGAAAAGAGAAGAAAACAATGTTAATAATAAAAATGATAACAATTTACTTACATGAGGGGATCGACTGGGGTCCCTGATTCCCTTTTCGCTACCCCCTTCCTACCTCTTCCCGCCCCGTCATTCCCATTTTCCCATACCCATGTCCACCCCTCTTAGATCATAGTTGACATTAATATTAACTACTTTACGAATCATTATGTAAAAAAAAAACCGTTTTAATAGATTGAATAAACATTTTTTATCGCTGATTATTGTTAAGGCCACAAGTTGTAGTTATGTCTCTTTACCTACCCTAAATTGTCAAAACCAACAAATTTTTTAATGTTCGTGTTATTGGGTTGCTGTCTCATTGCAGTTTTCTCCCGCATCTCTTTTAATTCATAAATAAAGGATGTTTAGCTTAAATTTAAAAAGAAAGATATCCTCCTTTAAACCTCTAAGTTGTTTTACAAGACCTTAACAAACATTAACAGAACTCTTACCAGCTTCTTGGTTCAGACTAAGAGCCTGTTGTATCTGAGTAATATTTGCTTCCATGCTGGCTTGTACCAAACCAAAACTATGAAACGCATTGTCTATTCGAATCTTAATATCCCGTATCTCCGATTCGGATTCTTTTCTAGAATTATTTAACTCCGTTTCAAGATGAAGTAACCGATATTTGGAGACAGTTTTGCTTTCCAAGTTTGCTATTCTTTTCTGGACTTCTAAGTTTTCCATTAGAATATCTTTAGACTTCGATTTCCAGTTCTCAGTTTCATTTTTCATCTCTTGTATTTCTCGCTGAAGCTGACCGGCTAAATATTGCTCTAGTTGAGTGCGGTATTTTCTCTCCTCGGCCAGCAGATCCGTTAAATCGTTGTAATGAGAACTGACTTTTGACGGGGTAGCTGTGTCCAGCAAAAATGAATTTGAAAAAGAAAAACACAACAACAAGAATAAAATCATTTTTGTCATGAGTTAGTCTATGTCCATAAGTACAAATGTATTAAAATCCAAGAGGTGTTGTAAAATTACAGTCTCGTAGTTTAATGTCCTTTGGGAATACTTATATCGCTATGAAGTACACGGACTATCTTGTATGCATTTCGACGTAAAATAAACATATCAGAAATCTTACATCTATCAGTAATATATAGACAGTTTCAGTCCGTATACACAACTAGTCAATATGAACTGTTTAAATAATATGGTTATTATGGAGGTTTCATGTTCATAAGACTTGTTTGCTCGTTAACACAGAGACGGAAGATAGCAAAAGGAATAAACAAGAATCACGAGTCGCTCGTTAACATAGAGACGGAATATACCAAAAAGAGAAACAAGAATCATGAGTCGCTCGTTAACACAGAGACGTAAGATACCAAAGGGAGAAACAAGAATCATGAGTCGCTCGTTAACACAGAGACGGAATATACCAAAGAGAGAAACAAGAATCATGAGTCGCTCGTTAACACAGAGACGTAAGATACCAAAGGGAGAAACAAGAATCATGAGTCGCTCGTTAACACAGAGACGGAATATACCAAAGAGAGAAACAAGAATCATGAGTCGCTCTTTAGCACAGAGACGTAAGATACAAAAAGGATAAACAAGAATCATGAGTCGCTCGTTAACACAGAGACGGAATATACCAAAGAAAGAAACAAGAATCATGAGTCGCTCGTTAACACAGAGACAGAATATACCAAAGAGAGAAACAAGAATCATGAGTCGCTCTTTAGCACAGAGACGGAAGATACAAAAAGGATAAACAAGAATAATGAGTCGCTCGTTAACACAGAGACGTAAGATACCAGAGGGAGAAACAAGAATCATGAGTCGCTCGTTAACACAGAGACAGAATATACCAAAGAGAGAAACAAGAATCATGAGTCGCTCTTTAGCACAGAGACGGAACATACCAAAGAGAGAAACAAGAATCATGAGTCGCTCGTTAACACAGAGACGGAATATACCAAAGAGAGAAACAAGAATCATGAGTCGCTCGTTAAAACAGAGACGGAATATACCAAAGGGAGAAACAAGAGTCACGAGTCGAAGAGAGATTGTCAATATCATGGCAAAAAGGAAAAACAACGCAAAGACAAACACCATACTACAAAACATTAAATTAAAAACTCAAAACTGAGCAATACGACTCCACCAAAATCCCGGGGGGATATCAGGTGCTCCAGAAAGGTTAGGAGATCCTTTTCCACATGTGGCACCCGATTTAAACCTTCTTTTCAGATTCTGAAAAAAAAAGATTTAGACCGACAAAAACAATATACAACTTACCATCCAACTTTCTCTATATTTGCCTAGAACCTTATACCTATTTCCTTAGTTTCACATAACATTCCTATAAAAAATCCAAAAACTGTGACTTCGCTTTTCTCTTCATTAAAATATTTTAGTGATGGCATTTTCATTATCTGATCTTTTTTATATATACATACAAACGTTTATTTCCTATTGTATTTTCAGCCAAAAATTAAGCAAACGAAAACCTGGTATGATTTAACCAGTAATTCCTTGGCATTAGAATTGAAGTGTAACAAATATTGGTTCTTTTCTTGTATATATAGTCAAATAGCGGCGTAGTTGGCCGTACGCGCCGTTCTTTGGTCAACACTTTTACATTCAAATAGAACTAATACATTCTTATGTAGTATGTCAGTCGTTGTCTTTTGCATTATATGGGAGATTTTATCCCTTAAGGGGTTTGGTGTTGATGGCAAACCGTTTATCGTCTTTACAACTTTTTAAATGTTCGGCGTGATTTAGGGCTAGATATATTATATATAGACTTGCCTATGAAGATATTATTCTAACTACATCAGTTATGTTTTTGGATTTTTTTTTTTTTTGTTGTTCGTTAGCTGTCTTGTTGATGTATAATTATTCCTCAACTTCTTCTTTCATTCATATACAGTCATATCAGTTTGTATAAGTTGAACGTTCGTCCATCATTCAAATTATATATAAAAACGTTATCTTAAACTGGTTGTACCTTTGGATCAAACGAGATCTATTTGGCAAGATCTTTTTGCTCCTAGGAACCGTTAATATTTAGATCATGCGTCATTATCAGTTTTTCCGATTTTGTTGGCGAAAACGAAAACACCATATCAGACAGAATATTTTGAAAGAAAATGGTTTCATATTTGGTGTTATGCTTATGTTTTGCATTTTCTAGGTCGTTTTTGTTTGACTCAAGTACGATTTCTCCGGGCGGAGGAGGCTCAGGAATAACAGATAAACATTACTATGATTTACTCGATTTAATCATGGAAGAACGAAGATCACGCCGGCAACTGGAGCAGTATGTAGGTGGTCCATTACAGGGAGAATTAAAACATCTACAAAACGAGACCCTTTCATTGAAGACGAATTATCAAAAGTTGGTGTCTGATAATGTGAATCTTAAAAATAAATTATCGCGTTTGGAAAATGAAACCGGCACAAGAGATGAACTTCTTCAATTTGAACAGAAATTAAACGATACAAGAGACGCTTCCGGGAGACAAATTCAACAAGTTAAGACTTATGTTGACAATATTTCACGTAACTATAGTTCAATTATTGACGCAATATCTTCAAATGTGGCAAACATGACGCAGCAGCAGGATGACGAAAGTATCATGGGTAAGATAACTATCATTTTTATCAATATATTATTGATATTTGTATCAATATAATTAATATAAGTTGATCGATAATTTTATCTATTTTTTTTTATCAAGATACAATCGGATCAAATCTCATCTATCGTAGAATATGCAAGGGACTGTTAGTAAAACCATATAAATAACAGTAACTGTAATATCTTGGCATCATTAAAACAGTTTATGACAAAACCTATTCTATCGTTGAACAGTTTTGGACAGTTCTTACCTAGAACAGTTTTAGACAGTTCTAACCAAGAATAGTTTTAGACAGTTCTAACCAAGAATAGTTTTAAACAGTTCTAACCTAGAATAGTTTATGACAGTTCTAACCAAGAACAGTTTTAGACAGTTCTAACCTAGAATAGTTTTAGACAGTTCTAACCTAGAATAGTTTATGACAGTTCTAACCAAGAACAGTTTTAGACAGTTCTAACCAAGAATAGTTTATGACAGTTCTAACCTAGAATAGTTTTAGACAGTTCTAACCCAGAACAGTGTTAAACAGTTCTAACCTAGAACAGTTTTATACAGTTCTAACCAAGAACAGTTTTAGACAGTTCTAACCAAGAATAGTTTTAGACAGTTCTAACCAAGAACAGTTTTATACAGTTCTAACCTAGAACAGTTTAAGACAGTTCTAACCTAGAACAGTGTTAGACAGTTCTAACCTAGAATAGTTTTAGACAGTTCTAACCAAGAATAGTTTTAGACAGTTCTAACCAAGAACAGTTTTATACAGTTCTAACCAAGAATAGTTTTAGACAGTTCTAACCAAGAACAGTTTTATACAGTTCTAACCTAGAAGAGTTTTATACAGTTCTAACATAGAACAGTTTTAGACAGTTCTAACCTAGAACAGTTTTAGACAGTTCTAACCTAGAATAGTTTTAGACAGTTCTAACCCAGAACAGTGTTAAACAGTTCTAACCTAGAATAGTTTATGACAGTTCTAACCAAGAACAGTTTTAGACAGTTCTAACCAAGAATAGTTTATGACAGTTCTAACCAAGAATAGTTTTAGACAGTTCTAACCAAGAATAGTTTATGACAGTTCTAACCAAGAATAGTTTATGACAGTTCTAACCTAGAATAGTTTATGACAGTTCTAACCAAGAACAGTTTTAGACAGTTCTAACCAAGAATAGTTTATGACAGTTCTAACCTAGAATAGTTTTAGACAGTTCTAACCAAGAAAAGTTTATGACAGTTCTAACCCAGAACAGTTTAAGACAGTTCTAACCTAGAATAGTTTTAGACAGTTCTAACCAAGAACAGTTTTAGACAGTTCTAACCAAGAATAGTTTATGACAGTTCTAACCTAGAATAGTTTATGACAGTTCTAACCTAGAATAGTTTATGACAGTTCTAACCTAGAATAGTTTTAGACAGTTCTAACCTAGAACAGTTTTAGACAGTTCTAACCTATAACAATGTTTGACCGTTCTACACTATGACAGTGTCGACAGTTTTAACCTAGAACTGATTCTGACAGTTCTACCATAAAACAGTTCCTATCAGTTCTATCTCTAGAACATATTTGGACAGCTCCATTGTTTTTTCATTGATTTGTCTATTTTCTTTCTTTCTTTCTTTTTGTTTCTTTATTATTTTTTTTTTTTTTTTACATTTTTATTACTTTGATCAATATTATGCATAACCAAATCTTCCTGTATGATATCGTTGTTCCGTTTAAGGATTGATTATCTAGTAAAGTTCATTCTTAGAATAGTTTTCATTTTCATTTTTATACGACCGTTTACGGGACGTATTATGGTAAACCGTTGTCCGTCCGTCCGTCTGTCCGTCCGTCGTCAACATGTCGGGCAATAAATCAAAAATGCTATAACCAATTTCCATGGAACTTTGGTGAAATGTTTGTATCTATTGACGTAAGCTCCCTTTCGAATTTTATAAATTTTAGACCTTACGTTTCCGAGTTATGAGATTTTATTCATAAAAAGGGGGAATTTTTTGGTTTTCGGACAATAATTCAAAAATGCTTTGAACGGTTTTCATGAAACTTATAGTATAATGTCGGGTATGAAAACAATCCCCCAGAAATTTACATTTTGTTAGCTTACTTTCACCAAATCTCTACTTTTCAATATTAGGTGGTGCAAAAGAACGCTTTATAAGAAAACTCTACAAAAAGCGTTATATTTTACATTCTTATATAAGGTTCTAGATAGGGATTACAGAATAGAGAATAATGAACAAGAACTGCACAGAATAAAGGGCAATCAAATAAAGAATAGAGATAAATAGAACAAAAAATAAAGAAGAGAGAATAACGGGGAAAATAAATAAAGAAGATAGATAAATGGTCAAACAAATGATAGAATAAGGAAATGCAGATACCCCCCCACCCTTTCTCCCATTTAGACCCTCTTATATGTTTGAGAATCAACTTGGAACCGTGTATTTTTCTTGAAAAATAGTTTTAATATTGCGGGCTGAATAGGGCTCAAACTATATAGAATACTAATCGGATAAAACGTACATCTTCATATTTTTGTTTTTACAGTTGGTTTACAAGCATGCGATGGATTCATGGTTAGGCACTACATCGTGGATAGTTATTATACAGAGAAGATGAAATTTTCCAACGTAATAAACTCGTATGGCTTCCAGAATACATCAGCCTTGCAAAACGATGGTAAACTTATTTGTGAAAAACCTGGACTGTATCTATTCATAGTAACATTAATGTCAAAAGATTCAAATTCTCGTTTTAATATCGTTTTGCATGATACTGCGGGTAAATATCACTTCTTAGCGAGTGTTCAGATTGCTCCGGTGTATAAATCTAGTTCGTCCATAGATATGTACCACAGTGGAACAGGATCCGCTGTGATACAGCTGAATACCAACGATACAATTTATATAGAACCCAAAAATGTTAGACATACTTACACGAGTATGAACTGCATATCTGTCGTGAAGCTCAAATAACTCTCTTCTATAGTATCGTGACAAAATCATGGAACTCAATTTCGCAAAATGGCTGAAAGGATGCTATCAGTCTTTCTTATTATGAGGGTCTGGATACAGAAATAAAAGACCCCCCATCCAGACCCCCTTTTATTATAAGTCCGCGTGTAATAAACTTTTGAGTTTTTGTTCTATATATAAAAAGGAGATATAATCTTTTCACTGTATTGTAACAAGTATAATAGGTTAGGGTGAAGGTTGGCGCCTGTTAAAACGTTTAAACTCGCTGCATTTTTATGCGCCTGTTCTAAGTTAGGAGCCTGTTTTTCATTGGTTGTCGTTTGTTGGTGTGATTCATAAGTGGTTTTCGTTTCTCGTTTTATATATAGATTAGGCCGTTGGTTTTCCTGTTTGAATTGTTTTACACAGGCCTTTTTGGGGCTCTTTACAGCTTGCTCTTCGGTGTGAGCCAAGGCTCCGTGTTGAAGGCGTACTTTGACCTATAATTGTTTACTTTTTACACATTGTGACTTGGATGGATAGTTGTCTCATTGGCACTCATACCACATCTTCTTATTTATATAATTTGAATGAAAGATGTAACAGGCGCGGTAACAGGAGCGGATTCAGTCGGGGCGCAACATCTAACACCAAATCTTGGATTCGCGCCTGAGAAATTTTTAGTCCACTTTTCAGCATAGTATTGCTTCATCACATGCACTTGTCTCTTAAAAAAAATCATATATACCTTATAATGTTATATTAAGGTATATATATATCTATATATATATATATATATATACAAGTCTAAATTGAAAACAACGTTCAAACCTATGATTGCGTTGGATAAAAACCGCAATTTTTATACATGTGCATGCAAAACAAATTTCTTGGTAGAGGGGTCTAAATACAGCACAAACAACATTTTCCAAAAGACCAAAAAAAGTGAAAAAGTATATTTTAACAAAACGCATTTGACTAGCAGGTCGAACAACTGATGTTCTTAAACCCTGCTGATATATATATATATATATATATATATATAGAAGTCTAAATTGAAAACAACGTTCAAACCTATGATTGCGTTGGATAAAAACCGCAATTTTTATACGTGTGCATGTAAAACAAATTTCTTGGTAGAGGGGTCTAAATACCACACAAACAACAATTTCCAAAAGACCAAAAAAAGTGAAAAAGTCTATTTTAACAAAACGCATTTGACTAACAGGTCGAACAACTGATGTTCTTAAACCCTGCTGACTGCCATTGGCGATTGCCAAATAAATTGATCACCAGATCTAACAAAATGGATCTTAATATTAATTTAATACCAAACAGAAAACAATAAACTTGTGGAAAAGATGGTATACCACAAACATGAGGTGCACACATTTGTACACCATATCCGGATTTCGACAATTAATGTCTCTTCAGTGATGTTAGGGATCGAAACGGTATTTGGAAGGCCATATTTTATATATTTTTTCGTTTGGGCTTGTATTATATTTTCCTTCGGGTTTATATGATCCGTTCATCCTATTTCGACTCTTTAAAATTCAAGAGTCTTTCCTAAATTGAGGTAAATTTTATGGCCTTCCAAATACCGTTTCGATCCCTAACATCACTGAAGAGACATTAATGTCGAAATCCGGATATGGTGTACAAATGTTTGCACCTCATGTTTGTGGTATACCATCTTTTCCACAAGTTTATTGTTTTCTGTTTGGTATTAAATTAATATTAAGATCCATTTTGTTAGATCTGGTGATCAATTTATTTGGAAATCGCCAATGGCAGTCAGCAGGGTTTAAGAACATCAGTTGTTCGACCTGTTAGTCAAATGCGTTTTGTTAAAATAGACTTTTTCACTTTTTTTGGTCTTTTGGAAATTGTTGTTTGTGCTGTATATATATATATATATATATATGATTTTTTTCAGAAATAAGTGTATGTGTGCCACATCTAGAAATACACACATTGGGACACAAGACGTGAATCAAAATTATATGATTAGGAAAATAAAACTCAAATAAGATTTCAATTTATCAACTCACAAACAGCAAAGTTAAAGAGATAATCTTTGCAGACACCGTAGTTTCAAAAATACCATTAGAAGATCCTGATCTTATTGTTATCACATATCGGATAACCTTTATAAATGAATTGAGTTTTTAAACAACAGTGGAATTTCTTATTACACTGTAACAGCAGAGCTATATGTCAAATATCCGATTACCTTAAAATTTGTAAACGCAGTACGTTAATAAATACAAAAGGAAGTTCGTGATCTTATTAACAACAAAGCTATTGATCGAATATCTGATTACATTTGCAAATATACTGCGTTTATAAATGCCCTTGAAAATTCATGTACAACAAAGCTACAGAATAGGTCAAACATTATATTATCTTTGCAGATACGCTGTGTTTAAAAAAGCAAACAGAGGAAAAATCATGATATACATCCGTTATAAAAGAGAGGCAAAAGATACCAAAGGGACATTCAAACTCATAAGTCGAAAATAAACTGACAACGCCATGGCTAAAGAAGAAAAGACAAACAGAAGACAATAGTACACAAAACACAACAAAGGGGTCAACATAGAAAAATAAAGACTGAGCAACACGAACTCAAAAACTGGAGGTGATCTCAGGTGCTCCGGAAGGGCAAGCAGATCCTGCTCCACATGTGGCACATATAACCGAATAGTTTCGTTGGTGCTCATAGCAAGAGTGACACTGTTATTGCTTGATAAGTTAAGGGTTAGTATAAACAAACATTTTGTTCAAATATTCTAACCTCGAAACGGTACCTGATGATTGGAAAAGAGGCATCATCAAACCCATACACAATTCAGTGTTCGTCTTTAATATTGATAATTGTAGAGGTATCACGCTTACTCTTATGCATATTAAGTATATTCAAAGAAGTTTGGAAGAATTTGTAAAGACATATTTAGAAGAAAATAGTATTTTAGGCGAGACCTAGGGGGGCATTTAGAAAAAAAAAGAAGACCTGAGGAAAATATGTTAACACTATACAAGGTATAACTGTTCTCGCTTTCCGTGACCTATCCAAAGCTTTTGACAGAGTCTGATGAGATGGTATTTTATATTTATTGAGGAAAAACAGCATTCAAGGCAAGTGCTTGAAATTGATAAAATCACTTTATAATAATGTATCAAATATGGTATTGTTTGGTGCTAGTGAAACAAGTTTCTTTTACCAGGAATTTGACAAGAAACAAGGCTGTGTTTTGTCTCCGACACTTTTCTCTGTTCTAATAAATGCCTTCGTAGATTTGCTTGAAGCCAGTAATTTGGGCGTCGAGGTCTCCTGACAAATTTTGAAATGTTTTATGTTTGCTGACGATGTAGTCCGTATTGGGAATGTCAATGTGTCCCTCTAATCTATAGTATGGTAGCAACTATATTCAGAAATATGCAATGGGAAAAATAAAGAGTTCCTTCAATATTAACAATTTTAGGTCATCCTTTGATTGAATTGTGTCAATGGTGTTACCAATTTAAAACATGCATTTAGTTTAAATATCAAACAACTGTTCCAATTTGTTGTTAAGGTTAAAATGACTACTTATTGACATTATTCCTATAGCTATGCATTCTATTTAAACATAAATTTCAGAAGAAATTGTTGTATAAAAGTTAGCTGTTCTAATTATTGCCGTTTTTTATATTAAAAAATACCCGTAAACTGAATATATGTAAAATGTTGTAGACTGAATGATTAGATAATGCCTATCCTCCGTATACAACCTGAAAACACTTTCATTTCTTAATAAAAAATGAAAATTATTGCATTTTTATATAGTAACACCACTGACCCTTTAGTAACTCCAATGACACAAAAGTATCACCATTGACAACAAATTTCAAATTTTACTTTTATTAAGTACTGAACACAAAACAAAGAACATCGAGCAAAAGAAAAAGCAAAAAAAAATAATTCTTAGGCTAAAAAATCTCAAATTATATAACATAACATCAATTACTAAAAATGTCAATAGTGTTACTAAATAGTGTCATTGGTGTTACCAGCATACACCAGTTTTTGAAAACTTTGTATATGTAATACATGATAGTATTAAAACATTGTTAAATAAGTATTGTTTTTCATAAATAATATGATGTTTCGCTTGTTAAACATGAAAGAGACACAAAAAAATACTGATTGTCATAATATATTCAGTGGTGTTACTAATCTGGTCAATTGCGTTATTTTATCAAAGTGGTCTCACCATTGACAGTAACACCAATGATTTACAAATGTATTTTTAGATTTAGTTACAAAATAAGTGCTCCATTCCCCTATTTTATATGTTGTTCCTGGTGCATGTTTCTACAATCGATATCTTTTCATAATTCAAAGTTCAGGAAATTTTTCATAAAATGATTTTTATAAGGATACACCATGGACACTATTTTCATTTACGTTATATGTTTTACTTACTTTTAAGATTTTCACTAAATTTTCAACATAAATGTTTGTTTTCTTTTGCATAACATGCTTACAGGTCACATTGCTAAGGGAGAAACTATTGTAAATGTTGAAGTTTTGAGAAAGATAACTTACCCTACCAATTTGTCTTTTGGTTACACCATTGACTTAAAAAATGAGACTTTTCCTTTTGGTGAAAATTTTTATTATAAAACCAACATACACCTCCCAAATCATTAAAAAAATGTTTGTATGTATCAAAATGCAATAAAAAGTGATAAATCTTAAGAACAAATGATATGAATAATAGTCCTATTTCAGGTCTGAAAAGATTTATAGTAAAAAATAACAGTGAATTCTGGCTATATCCAAGGGTTTAAGAAAATATTAAGGATGTTTTTATAACATTTCATACTGTAAACTGTATATAGTGTATCACAAAACATTCATATCTAACATATGCAAGTGTTATTTTGATATATTTTCATGTCTGTGACTTAAAAAGACCAAATAACATAGTTTTGCATGTTTTTTTGATAATGACCCTTACATGTATAAATATTTACGTATGAGCGTTTATTTCATGACGTCAGTGATAGCATACATTTCAGTTCCCAATAAATTGCAAGGTTTGTATTACCGGACAAATTAGGTCACGTGTCGACAAAACAGATGTTTTACATTATGTTTGTTATAACATATAACCTTCGACGTAAATATTTAGTGTGCCTATCATGTCTTCTGCCTAACTGGGGATGAACTCCAAACGCTTTATTTTTGCCTATTAGGGGTGTAAATTAGAAAAGCTCGACACAAACCGTTCTATTGCATTATTTTAAAAGTTTGTGAATCAACCTGAAACACTAGCTTTTTATATTTTGAATAAAAATTGACTAGATATTGTGGACCAAACACGGCACTTACTTTAGAATTTTCAAACATAGATTACAAATATAGAATGGTACATGGAAAAATATTCAGAGAGATGGAAGATTATATCATGAACTATAAGTGATTTACAATATCCTGGAATTGAGTTACATTATGTCACATTTATAAAATGTAATCTTTTTCTTATAGAAAGAAAATAGTACTGTAAATTGATAAAAAATATATTGCTTCAATTGCTTATCCACGAGCAGGTTGGAAATTATTTATATCTACAATGAGGGGGAGGTGTCAAGAGGGAGTCCATTAACAGGTTAACAATTTCTGATTTTGCTCAAAACAGATAACAGTAAATTCAAAATACTGATAACCGATAACAGCAATTCAAATGATCTTAATAAATGAGAAAAACAGTTAACAGGGGTATTTTTTTTCATAATAACAGTTAACAACAATGTCTATTTTAAGAAAACAGATAACAACTATAACAGTTAACAGCACATATATTTTCAAAACATTTAACAAAAGTTTAAAAATGCCTTCGTTAAACACAAATTTAAAGGCTGAAATTGCATTGGCTGATGTAATAATTACTAGAATAGAAATAAAAACGGAGTGTTTTCAGATCCTTGTAAGCAAAGCTTGCACACATGGTCTGTAATTTAATCACATTTGTCTTTTGGATGCGTTAAATTGTTTATTGATTGTATTCGTCAATTAAAAATCAAACGTAGGAGGATTGCAAATTCTAAAATGTGTGCAACACACCCATATATACGTGCATGTAAATTAATTGATGTCCTAATAGGAAATGTTCCCACTCTTTTCCTTTTGGGGGGGGGGGGGGGGGGGGGGGGGGGGGCGTGGGGTGTAGAATTATGCATCTGTCGCCTTCGTAAAGCACTATTGTCTCGCCTGCGACAAAACTTGCAAAATGCCAGACAGCGGCGGTTTAGACTGTGCAACGCTTTATGTTTCAAAAGATAAAAGGCCTGGATATCAATATATTTTATGCATATGTCTTATGTTATAAAATTTCCTTCCTGGTAATTTTTCTATGTGATTTTTTTCGCCAACGTCTTTTATGAGTGATAGGTAATTTATATTTGTCATATAG
Source organism: Mytilus californianus (assembly GCF_021869535.1). Classification (NCBI taxonomy): domain Eukaryota; kingdom Metazoa; phylum Mollusca; class Bivalvia; order Mytilida; family Mytilidae; genus Mytilus; species Mytilus californianus. The sequence continues at coordinate 56,216,293 of NW_026262604.1, forward strand.
AATTATTTGAAGGTCCACGTATCCGACAACCAGGGCTCCCATCACCTCGACTGTATTTCATTGATCTGTGATCAAGATTATATTTATATGTCCGTCTGGTCAGGTTTATCTGGCATTGACCTTTTTTCTTTGTTTAGTCTGTTTCTCATATATATTGTAAGCAGTAGGTAAACTATATGTAGTGTATGGAATGATTGTAATGTGGGGGGGGGGGGGGGGGGGGGGGGGCTAGGATGAAAAATTTTGTCCTGCCTTTTTTTATAGTTGTAATCTCTTTCCTGCCTTTTTATTTTTCACTCTGGTCGGTCCTGCCTTTTTTTTTATTAGTTTATTCTGACTTTTTTTAACATAAATTGTCATCCTGCCTTTTTTTTGCCATGTTGCTCATCCTGCCTATTTTTTTAACTCAAAACTCCTGTCCTGCCTTTTTTTTTCAAATTTCAAAAGAGTTGACAGAACACTACCTTAAAAAGAAGAGATACTAGTAGTGAGAAAAAAGACGGAGAATATTCCAATTGGAAGAAAAAACAAGTCACAAACACTTCTGAGAAATAAGAAGGGATAGTGAGAAATAAGACCGAGAATATTTCAATTCGAAAAAATAAAAACAATACAGAAATCACTACTAAGAAATAAAAAGGGATAGTGAGAAAAAGACCCGGAGAAGATTCCAAGTCGAAGAAAACAAATAATCATTCAGAAAACTAAACATTGAGCAACACGAATCCAACAAAAACAATCATATCACATCTTTTTTTATATATAAAGTAGAGGGTGACTTCGTGTGCTCAATAAGGATCTACAGTTCCTTTGAAAACTAGTGACTCTTGATACAAGAGTATGAATATAGGTTTGGTTTTTGGTTTTTGGTGTTTTAACGCCACTTTTAAGGACCACATTTTGACTATTTCGTGGCGGCCAGTTTTAATTGGTGGAGGAAGACGGAGTGCCCGGAGAAAACCACCGACCTTTGATAAGAAAACTGACAATCACAGTCAATTAAGATTGGATTCGTGTGCACCCGCACGAACGGGGTTCGAACTCACAACCTCAGTGTTGACTGGCTAGTGATTACAGTAGTAACTACTAAGAAGTATGAATATAAGACCACCTATGAAATAATGGGAAATAAGCATGTATCAAGAAAATGTACATTGCATTGGGTATCATACCCCATCTCCTTATTTAAATATACATTAACTTCATTCTGAATGTCACTGAGTGATACTATAATATTTGAATTCATTATTTCGGTAACAAGTCAACGAATCAAATCGTAATGACACTATGCCATCCATCACCTTAGATTCCACTGTAGCTGTTTAAATCATGCCATCCATCACCTTAGATTCCACTGTAGCTGTTCAAATTATTCAATCCACCACCTTAGATTCCACTGTAGTTGTTTAAATTATGCCACCCATCACCTTAGATTCCACTGTAGCTGTTTAAATTATGCCATCCATCACCTTAGATTCCACTGTAGCTGTTTAAATTATGCCATCCATCACCTTAGATTCTACTGTAGCTGTTTAAATTATGCCATCCATCACCTTAGATTCCAATGTAGCTGTTTAAATTATGCCATCCATCACCTTAGATTCCACTGTTGCTGTTTAAATTATGCCATTCATCACCTTAGATTCCATTGTAGTTGTTTAAATTATGCCACCCATCACCTTAGATTCCACTGTAGCTGTTTAAATTATGCCATCTATCACCTTAGATTCAACTGTAGTTGTTAAAATAATGCCATCCATCACCTTAGATTCCACTGTAGCTGTTTAAATTATGCCATCCATCACCTAAGATTCCACTGCAGTTGTTTAAATTATGCCACCCATCACCTTAGATTCCACTGTAGTTGTTTAAATTATGCCACCCATCACCTTAGATTCCACTGTAGCTGTTTAAATTATGCCATCCATCACCTTAGATTCCACTGTAGTTGTTAAAATCATGTCATCCATCAGCTGTTTAAATTATGCCATCCATCACCTTAGATTCCACTGTAGTTGTTTAAATTATGCCACCCATCACCTTAGATTCCACTGTAGCTGTTTAAATTATGCCATCCATCACCTGAGATTCCACTGTAGCTGTTTAAATTATGCCATCCATCATCTTAGATTCCACTGTAGCTGTTTAAATTATGCCATCCATCACCTTAGATTCCACTGTAGCTGTTTAAATTATGCCACCCATCACCTTAGATTCCACTGTAGCTGTTTAAATTATGCCACCCATCACCTTAAGATTCCACTGTAGTTGTTTAAAATATGTAGGTTTGAACGTTCCTGCTCACACCAGGTATTCCGATCGAAATCCGCGGAGGGATCCAAATCCGGAGGAGCAATTAGATGAGACAGCAATAGTGGTCCGTAGGAATCGAGTCACGATTTTTCTTCTGTAATTGCCCCACGGAATTCGAATCCCTCCGCGGATTTCGGTTTGTGATACCCTGTGCTGATGAAAGCAAATCAAGAAAAGCTCTTCGGACGCATGAAATTTAAAAATTGTTTGTTACGGAGCACTGTTAGGGATATATGCAGAAAAAGTATATTTTATACGCTCAATATAAATATATTGTACGGAGCACCGTTAAGGACCAATACAGAAAAAAATCGGATGGTAGATATCACAAACACTTGTCTCAGATTAAAAAAAAAATATATCTGTATACCTGAAAGTTAAGTTAAGGTACATAGATATATTTTTTTTGAGACACGTTCTTTTGTGGATGATGAATAAATGACAGGGAATTCAACCTCACTGTAATAATTATTATATTGTAGTGATATAATCATTTGTTATGAGTATACTCTGGTTTGTTGTTATATATTATATTAATATTTGTATAACAGTTATATATATAGCAGATCATCGTAATAACTCTACAGGCACATTTTCATCCATTTATATATCATTCTATTCTACTATTCTAATGATAGTGCAGTGTAAGTGCATGGTGGACACCCTTCTGTAATAATTCGTTTTTCTAATAGATTGGATTTGAGTAGGCATTCTAAACGTACTCGAGATATTCTTCCGCATGCGTTAACACAAATTTTCGGTATTCATGATTTGTTATTGTTATATATATTTCTCACGACAAAACATTTACATATCATTTATCTATGTTCTTAAAAATTATTTTCTTGAATATTTATTGATGAAATTAATATATAACAAGCGATAAGGAATGTTATTTTGCACTCGATAATATCCGCGTAATTATACGAAATACGTTCGGTTATCAGTCAAACGGCAAGGAAATTTCTGCGGCAACATAACACCGGTATGACCTCTCAAGGTCACATCCGATGTAATTATAATATGTGCTCAATATTATTATATTGTGCGCACTATATATTTATTTGTGCACGTACTATTTTTTTTTGTATAGGTCTCTAACTGGGCTACGTAGTTTGTTTTACTTACAGTGCAAGAAACAGCAGTTATATAAGTTAAACCATTGTGACTAATACACATTATATAGATATCTAGAAAAAAAAATCGATTTTAAGTGACCTTGTGATATTTGCAGACAAATTAGTCGATGTTGGTAAATGTTATAGGATTGGTTTAGATCAGTATAAAAATATACAAATGATTTTGACGTTTTCAAGTTTTATAATTTTATGACTGTAAAACGGAAACTTGGCATATCAGAACAGGAACTCCAGGACAATAAAGTTAATCACTGATAGAAATGATAAAATGATAAATCAAGTCCTTATATAATTCCGCTTTATACGGTCACTGCTTGGAGGGTCACATTACATTTCCGGCACCATATATCATGGAACCGCCAATATGAAGAAACCATCAACAGAAATTAATTTCATATTCAAATAAAGTAATCTTCCCATGTATCGATTGCTTCCAGGTAAATTCGATAGATATAGGAAGATGTGGTATGAGTGCCAATGAGACAACTCTCCATCCAAGTTACAATTTATAAAAGTAAACCATTATAGGTCAACGTACGGCCTTCAACACGGAGCATTGGCTCACACCGAACAGCAAGTGTCAGTAAAGTGTTTCTCGTTTCTCGTTTTATATAGATTAGACCGTTGGTTTTCCCGTTTGAATGGTTTTACACTTAGTCTAGTCATTTTGGGGGCCCTTTATAGCTTGATTCGGTGTGAGCCAAGGCTCCGTGCGGAGTTCTACAACGTAAATCCTAAGTCACTATCAACCTATTCTATATATTGATACTTTTCAAATTAATATATCTTATGACATATCGGAATACAGGCTATTTTGAATACATGTAACAAATAAAACGTAAAACATAAATATTATGTGGGAGGGTTTTATTTCGCTAACGAATTAAGATAAATAAACTCATCATAGATACCAGGATTAAAATTGGTCTGACAAACGCACGTTTCGTCTGACAAAGACACATCAGTGACGCTCGAATAAAAAAAAAGTTAACTAAAACGATATCTATCGTTACCGACAGGAACGCATAATACTATTGGAGAACCAGTGATGTAACAAATAAACAGAAGTAAATTATATCAATAAGAGGTTTCCGTGTCGAAAGCAATTATCGATATTAGCCATTCATGCTGTTGGAAATATTAAACGTTGGCGTTCAAATCGCTATCACTCTAATAAATCCAATCCAATTTCCGTATGTATCGTCTGAAATACAATTTTAATAGTTACTATAAACGCAAGTAACATGCAAAAAGAGCGATGTCTGGAATTAACTTTAAAGTTTCTTTGAAACTCGTATATTGGCAGGAGGGGATAATATGTGTAAAAAAGAGAGACGAAATATACCAAAGGGACATTCAAACTACTAAGTCGGAAATAAACTGACAACGCCATGTCAAAAAAGGAAAAAGTCCAAAATACGAACAACTTTACAGTATATAAAACACAACATAGAAAACTATAGAATGAGCAACACGATCCAGGCCACCAAAACAGGGGGTGATCCCAGGTGTTCCAGAAGGTATAGGCATATCCTGCTCTACATGCTGAAATGTTGAAAGTGAATGTCCAAATCTTGACATAATTTATAGCCACATGAACCTGTTAGAAACAATAACGTAACCGTGTGTCCGCTAATCTCCCTACAGAGTCATGATTCCGTCACATTACTCCCAACATGGAGCAAAACTAAATTCATTATGTACAAATTGTATGTACATTTATTTCGGTCCATCAAATGAAACACATTTAATGATAATAAAGAATGGCATGAATGAATTTATCTCACATTCTAAAGAATTTTATTTTTATACTAGTTTTTTATTCACTTTAAACACTTCTCTTATCGGATAACCTTTGAAAATAAACTGAGTTTTTAAACAACAATGGAATTTCTTATTACACTGTAACAGCAGAGCTATGTGTCAAATATCAGATTACCTTACAATTTGTAAAAACAGTACGTTAATAAATACAAAGGGAAGTTCGTGATCTTATTAACAACAAAGCTATTGATCGAATATCTGATTACCTTTGAAAATATACTGTGTTTATAAATGCCCTTGAAAGTTCATGTACAACAAAGCTATAGGTCAAACATTAAATTATCTTTGCAGATGCGCTGTGTTTAAAAAAGCAAACAGAGGGAAAATCATGATATACATCCGTTAAAAAAGAGAGGCAAAAGATACCACAGGGACATTCAAACTCATAAGTCGAAAATAAACTGACAACACTTCTAAGAAGGGATAGTGAGAAATAAGACCGAGAATATTCCAATTAAAAAAAAAAATAAAAACAGTACAGAAAACACTACTAAGAAATAAAAAGGGATAGTGAGAAAAAGACCAGGAGAAGATTCCAAGTCGAAGAAACCAAATAACCGTTCAGAAAGCTAAAAATTGAGCAACACGAATCCAACAAAAGCAATCATACCACATCTTTTTTTATATAAAAAGTACAGGGTGACTTCGTGTGCTCAATAAGGATCTACAGTTCCTTTGAAAACTAGTGACTCTTGATACAAGAGTATGAATATAAGACCACCTATGAAATAATGGGAAATAAACATGTATAAAGAAAATGTACATTGCATTGGATATTATACCCTATCTCCTTATTTAGATATACATTTACTTCATTCTGAATGTCACTGAGTGATATTATGATATTTGAATTCATTATTTCGGTAACTAGCCAACGAATTAAATCGTAATGACATTATGCCACCCATCACCTTAGATTCCACTGTAGCTGTTTAAAATACGTAGGTTTGAGCGTTCGTGCTCACACCATGTATTCCGATCGAAATCCGCGGAGGGATCCAAATCCCGAGGAGCAATTAGATGAGACAGCAATAGTGGTCCGTGGGAATCAGGTCACGATTTTACTTGTGTAATTGCTCCACGGAATTCGAATCCCTCCGCGGATTTCGATTCGTGATTCCCAGTGTGCTGATGAAGGCAAGTCAAGAAAAGCACTTCGGACGCATGGAATTTTTAAAGTGTTTGTTACGGAGCTCTATTTGGGACATATGCAGAAAAAATATATATTGTGCGCTCTACATATATTGTGTGCGCTCAATATAAATATATTGTACGGAGCACCGTTAAGGACCAATACAGAAACAAAAACTATAACCTGTGCTCAATATTATTATATTGTGCGCACACTATATTTTTTTGTGCACAAGGCATGCTATTTTTTTGTATAGGTCCTTAACGGGGCTACGTAGTTTGTTTTATTTACAGTGCAAATAACACCAGTTTTACAAGTTAATCCTTTGTGAATCATGCACATTATATAAATATCTTGAGAAAAATCTATTTTAAGTGACCTTGTGATATTTTCAGACAAATTAGTCGATGTCGGTAAATGTTATAGGTTTGGTTTAGATCAGTATAAAAATATACAAATGATTTTGACGTTTTCAAGTTTTATAATTATTTTTCTGTTTACAACTTTATGACTGTAAAACGGAAACTTGGCATATCAGAACAGGAACTCCAGGACAATAAAGTAAATCACTGATAGAAATGATAACATGATAAATCAAGTCCTTATATAATTCCGCTTTATACGGTCACTGCTTAGAGGGTTACATTACATTTCCGACACCATATATCATGGAACCGCCAATATGAAGAAATCATAAACAGAAATTCATTTCATATTCAAATAAAGTAATCTTCCCATGTATCGATTGCTTCCAGGTAAATTCGATAGATATAGGAAGATGTGGTATGAGTGCCAATGAGACAACTCTCCATCCAAGTTACAATTTATAAAAGTAAACCATTATAAGTCAAGGTACGGCCTTCAACACGTAGCATTGGCTCACACCGAACAGCAAGTGTCAGTAAAGTGTTTCTCGTTTCTCGTTTTATATAGATTAGACCGTTGGTTTTCCCGTTTGAATGGTTTTACACTTAGTCTAGTCATTTTTGGTGCCCTTTATAGCTTGATTCGGTGTGAGCCAAGGCTCCGTGCGGAGTTCTACAACGTAAATCCTAAGTCACTATCAACCTATTCTATATATGGATACTTTTCAAATTAATATATCTTATGACATATCGGAATACAGGCTATTTTGAATACATGTAACAAATAAAACGTAAAACATAAATGTTATGTGGGAGAGTTTTATTTCGCTATCGAATTAAGATAAATAAACTCATCATAGATACCAGGATTAAAATTGGTCTGACACACGCACGTTTCGTCTGACAAAGACTCATCAGTGACGGTCGAATAAAAAAAAAGTTAACTAAAACGATATCTATCGTTACCGACAGGAACGCATAATACTGTTGGTGAACCAGTGATGTAACAAATAAACAGAAGTAAATTATATCAATAAGAGGTTTCCGTGTCGAAAGCAATTATCGATATTAGCCATTCATGCTGTTGGAAATATTAAACGTTGGCGTTCAAATCGCTATCACTCTAATACATCCAATCCAATTTCCGTATGTATCTTCTGAAATACAATTTTAATAGTTACTATAAACGCAAGTAACATGCAAAAAGAGCGATGTCTGGAATTAACTTTAAAGTTTCTTTGAATCTCGTATACTGGCAGGAGGGGATAATATGTGTAAAAAGAGAGACGAAAGATACCAAAGGGACATTCAAACTACTAAGTCGGAAATAAACTGACAACGTCATGTCAAAAAAGGAAAAAGTCCAAAATACGAACAACTTTACAGTATTTAAAACACAACATAGAAAACTATAGACTGAGCAACACGATCCAGGCTACCAAAACAGGGGTGATACCAGGTGTTCCAGAAGGTATAAGCATATCCTGCTCTACATGCTGAAATGTTGAAAGTGAATGTCTAAATCTTGACATAATTTATAGCCACATGAACCTGTTAGAAACAATAACGTAACCGTGTGTCCGCTAATCTCCCTACAGAGTCATGATTCCGTCACATTACTCCCAACATGGAGCAAAACTAAATTCATTATGTACAAATTGTATGTACATTTATTTCGGTCCATCAAATGAAACACATTTAATGATAATAAAGAATGGCATGAATGAATTTATCTCACATTCTAAAGAATTTTATTTTTATACTAGTTTTTTATTCACTTTAAACACTTCTCTTATCGGATAACCTTTGAAAATAAACTGAGTTTTTAAACAACAGTGGAATTTCTTATTACACTGTAACAGCAGAGCTATGTGTCAAATATCAGATTACCTTACAATTTGTAAAAACAGTACGTTAATAAATACAAAGGGAAGTTCGTGATCTTATTAACAACAAAGCTATTGATCGAATATCTGATTACCTTTGAAAATATACTGTGTTTATAAATGCCCTTGAAAGTTCATGTACAACAAAGCTATAGGTCAAACATTAAATTATCTTTGCAGATGCGCTGTGTTTAAAAAAGCAAACAGAGGGAAAATCATGATATACATCCGTTAAAAAAGAGAGGCAAAAGATACCACAGGGACATTCAAACTCATAAGTCGAAAATAAACTGACAACACTTCTGAGAAATAAGAAGGGATAGTGAGAAATAAGACCGAGAATATTCCAATTAAAAAAAAAATAAAAACAGTACAGAAAACACTACTAAGAAATAAAAAGGGATAGTGAGAAAAAGACCAGGAGAAGATTCCAAGTCGAAGAAACCAAATAACCGTTCAGAAAGCTAAAAATTGAGCAACACGAATCCAACAAAAGCAATCATACCACATCTTTTTTTATATAAAAAGTACAGGGTGACTTCGTGTGCTCAATAAGGATCTACAGTTCCTTTGAAAACTAGTGACTCTTGATACAAGAGTATGAATATAAGACCACCTATGAAATAATGGGAAATATACATGTATAAAGAAAATGTACATTGCATTGGATATTATACCCTATCTCCTTATTTAGATATACATTTACTTCATTCTGAATGTCACTGAGTGATATTATGATATTTGAATTCATTATTTCGGTAACTAGCCAACGAATTAAATCGTAATGACATTATGCCACCCATCACCTTAGATTCCACTGTAGCTGCTCACACCATGTATTCCGATCGAAATCCGCGGAGGGATCCAAATCCCGAGGAGCAATTAGATGAGACAGCAATAGTGGTCCGTGGGAATCAGGTCACGATTTTACTTGTGTAATTGCTCCACGGAATTCGAATCCCTCCGCGGATTTCGATTCGTGATTCCCAGTGTGCTGATGAAGGCAAGTCAAGAAAAGCACTTCGGACGCATGGAATTTTTAAAGTGTTTGTTACGGAGCTCTATTTGGGACATATGCAGAAAAAATATATATTGTGCGCTCTACATATATTGTGTGCGCTCAATATAAATATATTGTACGGAGCACCGTTAAGGACCAATACAGAAACAAAAACTATAACCTGTGCTCAATATTATTATATTGTGCGCACACTATATTTTTTTGTGCACAAGGCAGGCTATTTTTTTGTATAGGTCCTTAACGGGGCTACGTAGTTTGTTTTATTTACAGTGCAAATAACACCAGTTTTACAAGTTAATCCTTTGTGAATCATGCACATTATACAAATATCTTGAGAAAAATCTATTTTAAGTGACCTTGTGATATTTTCAGACAAATTAGTCGATGTCGGTAAATGTTATAGGTTTGGTTTAGATCAGTATAAAAATATACAAATGATTTTGACGTTTTCAAGTTTTATAATTATTTTTCTGTTTATAACTTTATGACTGTAAAACGGAAACTTGACATATCAGAACAGGAACTCCAGGACAATAAAGTTAATCACTGATAGAAATGATAACATGATACATCAAGTCCTTATATAATTCCGCTTTATACAGTCACTGCTTGGAGGGTTACATTGCATTTCCGGCACCATATATCATGGAACCGCCAATATGAAGAAATCATAAACAGAAATTCATTTCATATTCAAATAAAGTAATCTTCCCATGTATCGATTTCTTCCAGGTAAATTCGATGTATGTTTAGATTTAAACAGCTATTTTATAGATTTCGTACTGTACATATTGCTTTTACAAATTATATGAAAGCACGAGGGACTTCAGCAGATACATTGCATGGGCGGATCCAGGATTTAAGGTTAGGGGGCGCAAACTTAAAATATTTTTGAGGTAAAATTATCGAAATATTCTTTACTAAGCTGAGGACAACCCATGCTTTGCAAATTTTAGGGGGTGCCGCCCGCCACACCCCAAACTGAAACCGCCACTGTTGTACCAACGGAGTTCTACAAGGTAAATCCCAAGTTTTCAGTTACTATCAATCTATTCTATGGATACTTTACAAATTAATATATCTTATGACATATCGGAATACAGGCTATTTTGAATACATGTAACAAATAAAACGGAAAACATAAATTTTTTGTGGGAGGGTTTTATTTCGCTAACGAATTAAGATAAATAAACTCATCATAGATACCAGAATTAAAATTGTTTCGACAAACGCACGTTTCGTCTGACAAAGACTCATCAGTGACTCTCGAATAAAAAAAAAGTTAACTAAAACGATATCTATCGTTACCGACAGGAACACATTATACTGTTGGAGAACCAGTGATGTAACAAATAAATAAAAGTAAATTATATCAATAAGAGGTTTCCGTGTAGAAAGCAATTATCAATATTAGCCATTCATGCTGTTGAAAATATTAAATTTGGCGTTTAAATCGCTATCACTCTAATAAATCCAATCCAATTTCCGTATGTATCGTCTGAAATACAATTTTAATAGCATGTTACATGCAAAAAGAACGATGTCTGGAATTAACTTTTTTTTCTTTGAATCTCGTAGGAATCTGGCAGTAGAGGTTAATATGTGTAAAAAAGAGAGACGAAAGATACTATAGGGACATTCAAACTAATAAGTCGGAAACAAACTGACAACGCTATATTAAAAAAATACGAACAACAGTATATAAAACACAACATAGAAAACTAAAGACTGAGCAACACGACCCAGGCCACCAAAACAGGGGGTGATACCAGGTGTTCCAGAAGGTATAAGCATATCCTGCTCTACATTGTGAAATGTTGGAAGTGAATGTCTAAATCTTGACATAACTTATAGCCATATGAACCTGTTAAAAACAATAACGTAAACGTGTGTCCGCTAATCTCCCTACAGAGTCATGATTCCGTCACATTACTCCTATGGAGCGAAACTAAATTCATTATGTACAAATTGTATGTACATTTATTTCGATCCATCAAATGAAACACATTTCATGATAATAAAGAATGGCATGAATGAATTTATCTCACATTCTAAAGAATTTTATTTCATACTAGTTTTTTACTCAATTTAAACACTTCTGTCTTCAAAAGTCAATCTTGAACTCTTATATCTATACAAAAAAAATGTTGATTTTCACTACACAATGAAACACATTTGCAACACTGTCAGTAGAGTATCGGACACAAGGTTAGTATATTAACGTATCTATGCACCTGTGTAGTGTTGAAGTTCGTACATTAACGTATCTATGCACCTGTGTAGTGTTGAAGTCCGTACATTAACGTTTCTATGCACCTGTGTAGTGTTGAAGTTTGTACATTGAAATCTATTTGGTTGTGTCGGTTGGTGCTGTCTTATTGTTTACTCCACATCGCTACAACTCATGGTGCAGTGTTAATTAACTCGTGGCCAAGAAATAGTAACTCTTGGCCGCGACTTAGTAATTTGTGGCCACGACTTCAATTTTTTTTCTAGAGCATAGAATATATTGTACATGTATCCATGGGAAGCAATTTTAAAAAGTTCCTCTCGAAAACCCGCATGCGTATTACACGGATCCTGTTTCCAAACATTACTTGCGAAGAAAAATTTGGGGAAAGTTCTTCGTAATTGTGTATCATTCCCCTTCTATATTTCTATCCATGTGATCATGACATTGGAATTGAAAACAAAACCATTGATATCTGGTTTTATTTACATCTAGCCATGGTTTTGTTGTAATGATTAGTTTTTAATTCTGCATAGAACATGTATTTATTGATTATATTAGACGTTCATATGCTCACTGCACAATCTGTTTAATGTCAAAACGTAACATTATCAAGTACTCAACAAACAGTGTGTCAATGTCAAAACTTAACGTTATAACATCAAGGCTGTTATACGGTACTTTAGGACAGCTGTATTTGACTAAGAGAACCACATAGCTACACAACATTACTATCATTTGTTGACATATCTTTTTTCAAGGTGACACTGATCCCTGTGATATTTTCAAACAAAGTATCGTGAAATAATATAATAAATGATTTAAAGCTTCTTTAAGAACTATTACATTGCAAGCACACGACATGTCAATACAGATTTGTCAAAAAAAGTCAGAAACTTAGAGATAAAGGAATGAACAGAAGTCTAAATGCACGTGGTAGTCAACTGCAGGTCATATAAGCACTTGCCAATGATGCGATTAGGCTATTCATATTAAAACTTTTTCGTGATATTTTTCTGAATAATCAATATCAGGCAGACACAATATTGCTGTTTTATTGGAAACTTATGTTTTGAAAGTTAATGGAATAAAATTGTAAAAATAAAGATATTTTAGCTCGATGTGATTTGATATGAACCAAATATGATTGCGGGAGCAGTACTTTCCCTCCTGATGCTGATATTAGGAACAATTGGAAATGTCATTTCAATGGTTGTTTTGAGCAGAAGTGGATTTCGTAATCTTGTTAGCGCTGTATATTTACGATATTTAACGATAGTAGATTTGATAGTGCTGTATACTGGTCTCTTGCGAAAGTTTATATTTTTCCTCCTTGGTATTGACATAAGATGGTACTTCCCTGCCATTTGTGGTACTCACAAATGGCTGACGTATGTCTCACTGCAATGTTCTGCTTGGATAAGAATTGCATTTACAATCCAAAGACTATTTTGCATATGGCTTCCGTATGGATCACGTTATCGGTTTACAGAACGAGCTGCCAGAATAAAAATTTTCATTGCTACATTGTTTATAGTCTTACTAAACAGCCACATGTTGTACGGTCATCGCGTTGGGTTTTATGCGTATGTGAACGACACTGTCTGTGTTTACGTAACCAATGAATACGGAGATTTTTTTGAAATGTACTGGTCAGTACTAGACCTTTGCCTTTATTCTGCCATTCCATCTGTGTTTATGATAATTGGAAACATACTAATAGTTGTTAAAGTACTAAGATCTAGAAAAGGTATACAACGACACAGCGATTCTGGTAGTTCGAACAGAACCAACGGTTCGTCCAGAAATTCAAAGTTTTCGTCAATGACAATTGTTTTAATAATGTTAAACATCTTCTTTGTTATTCTCACGTCGCCTTCTGGAATCCTACTGATTGGAATGATCTACTGGGAAACGCATGACAATGAAATATTGATTTGGCAGTTGGTTGACGTATTTGATGTTTTATCCTATTTAGATAACTCCTTAAACTTTATGTTGTATTGTTTAAGTGGCTCCCTCTTTCGACAAGAAGTAATCAAATTATTTTGTCCTCGTCGAAGAAGTATCCAAGATGTAAACAAGTCTCAAGAAATGCACACTAAATACTAAACATTTTAGCTTTTTTCATTATAATTTGAATAAAAGTGATTATGATTTCACTGAAGTTAAATAAATCAATGCAATAAATTTCTGTTTAACTTAATGAAATGCTGCTTCGAATGTAGTCTACTTGTTCCGAAAGTCATTTCCATGTCTGAATCTAAATTTTAAGATCTTAATTTCATTAAGGCGGTAGACCAAAATCAGTACTTTCATCAATTCTTTTTAAGACGTCATATAATTATATAGATTTGAAATAATATATGTAAATCAGAAGCTTGAAATTTATTCCGGAAAATGCTTGACACATTGAGACAGACAAAGTAGTGATTTTAAAGTATATTACCTTAGGTGTACCTCCTTTATTCGACTATTCAGTATTGAGGTACTTTGATACAAGTTACCAGGGGTCCTCGTGTCAGGTTTATCTTTTGGTCATACTTGATTTTGGCTAAAACGGTTAACTGTAACCGACTGTAACCCAGTCACGTGATAGGCGAAAGTTACAAACAAGGGGGCCTTGGTAAAATACTGCCTGGTAAAATGATGATAACTTTTATTGATAAAATAACTCCTTATAAAATCAAATTCTCTTTCATTTATATTGTTGGATTATAGAACTGTCCCTATTTTACAAGGCTTATCACTTTTAGTTGAAACTCACTTCCCAAACGACAGAAGTATTATGTCCTACCAATCTCTCTCTATCGCAGTTTCCCATTCAGGCTTACTCTATGCTATATCGCCATTCATAATATAAATAGTTTGGTGGCTTGAGATTTTGTTTAATATTTTGCTATATCCCGAAACTTTGGTGGCCAATTTTGTAAGATTAACATTCTGCCAACTTGGATTTTGCAGCATATAAGTATTCATTCAATTCAAGCCATTGGAGAATAAAGTTGAGAACCAATTGTTTTGTTAAACTGATTAAAACATATGTTGAGCAAGAAAGAGGAGGACAATCTGTTGGCGAACCCTCTCACGTTCAGAGGAGCGACGATTGTGATCCAGCTGTGGTTTCACATACTTTCATTTCAAATATCTAGCTATCAACAGTTTAGGGACTGTATACATTAGATCGAGACTTCCTAGTGAATAAAACAAAAACGTCATATTTACGGTAAATTTAGAACTTAGCATATCACATTTAAGTAAGTCTTCTCTTATAAAAAGAATATATTTCCAAAATTCAACAATGTAAATTTATATTTGATTAAACAATCATTATCAGTTTACGAACCTGCGATTTATTTCATAAAAAAAATCTTAGAACAAAAAATACTCGTATACATTATTATGCTATGGTAAATTTTTGTATTCTTGTCTTTCATTTTTGCTTATGTGCTTTGTCTATATGCCATTTAGTTTTTCTTTTTTGACATATTTGTTTGTTTTTATAATGATTAAGATTATAACACAATGTTGACTGCTGTACCCCTATTTTTGACATGTTTACCTATTATGTCTGTTTGTTTTGTTCACACATTGTTGTCAATATAATGAAATTTTATGCAACTGTCATACAAGTGAGAGGTTTAGCTAGCTCTGAGACTACTATAACAAGTAGTAATCTCAGGCTAGCTATAAAAACAAGGTTTAATGCACCATTTTCTACATAAGGAAATGCTTGTACCAAGTCAGGAATATGACAGTTGTTTCCCATTCGTTTGATGTGTTTGAGCTTTTGATTTTGCCATTTGACGGGGAACTTTCCGTTTTGAATTTTCCTTGGAGTCGGTATTTTTGTTATTTTACTTTATACATGTCAAGAACATTTCAGTATAACTTACGATCAATCATTGTCGTATGTTTTTTTGTGCAAAGAATCCTAGGGGAAGAAAGCACATACGCCAACTTTATCCTTATGTTTGAGTTCAAACCATACAAAAAAGTAAAATCACAAAAATACTGAACTCCGTGGAAAATTCAAAACGGAAAACCCCTAACCAAAGGGCAAAATCAAATGATAAAACACATCAAACGAATAGACAACAACTGTCATATTCCTGACTTGGTACAGGCATTTTCAAATGTAGAAAATGGTTTTTATAGCGCTAAACCTCTCACTTGTATGATAGTCGCATCAAATTCCATTATATTTACAACGATTCGTGATGTTTTATCCTTTAGGGTTTCCTATTTAAGATAATAATACCACCTGCCGATTGGACACGCCTACTAATCAATCAAAACTATTTTTTTCGAACTGTATGTGTACATCATGCAATTTAAAAAAATCGCAAATTTTATTCATTTGGGAAATGTAGTTGACAATATGTCATGTAAACATGGTTAATTTGAATTAAAAATGGAAAACATGTTAATATATTACAATAAATTATTTTCCTATGATATATATGAACAATTATAATGATTAAAATTTGAAAAAATATCTACGAGCTATCTATACTTTGCAATCGACATCTTTATTTAGGTAAACGGACAGAAAGTCACAGGACAAAACGTCACAAATTTGATAGGACAAAAAGTCACAAATAATTTGTTTAGAACTGTTTTAATATATAAGAGAAAGTTCTTGAAATAATTTCTTTTTATTAGATATATTCATTTTACAGTTAAGGAAATCGTTCAAAAGCCTTATAAAATTTTAAACATTCAAAGGATATATTTCTGGACACCATGAAGCCATTTAAGTACTTTGACAAATTGTTTTCTTAACAATTATATGATGATTTTTTTTTTCAGAATAGATTTGGTTTACAAAGTTGCTTTATATATTATAATTCAATAAAAATACAATTCATGTTTTTAAAAATAAGTGTTTTCTTATTCAAAGAAAAATAATCTCAAAACTGAATTGTGACTTTTTGTCCAGTAACTTTTGTTCCGCGACTTTTTGTCCTGTGACTTTCTGTCCTACATTCCCCCATTTAATATATTTGTCAATTTCAGCAATATATCTCATGTCTATTATCTTGAAATCCGCTACAGATATATGTACTAGGGATAATCAAACTGAGGCTAACATGTTAAAAATGAGGACATCTACCTACTGTCTAATGACATCCAATCTGTCAGACGACACATTATAGGAGTTATTGCCCTTAAACGACAAATGTTACCATTTTTTCCCAATATTTTTCTATTATCTTCAAGATTATAATAGACAAACGAAAACTTTGAAAACAAAAGTGATCAGCATTATAAGATCTACAAATAATTCAAATGACCGAAATTGTCAGTCGACTGTTAATTGAAAGTATTTGCCCTTTAATGACGATTTTTGCCCATTTTAGTATGTTTGCCTATTACCTTGAAAACTATTATAGATAGATAGACACTTAAATAGCATAAATGATTAACAAGACAAAATCTACAAATAAACCATCATAGTCGAAATCTTCGGTTGACGATCTTTACGATTTGTTGTGTTTTTACCTATAATTATCTTAAAAACTATATATCATTTTATTCTGGTATAACCTTAGTTGAACAAAGGTATGCAGAAAAACATATAAATTTACATTACATCGCGTTGTACGTTTGTTGAGGAAACATATAATATGAGTTACATTATAACGGTATCAGGAACAGCACAGCCGACAGGTTAACATCAGAGAGAGTTTGTCATTTATAATTAAAAATAATAAATTGGCACAATTTTCGAAGTTTAGATTGCTGTTTTTTATTCATGATAGCTTTAAATTTAAAAACATTACAGTTCGATAAGCATTTCTTTTCAATTCAATTAATAGTTTTCAATTTGTCCGTAGACTGTTGCATTCCATTAAATAGTGGTATTCATCACCTATAGCAACGCTGCACAATGGGCACTTTCTTTGTTCTTGTGGTGTATTTTCTACATCAGAAAATGCCTGTACCAAGTCAGGAATATGACAGGTCATTTGATGTGTTTGAGATTTTGATTTTGCCATTTGATTAGGGACTTTCCTTTTTGAATTTTCCTCGGAGCTCAGTATTTTTGTGATTTTACTTTTTGCCATCTGCCATTTTCGATCGGTAGCTTATGGTTCATTGTCCTGAACCTCGACAGTGTTATTATAAATAATTATATCTTTGTATGTAATTATGTTAATGTAATGTTCGAAATTGTGTGATGTCTTGTATAGGCGACAATTCAGAGTTTTGGGTGAATTGTTTAGGTTTCCTGTCCATGACTGTGTAAATTGATCTTCGAGTATTTGTTTAATTACTGATTTAATTTTAGACGTTGTGTTTTGAAATGACCATAGGTAAGAGAATCCACAATTGTCTAGAATACTTTTCAACTTATCTAACGAACGTGATCGAAATGTTGGGTTTTTTTTGTGCAAGGTCTTTAAACAATACAGCAGCTAGTTTGCTTTCTTTACCGGTAATAATCTTTGTCCAGTAATATACAATTCTAGTTTGTATATCTATTTCTAAAAGCTAACGACCCAGTTCTCCATAAATGAAATCGTTTTGAGAAGATGGTTTAAGATGTAAAAGTAGCTTAAATAATTTTGTTTGAACTCTTTCTAGTATTTCGATGTTTTTCATAACCCCATACTTCGCATCCATATAGCAGGATATGTTTTACTAGTAGGTCAAATAAATCTACATGACACTTAATTGATAAGTTATGAATTCGTCCCTTCCTTAAAACTTCGTTCGTACATTGCACTAATTGCTTTGTCCTTGAGATGTTGTTTGCACTGTTTAAAGCTGCCGGTTTTGCTGAAAATAATTCCTAAGTCGTTAAAGTTATTCACAGTTTCTATAGGATGATTGTTGTATTGGAAAATTGGAAAGTTTGTCGTTATTCCATTTGAGAAAATAAGGATCTTAGTTTTAGCAACATTTACTCCAATCTTCCAGGTTTCGCAATATTTCTTAAATTTGTTTAGCGCATTCTGAGGTTGGTCAGGTGATTCTGCCAGGATTACCTTGTCATCTGCTTAGAGAATTATAAACAATTTCAATACAGTTCCGAGTTTTTCTTCTATATCTTTACTTTATGTTCTCAAACAGCTAAAATAGATAGATAGCAACTTTAAAAATCAAAGAGGATCAGCAAGAGAAGATCTACAAATAAGTCAATATTGCAGAAATCTTTTAGTTGTAGTTGTTATTGCTCTTAAAGGACGATTTTTACCAAGGTTTTTCGTTATTGACTATTTCAACGAGAAGTCACATGAACGTTAAATCACTCTTCACAGATAAATAACACACGTTGAAGCAATTCACAATGAACATCACACCACTTGTTACCAGTACATATATATGAATACAGTTTCCGTTCCCACTTGGTTGGTTTGGGTACCAGTTGAAGTATGTTAACAGGGACCCATCTTCCTGTCGCCATGTATTATCAGGTTGTTTTTCTCCATCAATATAAAGTATATCACAAGGACGTCCATCTGAAAATAAATCCCATTCTAAAAATTAAATAATTTTCAAGTGTACAAAAAATTATCATATAATAATACACGAAAAATCAAAATGAATAAACATAGGTAACGTACGTTTTTAAGTTCGACTGATATGTAAGTTTTTTTTAAACTAGTAGATTGACTCATATCCTCATATTTGATTTATAACATACTTAAACGTAAATCCAAATTATAAAAAATCTAAAATAAACAATTTACGAGGCATGTACTCAATAATATGTATCAGCATTTCGCGTGAATTTTAATCAAGACGCCATGTAACTAACCATCGCGGTGACCTCCGAAGACTGCAGACGGTCATATAACCCTATATTAACATAAGTATAATAGATATAAATATATAGCGAACACGTGCACTTGAATTGTCTATGTCTGTTTGATTTCATATTACAGATTAAACAAAATGTTAATCATCGTTTTTACCGGTATAAGAATGGGTTTTTGTGGATAGAATCAGTCAACTAAATGTTGTACCCTTGTTTCCCTTTCAATATTGACGTTATTTTCCTTTTAACATACGCCTAGTTTATGTGTAACCCATCTCTAGCGCAGGGGTTAAATTGAAGGCCACACGAAAAAAAGCGAATGATTATTTCACTATTTCACTTTCATTAATGATTGAACAAAAACAGAATAATCATATTTTATTAATTTTTTATATCCCTTTAAAGTCTCTTTTCATCCAGATTTTACAAAATCGGTGATAATTTTGAAGAAAAACCTGAAAAAAGGTTTTCACGTGTATCTTTAATTCAAGGAAAAGTCAAAGAAGTAAAACATATACTGTAAATTCTGAAATTGTTGCAAGGTTTTTATTCATGCGAATAATGCGACTGGTTGAGTATCGCAATAATAAGAACTCGCATTCCAATATCCAATACAAATAACTGTATGCGTATTACTGAAATTACAATGATTCATGTCGCATGTTTGCCCTTTAAGAAAATAAGAAATGCACGCAAGAATATCTGAATTTACTGTAGTCAATCTTTAAGAAAGTATTGAAAGAAATTGCGGGCTTAAGATTTATCTCGGACAGCGTTATTCCTTACCTTGTCGTATATTTATCAGGATTGATATGCATAAAACCACTTAAGTTAAGATATCCATTCGTAGAACTCATTTATCGTAGGTTATGTAGAAAAATCCGTCCGTTCGGAAAAAAATCTTAACTTAAGTAGCTTTATGCATACGGGCCCAGGTCCAAACAATAAAAATACAACATGAACCATCTACCATACCTTTATGTTCCAGAAAATCTTCTTTCTCAGGACTATTGATGGCAGAAAGTTGGCTTCCAACTGCGTTACAGGACGCCTTTGCACCGACAACACTTGTATACCCATATACACCACTAAACAGTGATCCAAGTACCAGCAGTGGGTGTAACCATAAGAGCATTTCTTTGTACCTATACAAAAGGGAAACGCTAGTTAAAAATAACCAGACGGTCAAACATGCAATTTTCACTGCCAGAAATTTAAAAAAATAAATAAATAGAAAATATTTTATGGCTTTTTTTTCTTTCATTATCACACCTGTATCAACCAGAGACACCAATATATAGTCATAAGATCTCTGCTTGAGGGATTACATTGGTTGAGGGTTGATAACTTATGTGATATTGCAAAAATCATATCATATACACTTCATCATATACTTATAAGTAGATTTATGTTTTTCCATGCCCTTGACATGGCATACTACTAACATATTTTGGGTTTGGTAAAGTCTGTAAAACAATGACTGATATCGATATCATCCCGGATGACTGATACAGAATGTTTGCTGTTAATAGTCGGTATCCAAAAATAAAATGCCGTTATTTTTTTTATCGGCAATTTGTTTAAAACTGTATGTTTTTTTGGTTGAAAATATGAAATGAAATGAGATATATATAGTTAGTATAACTAATTTTACGCGTACAAAACGTAATGATAATTGTTCGGTTGTATGAATGAAGTCGCGTGCATTTCATTGATACAATAACTCGGATGGACATGAACAAGTGACGTTGCTGTATTGATTTATGACGTCATTGCCTAGTATTTTCGAGTATCAAGTCCTGTCTATGATCAAGAAAATATTAGGCAGTAAGATGAAAGGGGAAAATGTACAAATTGCCGATAAAGTGGTTTGTCGACAATTTGTACGTTTTCCCTTTGAGTATACTGCCTAATATTTTTAAGATCATGGATAGTACTTGATACTCGTATATATCAGGCAATGACGTCATGTATCAGTGCAGCAACGTCGCGTGCTCATATCCGTCCGCGTCAATTTATTAATGAAATGCACGCGACTTCATTCATACAACCAAACAACTACCACAACGTTTTCTACGCGTAAAAATTATAGTTTAGTAATTATTTCATTTTATTCCATATTATCAACGAGAAAAAACATATTGCCCTAACGGGTTTGCTTGATATTCTTCTGACAAAGCCGTCAGCATCAAAAACAAAAATGCCATTATTCTATCGGAAATTTGTACATTTTCCCTTTGATGTTACTGCCTAATTTTTTTAAGATAAAATATTAGGCAAAGACGTCATGTATCAGTGCAGCAACGTCATGTGCTCAAGTCCATCCGCGTCAATTTATCAATGAAATGCACGCGGCTTCATTCATACAACCGAACAACTACCCAAACGTTTTGTACGCATAAAAGTAGTTTTACTTAATATTTTCATTTTACTTCATATTCTCAACCTAAAAACATACAGTAAAGACAAATTGCCGATAAAAAGAATGATGGCATTTTATCTTTTGATACTGGCTTCATCAGCTCGAATATCAGCTCACCCTAGCGGGCTCGCTTGATATTCTTGCTGATAAAGTACCATACAAGGCCCTCTTTGTGTCAATTTTTGATTTATAACTTGTATAATATATTATTTGCCTGTCCTAAGTCATGAGCCTGTAGTTCAGTGGTTGTCGTTGGTTCATGTTTGTCATATTTGTTTTTCGTTAATTGTTTTGTTATAAATTAGGCCGTTAGTTTTCTCAATTGAAATGTTTCTTATTTTTCATGTCGGGGCCTTTTATAGCCGACTACACGGTATGGGTTTTTCGTTCATTGTTGAAGGACGAACTGTTGCCTATAATTGCTTACATCCACTTTATTTGAACTTTGGTGGATAGTTGTCTCATTGGCAATCATACCTCATCTCCTTATTTTTATAAAGATCGTAGCGGTCTGATTGAGGTTTTCTCGTCAAGATAACCAGTTCAATATACTTAAAAAAGTGTTCTATGTAGGACACATTTACGTAATTCCTTGTTGTAGAAAAATGAAAGACCTGCTTATTATGGTTACACAGAACCATGCATTCAACTATAGAACGAGTAATTGTTAATCCTATATTTCCCGAAAATTGAGCATAGTTGATCCAGTGTTTCTTTTGAGTAACTTTGAGATTTGGATTGGTGCTTTCAGAATACGCCATATTTCCAAGAGAGAGGGAAAATAAAACAAATTCTGTGTTCAGCAGTATGTTCATTTTGAAATTTACAAAAGAGCAGGGACTCTTTTCACAAAAAATCTTACGACTAAAATTGATCGTAAGTTATACTTAAATGTTCATGACTTATGAGGGTTTTTACAGGCAAGATTTTTTTGTGAAAAGAGTCGCAGGCCATAGTAAATCTATCTGAATTAGATTAAGTACCTTGTAATTTCATTTTAGCTATCAACCAATCATATTTCATCTCACCTCTTACGTCATATAGTTCGAAGAAATTCAGGAATTTACAGATGCACAGGATATAGGATAAATATAGAATAATAAAAAAAGACTTAGTGCACTTGATACATAAGAACTGTATGCATTGTACGATTTCGTATACAATTTTGATTCCATTATATTTTAAATGTCCCTTTTACACTTTTCTAGGAGTCACAGAAAATAAATATTTGCTCTGACTCTTCTTAAAATGGATATTTGCTTGTTTAATGGGTTTTAAGTGATGTTTAGTTTATAGACAATACAAGACAGGCGGAGAAAAAATAATTTTCTATTTTACTATTTCAAAGGGGCAAACTTAACTAATTTAAAACAAACGTATCCAATCTAAAAATCAAGTCCAAAGAACTTTGCAATCCAGACTATTGTCTGTTGATGTGATTACTCAGACAGACCGAGAATATAGTTTGATTTTATGGTTTTTTAATGAAAAACTACGATATGAATATGTTACAGGCATTTTCTAAATGTAGGCATTTTTGAAAAATTACAGAAATTTTGAAACAAAATTCAACAAATTGCGTTAAGTTTCAAGTTATTTGTAGAAAATGGATATTATTTAGATAAATATGATCAAAAACATACTTTTGTAAAGAAAATAACTAATGGTTCAGTAAAATTAAGTTTATTCTTCAAATAACAGCAGGGAAAGTTTGTATGTCTACAATTAGTTTTTGTGTATAGTTTGGTTTAGTATGTACTCTCTTCATCTCAGGTAGTCAGCTTATGATCTTCTTGTCATGATGATAAAAGGACATATTGTTCTAACAACAGAACAAACCTTACAAACGAATTTTCAGAAAATCTAGATTCCAAACCGAAGTGTGTTATATATGCAGAGAAAAAAATAATGTTATCATATTAAAGTCCCCATTCAGAAAGAAGAGAATTTATACATCCTGCTCACCCAAGGGAATTCCCTTTTATCGCATGGGTTTCACTATACAAGACAGTGTTTGGTTGCGATGCAGTGGTATAAGTAAATAATTATATTCATCTTCAAGACCTCAAGGTAATTCTTGGAACTTCACAATCTGATGAATTAATACGACAGTAATTTACCGACGTTAACATCTCGTAAATCGACTTATAAGAGAAAAACCACGGTAACAAACAAAAACTAAGGGAATTGCACGAACTCCATAAGAAGCGAGTCCGGGTGCGTCGGCTCGATAAACCTCTCCTGTTGTGAATGATTCACAAGCCATACGAAGATCTGCTTCAGTCTCTGAAATGATAAACCGAAAGATGTAAGTCCACCTAATCATGAGTATGTATCTTTGAATCTTTTCGGAACATATGAGTATGACGATATTCCTGTGTTTGCTGTTTTCAAACCAAATGTTTTCGAATATTGCGTGTTTTATAAGAAAAGTATTGACAGAGCTAAATTTGTTATGGCCCGGGTTTCACCAAATGTGGTTGTAGACCTTATTTAACGGCAAACAATGTATTTCCAAAAAAGAATAGAACAGCTGTGTAACAAATCCCAGTCTGACTAAAGCCAGCCCCCGCTATCCACGTGCGTTTGTACGAAAGTGGATAGTGGCCTGCCATCCAAACATTCTATGAACTAGCAAATAATTGTCGAGTTCAGTGCTTGGAATTTTAACTAATATAGAAAATTTATTTTTAATTCTTTAGACTCTTAAAATAAACTAGCGTTGGAATTCAGTGATAATCACAGATAAAACTATTTTGTTGTTCAATATTTGCAGTGACTCATTTTAGTGTTGTTGAAAATTTCAATGCATAGAATAATTTCAAACATTTTGTAAAAAGTCTTTTATTTGTTTCAGGCATTTTACAAACAATAAGTCAATATATATAAAATACTTGAATCGGACATACTTTATTAAAAAAATATATGAAAAATATTGATTCCGAATTATTATTTAAAAAGAGAGCAACATTGCAGCCTCACTTAAGTTCCGCAGTATTTTTTTTCAAATTAAGAATACTTAAAAATGTATATATGTTATTCATTATTTGTAATGGCAATCTAAGCACGTCTATAAAATGCGTTTGCAGAAAAAAAAACAAAGAAATGACAGACACTAAGAGTCCAATTTCTCAAACACTAAAAGTTTGATATGAAGAACAACTTTCATTTTCCTTTAATATTTCTAAGTTATAGGCAGTTCTAAAATAGGGTTATGAATGAAATAAATAACACATTTATGCGAAGAACAGAGCATTTGTGTAATGTTCAACCCGATGTTGTTTAGGCTTATTATTGTCCAAGTTAATTGATCATGAACATTGCTAAGTTTGAGGCGCACGCATTTCTTGCTGATCTCGAAGCACTTGACAATTTTGTTCAAAGGATTATTCAATTAATTTTGATTTTGTTAATCTTATATATCGACAATTATTGTGTGATTATCATACCATAGTTAACTAATAAAACATTGATGAATTGAAAGTTAAAGATATTTTAACTTCTTTAACTACGGCTGGAGGCCAAAAATTAAAAGTATATGGACAAGTTACATTAGAGTTCTTTATTTAAGGCATTTCTTTTACCTATGACTTTGTCATAGCTGAACTAGATGATCTTGAAGGAATACTAGGCATAGATGTTTTAGAAGTCTTTTTAGTTGTGACGTTGTTCTCCTCTTATATTTGATGCGTTTCCCTCAGTTTTAGTTTGTAACCCGGATTTGTTTTTATGTCTATCGATTTATGAGTTTCGAACATCGGTATACTGCTGTTGCCTTTATTTATTGATCATGACTGATGATAGTACAATTAAGCTTCATAGACAGCAAAATAAACATTGTGCATTAATAAGACTCTCATATAAACTTGTTTTACCAGCTAATGCTGAGTCTGTATTTCAAATTAAAGTTCCTAAAAACATTGAGGAAGAGGATATGCTTGTCGAACCAAATGAAAGATTAATTAGAAATGGAATTTTAATTTCTACTGCTTTAGAAAATACAACTAATCGAAAAGTTGCCATTTCTGCAATAAATTGTAGGGATCAAGATGTAACTTAAAAAGAAATAAAGTTGTAGGTAGTATACAAAAAGTTAAGGCCATTTCTTATTCAGTTAGTGCAAGTGAGTTAAACAATTCATCTGTACTTCAAGAACATTTAACATGTCTGATTGATATGGTTTCATCTAAAATTGACCGAGAGTCAAAAACAAGATTGAGAAAACTTGTGATAAAATATCAGGATAATTTTTTGAGTCCAGATTGGAAACTTGAAAAAAGCAGATATTGTAAGGCATACAATAGATACTGGGAACACAAAGCCTGTTAAGATACCTTCCAGGAGGGTACCCATTTAACAAAGGGAAGTAATTGAACAAGAGTTAGAGAATATGTAACAAAATGATGTCATAGAACCCAGTTGTAGTCCTTGGAGTGCCCCAGTCACATTTTGCTTAAAGAAAGATTCAACATGGCGGTTCTGCATTGATTACAGGATTTTGAATATACATACTTTAAAGGATTTGTATCCCTTGCCTCGTATAGACTCTTCTCTTGACTCCCTAGGGAACAATAAGTGGTTTAGTACTATCGATTTAGCTTCCGGATATTGGCAGGTACTGGTTGATGAAAAAGATAGACCTAAAACTGCCTTTTCTTGCCACAAGGGGTTATTTCAGTTCAAAGTGATGCCTTTTGGGTTGTGTAGTGCGTCCAGTTGTTTTGAAAGATTGATGGATATTGTTCTAAAGGGTTATCAATGGGAAAAGTGTATGTGTTACCTTGATGATGTCATTATTTTTGGCCCTACTTTTGAAAAGGCTCTATAGAATTTAGACCTTATATTTGACAGATTTAGAAAGGCTAATCGTAAGCTTAAACCTAAGAAATGCTTCCTTTTGTAACACCAGGTGTTATATTTAGGACATTTAGTTAGTGATAAGGAATAGCTTGTGACCCAGCAAAAATTGAAAGTGTTAGTGATTGGCCAGTCCCTAAAAATGTCAATGAAGTCCGCAGTTTTCCCGGCTTTGCAGGGTATTATAGGAGGTTTATTCCTAGATTTTCAGAAATAGCATCGCAAATGACAAATTTGACGAAAAAGGGCTTGAAATTTTGATGGGATCAAGATTGTCAAAATGCTTTTGCAGTCTTGAAGGAAAACCTGATTTCTGCTCCCATTTCAAGTTACCCTATAGGGGATGGTGAATTTATTCTAGATACGGATGCTAGTGGTCATGCAATAGATGATGTCCTTTCTCAGGTATAGGATGGTGAGGAAAAGGCGAGTTTAATAAAAAACCTGTTAAGGAACAAGTTCCAGGTTGTTCATACGGAATTAGAAATTTATGGAGTGTATGGGTTTCTTTGACAATAGAAAATGGCTAACTGTAGTATAGGCTTGAAAAGGATGATGGCGAAAATCTTGTTTTGGTAGCCCCAAACGAAATTCGAAATTAAATTATGAAGGAATTTCATAATTCAGTAAAATCTGGTCATTTGGGTAGAGATCGAACAATTAGAGCTCTTAAAAATAGATTTTATTGGCCAGGAATGACTTCTGATATAAGTTCATGGGTTCGTGAGTGCGCTGTTTTTGCTAAAGCTAAACCTGGCCCAGTTATAGGTAGATTTCCATTACACCAGTCTTTAGTGGGTTGTCCATTTGATAGGATTGGGGTTGATATTGTAGGTCCAAACCCTATTACTGAAAATGAGAACGAATATTTAATTGTAGTACAGGACTACTTTACAAAATGGACAGAGGCATAAGCAGTTAAGAACCATAATGCTCTAACTGTGGCAGATAAATTAGTTACTGAAATATGTTGTCGCTTTGGAATGCCCCTTCAAATACACAGTGATCAGGGCAGGGAATTTGAATCTATACTGTTTCAAGTAGTTTGTGATAAGTTAGGAATAGATAAAACTAGAACAACACCCTATCGTCCACAGAGTGATGGTTTTGTTGAACGTTTCAACAGAACTTTACAGAAAATGTTGTCCATTTGGTCAATAAATTCAGAAATAATTGGGATGATTTATTGCCTTACTTATTAATAGCTTACAGGGCCACGGAAATCAGTTCAACTGGTGCTATCACCCATAAAATGTTGACTGGTAGGGAAATGGTTTATCCATGAGATATTATGGCTGGAAACCCTTCAACTGTCCATACCCCATGCCCAGTAGAATACTAGTATGTACAGTGGTTGAATTATTCTTTCAGTAAAACATTTAATTTTGCTAGGGACAAGATGTCAAAGACCGCTACTAGGCAAAAGAAAAATTACGATAGGGGACTTAAACCTCGTCAGTATGAAGTAAATGATTTTGTCTGGAGTTGGTATCCCCCTACTGCAGGAATTAAGTTAGGGTTAGTTTGGAGAGGTCCATATAAAATAAAAGCCCAACTTTCTGATGTGACTTACAGAATTCATAAATCGATTGAGAAAAAAACAAATCCGGGTTACAAACTAAAACTGAGGGAAACACGTCAAATATATGAGGAGAACTACGACACAACAGAAACACAACATTAAAATGTAACACACACAGAAACGAACTATAATATAACAATGGCCATTTTCCTGACTTTGTACAGGACATTTTAAGAAAAATATGGTGGGTTGAACCTGGTTTTGTGGCTAGCCAAACCTCCCGCTTTTATGGCAATGTTGAATATAACATTAAAATGACAACATTACATGACAGGACTACAATACAAATAAATGGGAGAACATATAGGACAGAGAAACATACGAATAATAGCTAACAAAAGGTACCAGGTTTACAATTTAAGACGCAAGACGCGCGTTCCGCCACAAAAGACTAAACAGTGACGCTCAGATCAAAAAAGTACGAAAGCAAACACAAGTTCAAAGTTGAAGAGCATTGAGGACCAAAAGTTCCAAAAAGTTGTGCCAAATACGGCTAAGGTTATATGTCTGGGATAAGAAAATCCTTAGTATTTAGAATAATTCATACTTTTTGCAAACAGTAAATTTATAAAAATGACTATATAATAGATATACATGATAACAACGAAGTGGTGACTAACTACAGACTAAAAACGGATACATAAAACAACATAAACCAGCACATAAAAATTCACAGCCGAGTTAGCCAAAGAGATCAACGCAAAAAAAAAGGACATCACATTTGAATTTCATATAATGAAAATGAAAATGATATTCCCATTAATATGGATGTAACTCCCTGTACCCCTAGCCCACAAAGAACCAGATGTGGAAGAACAGTTAAAAAGCCTACAAAGTATTCACCTTGTATATAGTTTTAAATATTTTGTTAATAATGTTACTTAAGATTTAAAAAATTAAAAATCAAGTTTGCAAATCTTTTAAATTATATTGGTGCTGTAAAGTGATAATACTGAGAATAGTAAGCAGATTAAATAAGGTATGTATTTCTCATGTCTGGATTTATATTGGAAACAAGAAATAATAATAAGAGTATTTGACATGTTTTTATAAATGTATAATTTATGCATAGCAGAACTTAATTAATTATGTTGTTATACAAGCATAAGTGAAGGATAGAGCAATGAATTGACATATATGTTAAGACTAGTCATAAACATAGAAAATATATATAATGTGTTTACGTATGTTTATTTCGTAGACCTAAAAAAAAGGCTGTTTTTATTTATAAATATAAAAAATAAAATATTACATATTGTTTTTTTACACATAAGTGTCACATTTTCCCAGTAACTCATGAAAAGAGTTTATCAAACATTGATTGGAAATTGTGCGTATGATTTTTTAAGGTTTCATACATAATACCTATGAAAAAGGCTGTCACACATTTGTTTTATTCATTTACTATTTACTATTTACAAAATTTATGTTTGTTTATGCTGTAGTATTATTTTTCTGTTATTCGTAGATGTGTACCTTACGTGTTCATTTATCTTCACAAATTATTTAAAATGTGCATTATGTTACAGTATGGCAGCGGAAAGACCTGTATTCCACAAGGGGTATATTTGCCCAGTACCGACATGTGGACGGGGTCCATTTGATGGATTCCGTCAGTACCAGACACACTGCACACGAAACATGTTAGGAGTATTAGAGGATTCAACTGCATAGAATGCAATGATACTTTTTCAAGAAGACACTTGGTGAAGGAGCATCTCAGGAATTCCTACCACTTTACATCCCATCATGCTATTACCACTTTACCATCATTACAGTCCAAAGTGTAAACCTGAAGTTTATTAATTAGGAAAATGCCTACCACCACTTTGCGAGGACAGCAAGAAATTGGAGGTTGCTATAGTTCAGGAGAAGGAGGAAGTGTATGAAGATACCCGGGAATACGTTCAGCATGGTGAGGGTGTTCCCCGGGACATGGAGTACGAGCTAGTGGAAGAAAATGTAGATATTGGTGCCAAAGAAAGACTTTTTATTTTGAACATTAATATTTATATTTATTGTGTATTTTATATTTGAATTTAAATTGCCTTTTATAGACCATTTATTGGTAATTTCATTGGTCTAAATGGGGGGAGTGTGACCGTTGAGCCTTGTTTTTGGAAAGTAATTGTGCAATGTCATGGGACTTTCCACCTGTTTCATTTTAAATTATAATATTCACGCTTGGGAAACGTTCATTAAACTTTTGACATTGTCTTTACCTTATGAATTTGTCATTAAGTAACTTTTATATTCCAAACTGTTAAGTTTTCCTTGCAAAATAGCCATACTTTTTATTTAGAGGAGTTCCGAAATTATTTCTCTAGATTTTACAATTGGGTGCGTTCGGAGATCTTTCTCAGTGCATTTTTCTAAATCAAGGCATAACAAGTTTTTAATGGTAATTTTCATTGGTTTAACTTATGTGTTGATAATTCTTATTGGATTTATAAATTTATAAATAGTTTCTATAATTAGAGTTTAATTAGTATATAAGGCCCTCTCATTCTTTAAATCATTGCTTCTTCTTGCAAGAGCCATCTGTCTGTAACAGACTCGCTCACAAGGTAGGTTCCTATTAATTAGGACTGTTTGCCTCCTAGCCAGCTTTAGTCTTTGACTATATGCAATTTGGCTGACACGTTACGATTTACAATTTTGGCTTGTTAGAATACAAAACTTTGGCTGAATATTGAGGACTGTTAAACTACCACATCTGGTTTTTCCCTTCCCCAAGTTACATTATGTAGCCCATTTATTTTATAGAACTAGTTAATTCAATTAATTAAATTAAGTAGGATATTTTACGGTTTTTCAACATTATTTAATTAAAAGGGGAAATAATTTGGCCCAATTTTCCTTATATAGTATTTTATAATAACATAAACAGTACCGATTTTTCTGCACCAGATGCGCATTTCGACAATCAATGTCTCTTCAGTGATGCTCGAGGCCAAAATATTTGAAAATCCAAAGATTATTAAAAATATGAAGAGCTTTAAACCAAAAAGGACCAAAAAGTATAGCAGAAGCTGAACAAGGAATCAGAGCTTTGCATGAGGGAGATACATTCCTTAATATTAAATAATTTCCAAAATTTTGTAAGAGCAAATAAGGTGTAGCTATAATTTAATATGTATTGTTAAATACTGACATGTAGATTTGTCTTTATTAAAGTATGTGAACTTGATTGACTTTGTTTAAATATACAATAAGCTACCAGAGGAGTCAAAGACTCAGGATCGAATTACAACAGAAACAAGAGCTCAAATATACCCTGTTTTGAAGGTTTAGTCATTAGTATGACATTGTTCAGATTATTGTCGTTGTTTTAGGTATTGTCAATAGTTCTGGTTGTTCCTTCATGGTTTTTGGTGGTTTGAATCTTTAGGACATAGTTTGGGTTGATTTCAGCAAATAATCATACCAAAACCGTAGTAAAAAAAAGGATATCAACATATACCCAGAAACACTAAAGAAATTTACAATAAAAACTAAACAGGATAATTAGCTCCGGTTACATTTTGGTGGAAGCGGTGGGATCCTGCCGTAAAAATGTTTGGCTTTTCCTTATACTGGTGATTAAGTAATTTTTGATAAAATAAAGAACTTATTAGTACTCTATAAATAAGATTGATAAATATTAAAATAAAATGGCAAATATTGATAACTTTAGAGACCAATGTCAACAAATGATAGGTTTATTACAAGTTCTAATTGATAATTAGTAGGGAACAAAACTTCAGATCAGATCTGTCTTTGTTTAGCCCTTTGGGTACATCAGCTCGTGTATTAAATAATGAAAACGAAGAACAGAGAGCCGAATCGACTAGAGCGTCTGAAGCTGATTTTAAGAGGTTCTGTCCGAGATACGATGATGATGATGAGGAGGAGGATTCTCCCTCATAGCAGACTCGCGAAGGCTTGTTCTGCATAAGCCGGCAAACCAACGAGGTACCTAGTGATGGATTTGTTGAACAAAAAAACTGTGAAGTCACGCCTCGGATCAACAAAACCTCTTCGATAAGGACTAACGTGCCGTCTCAAGTTCCGCTATTCGTTCAACATAGATCGGCTCCAAGTAAAATAGCCAGTACAAACCTTGTACAAACCAATGTACAGCCGCCTACACAGAAGCATGTTAGCTTTAATTATCTAAAACCGCGGATATTACGGAGAGAAAGAGAACCAGATAAGTTCGACGGTAAAAGCGTTGATTGGCAAGACTACATTGTACACTTCGAACAAACCGCTCAATGAAACGATTGGGATGACGAGTCGAAAGCACAACAATTGTGCATAGTTTACGTGGAACCGCACAGAAATTACTGGGAGATGCAAAGTCAAATGTATTGGCAGATTATACTTCAGTCAAAGATATGCTGTGAGCAGACGATTTACTCCGAAAGAACGAATCACCGCTGATAGATGCGAATTTAACAGTAGACTACGTAGGAAAAGCGAGTTGATTCAAGATTACGGTTACGCCCTTCGAAGGCTTGTACGTTTAGCCTATCCAGATTTAGAGAAGACTGAAGACTTGGCCATTGACCAATTTATAAGAGGACTAGGAAATTTTGACGTTCAGAAACGCGTCCAGTTCTCACATCCTACTACTTTAGAAAACGCGATCGCACTAGCCATTGAATTGTTTGTTGGTTCTATGTTAACCGAAGTCCGTAAACCGAAAGAACAGATTGAAGAACATGCAACTGCTATACAAGCTGTAAAAAGATCCGAAAAGACCGATAAGGGAAACACTGAGAATGTTAAAGCTCAGTCAGATTTGTCTGAAGTTACCCAAACAATTATGAATTGTTTTGATCAATTAACCAAAAGAATTGAGGAAATAAATAAAAAAAAAACCCTACAATGTTCTAAATGTAATAAGTTAGGTCACTTAATTAAGGATTGTAGGGCACCAACTTGTTATAATTGTCAAAAAGTAGGACATGTTGTTAAAGACTGTAAGGGTCCAAGGTCAAATAGGAGACAAAACAATTCAAATCAAGATTTAAACAAGGAAAGCCTGAGCTCAGGGTCAGAAACCCAGGCTGTAGACAAGGAAGAAGGTCCAGTATAGAAGTAAACCCTATTAAACAAAATGGTCTGTTTGCTTCTGTAAAAGTAGGATTACATAAAGGTAGTTTTTTTTTAGACACAGACGCAGTTGTCAGTTGTGTCTCTAAAGCAAAGCTTGATGAATTAAACATTGATGAATTGAAAGTTAAAGATATTTTAACTTCTTTAACTACGGCTGGAGGCCAAGAATTAAAAGTATATCGACAAGTTACATTAGAGTTCTTATTTAAGGCATTTCTTTTACCTATGACTTTGTCATAGCTGAACTAGATGATCTTGAAGGAATACTAGGCATAGATTTTTTAGAAGTCTTTTTTGTTGTGACGTTGTTCTCCTCTTATATTTGATGTGTTTCACTAAGTTTTAGTTTGTAACCCGGATTTGTTTTAATGTCTATCGATTTCTGAGTTTCGAACAGCGGTATACTACTGTTGCGTTTATTTATTGATCATGACAGATGATAGTACAATTAAGCTTCATAGACAGCAAAATAAACATTGTGCATTAATTAGACTCTCATATAAACTTGTTTTACCAGCTAATACTGAGTCTGTATTTCAAATTAAATTTCCTTAAAACATTGAGGAAGAGGATATGCTTGTCGAACCAAATGCAAGATTAATTAGAAATGGAATTTTAATTTCTACTGCTTTAGAAAATACAACTAATCGAAAAGTTGCCATTTCTGCAATAAATTGTAGGGATCGAGATGTAACTTAAAAAAGAAATAAAGTTGTAGGTAGTATACAAAATGTTAAGGCCATTTCTTATTTCTTATTATTAGTGCAAGTTCGTCAAACAATTCACCTGTACTTCCAGAACATTTAACATGTCTGATTGATAGGGTTTCCTCTAAAAATGACCGAGAGTCAAAAACAAGATTGAGAAAACGTGATAAAATATCAGGATAATTTTTTGAGTCCAGATTGGAAATTTGAAAAAACAGATATTGTTAGGCACATAATAGATACTGGGAACACAAAGCCTGTTAAAATACCTTCCAGGAGGGTACCCATTTAACAAAGGGAAGTAATTGAACAAGAGTTAGAGAATATGTTACAAAATGATGTCATAGAACCCAGTTGTAGTCCTTGGAGTGCCCCAGTCACACTTTGCTTAAAGAAAGATTCAACATGGCGGTTCTGTATTGATTACAGGATTTTGAATATACATACTTTAAAGGATTTGTATTCCTTGCCTCGTATAGACTCTTCTCTTGACTCCCTAGGGAACAATAAGTGGTTTAGTACTATCGATTTAGCTTCCGGATATTGGCAGGTACTGGTTGATGAAAAAGATAGACCTAAAACTGCCTTTTCTTGCCACAAGGGGTTATTTCAGTTCAAAGTTATGCCTTTTGGGTTGTGTAGTGCGTCCAGTTGTTTTGAAAGATTGATGGATATTCTTCTAAAGGGTTATCAGTGGGAAAGGTGTATGTGTTATCTTGATGATGTCATTATTTTTGGCCCTACTTTTGAAAAGGCTCTATAGAATTTAGACCTTATATTTGACAGACTTAGAAAGGCTAATCGTAAGCTTAAACCTAAGAAATGCTTCCTTTTGTAACACCAGGTGTTATATTTAGGACATTTAGTTGGTGATAAGGGAATAGCTTGTGACCCAGCAAAAATTGAAAGTGTTAGTGATTGGCCAGTCCCTAAAAATGTCAATGAAGTCCGCAGTTTTCCCGGCTTTGCAGGGTATTATAGGAGCTTTTTTCCTAGATTTTCAGAAATAGCATCGCAAATGACAAATTTGACGAAAAATAGGGGATGGTGAATTTATTCTAGATACGGAGGCTAGTGGTCATGCAATAGGTGCTGTCCTTTCTCAGGTACAGGGTGGTGAGGAAAAGGTTATTGCCTGTGCTAGTAGAATGTTGAGCGGTACCCAACAAAAATATTGTACTACATACCGAGAACTTTTAGCGGTAATTACCTTTGTCAAATATTTTCGCCACTACCTGTTAGGTCAACAATTTTGGATTCGTACAGATCATGCTTCCTTAATTTGGTTGAAGAATTTTAAACACCCAAAGGGTATTGTTGCTAGGTGGATTTCTGTCTTGGATACCTATAATTATGAAATTGAATATCGAAAAGGTACTCAGCATACGAGCCTGATGTTTTGTCCAGAAAACCGTATAGGTTGTATGAACGCCATGGTTGTAATGCGTGTGATGAGAATCAAGTAGGTCAGAGTTGCAATACCCCTGATAAATGTCTTCTAGCACCCATTAGTCCTGAAAATAGTGAACTAGATGAAACAATTCTTTATGTTGAAGATGAAATTGATTATGAAGGTGAATTTGAATTGCCCCAAATTTCGAATTGGTTAAGAGTTTGGACAAAAGACGAGAAAATCTCTTGGCAGGATAATGATCCAGATATTTCAAAAAATGTAAATATGTTAGGCGAGTTCAATAAAAAACCTGTTAAGGGACAAGTTTCAGGTTGTTTATACGGAATTAGAAATTTATGGAGTGTACGGGTTTCTTTGACAATAGAAAATGGCTAATTGAAGTATAGGCTTGCAAAGGATGATGGCGAAAATCTTGTTTTGGTAGCCCCAAAGGAAATTCGAAATCAAATTATGAAGGAATTTCATAATTCAGTAAAATCTGGTCATTTGGGTAGAGATCGAACAGTTAGAGCTCTTAAAAATAGATTTTATTTGCCTGGAATGACTTCTGATGTAAGTTCATGGGTTCGTGAGTGCGCTGTTTTTGCTAAAGCTAAACCTGGCCCAGTTATAAGTAGATTTCCATTACAACAGTCTTTAGTGGGTTGTCCATTTGATAGGATTGGGGTAGATTTTGTAGGTCCAAACCCTATTACTGAAAATGAGAACGAATATTTAATTATAGTACAGGACTACTTTACAAAATGGACAGAGGCATAAGCAGTTAAGAACCATAATGCTCTAACTGTGGCAGATAAATTAGTTACTGAAATATTTTGTCGCTTTGGAATGCCCCTTCAAATACACAGTGATCAGGGCAGGGAATTTGAATCTATACTGTTTCAAGCAGTTTGTGATAATTTAGGAATAGATAAAACTAGAACAACACCTTATCGTCCACAGAGTGATGGTTTTGTTGAACGTTTCAACAGAACTTTACAGAAAATGTTGTCCATTTGGTCAATAAATTCAGAAATAATTGGGATGATTTATTGCCTTACTTATTAATAGCTTACAGGGCCACGGAAATCAGTTCAACTGGTGCTATCACCCATAAAATGTTGACTGGTAGGGAAATGGTTTATCCATGAGATATTATGGCTGGAAACCCTTCAACTGTCCATACCCCATGCCCAGTAGAATACTAGTATGTACAGTGGTTGAATTATTCTTTCAGTAAAACATTTAATTTTGCTAGGAACAAGATGTCAAAGACCGCTACTAGGCAAAAGAAAAATTACGATAGGGGACTTAAACCTCGTCAGTATGAAGTAAATGATTTTGTCTGGAGTTGGTATCCCCCTACTGCAGGAATTAAGTTAGGGTTAGTTTGGAGAGGTCCATATAAAATAAAAGCCCAACTTTCTGATGTGACTTACAGAATTCATAAATCGATTGAGAAAAAAACAAATCCGGGTTACAAACTAAAACTGAGGGAAACACGTCAAATATATGAGGAGAACTACGACACAACATTAAAATGTAACACACACAGAAACGAACTATAATATAACAATGGCCATTTTCCTGACTTGGTACAGGACATTTTAAGAAAAATATGGTGGGTTGAACCTGGTTTTGTGGCTAGCCAAACCTCCCGCTTTTATGGCAATGTTGAATATAACATTAAAATGACAACATTACATGACAGGACTACAATACAAATAAATGGGAGAACATATAGGACAGAGAAACATACGAATATTAGCTAACAAAAGGTACCAGGTTTAAAATTTAAGACGCAAGACGCGCGTTCCGCCACAAAAGACTAAACAGTGACGCTCAGATCAAAAAAGTACGAAAGCAAACACAAGTACAAAGTTGAAGAGCATTGAGGACCAAAAGTTCCAAAAAGTTGTGCCAAATACGGCTAAGGTTATATGTCTGGGATAAGAAAATCCTTGGTATTTAGAATAATTCATACTTTTGCAAACAGTAAATTTATAAAAATGACTATATAATAGATATACATGATAACAACGAAGTGGTGACTAACTACAGACTAAAAACGGATACATAAAACAACATAAACCAGCACATAAAAATTCACAGCCGAGTTAGCCAAAGAGATCAACGCAAAAAAGGGACGTCACATTTGAATTTCATATAATGAAAATGAAAATGATATTCCCATTTATATGGATGTAACTCCCTGTACCCCTAGCCCACAAAGAACCAGATGTGGAAGAACAGTTAAAAAGCCTACAAAGTATTCACCGTGTATATAGTTTTAAATATTTTGTTAATAATGTTTGCACTGAAATCAGTACTTAAGATTTAAAAACAAAAACAAGTTTGCAAATCTTTCAAATTATATTGGTGCGGTAAAGTGATAATACTGAGAATAGTAAGCAGATTAAATAAGGTATGTATTTCTCATGTCTGGATTTATATTGGAAATAAGAAATAATAATAAGAGTATTTGACATGTTTTTATAAATGTATAATTTATGCATAGCAGAACTTAATTAATTATGTTGTTATACAAGCATTAGTGAAGGATAGAGCAATGCATTGACATATATGTTAAGACTAGTCATAAACATAGAATATATATATATAATGTGTTTACGTATGTTTGCTTCGTAGACCTAAAAAAAAGGTTGTTTTTATTTATAAAATAACAGAAGAGTTCATATTGTTTTTTTCCACATAAGTGTCACATTTTTCCAGTAACTCATGAAAAGAGTTTATTAAACATTGATTGGAAATTGTGCGTATGAATTTTTAAGGTTTCACACATAATACCTATGAAAAAGGCTGTCACACATTTGTTTTATTCATTTACTATTTACAAAATGTATGTTTGTTTATGCTGTAGTATTATTTTTCTGTTATTCGTACATGTGTACCTTATGTATCAACTGTTCATTTATCTTCACAAATTATTTAAAATGTGCATTATGTTACAGTATGGCAGCGGAAAGACCTGTATTCCACAAGGGGTATATTTGCCCAGTACCGACATGTGGACGGGGTCCATTTGATGGATTCCGTCAGTACCAGAGACACTGGCACACAAAACATGTTAGGAGTATTAGAGGATTCAACTGCATAGGATGCAATGATACTTTTTCAAGAAGACACCTGGTGAAGGAGCATCTCAGGAATTCCTACCACTTTACATCCCATCATGCTGTTACCACTTTACCATCATTACAGTCCAAAGTGTAAACCTGAAGTTTATTAATCAGGAAAATGCCTACCATCACTTAGCGAGGACAGCAAGAAATTGGAGGTTGCTATAGTTCAGGAGAAGGAGGAAGTGTATGAAGATACCCGGGAATACGTTCAGCATGGTGAGGGTGTTCCCCGGGACATGGAGTACGAGTTAGTGGAAGAAAATGGAGATATTGGTGCCAAAGAAAGACGTTTTATTTTTAACATTAATATTTATATTTATTGTGTATTTTATATTTGAATTTAAATTGCCTTTTACATACCATTTATTGGTAATTTCAATGGTCTAAATGGGGGGAGTGTGACCGTTGAGCCTTGTTTTTGGAAAGTAATTGTGCAATGTCTTGGGACTTTCCACCTGTTTCATTTTAAATTATAATATTCACGCTTGGGAAACGTTCTTTAAACTTTTGACATTGTCTTTATCTTATGAATTTGTCATTAAGTAACTTTTATACTCCAAACTGTTAAGTTTTCCTTGCAAAATAGCCATACTTTTTATTTAGAGGAGTTCCGAAATTATTTCTCTAGATTTTAAAATTGGGTGCTTTCGGAGATCTTTCTCAGTGCATTTTTCTAAATCAAGGCATAACAAGTTTTTAATGGTAATTTTCATTGGTTTAACTTATGTGTTGATAATTTTTATTGGATTTTTAAATTTAGAAATAGTTTCTATAATTAGAGTTTAATTAGTATATAAGGCCCACTCATTCTTTAAATCATTGCTTTTTCTTGCAAGAGCCATCTGTCTGTATCAGACTCGCTCACAAGGTAGGTTCCTATTAATTAGGACTGTTTGCCTCCTAGCCAGCTTTAGTCTTCGACTATATGCAATTTGGCTGACACGTTACGATTTACAATTTTGGCTTGTTAGAATACAAAACTTTGGCTAAATATTTAGGACTGTTAAACTTCCACATCTGGTTTTTCTCTTCCCCAAAATACATTATGTAGCCCATTTCTTTTATACAACTAGTTAAGTCAATTAACTTTAATTAAGTAGGATATTAAGGGTTTTCAACATTATTTAATAAAAGGGGAGATAATTTTGCCCAATTTTCCTTATATAGTGTTTTATAAGGTATAGTTATAATTTAATATGTATTGTTAAATACTGACATGTAGATTTGTTTTTATTAAAGTATGTGAACTTGATTGACCTTGTTTGAATATACAATAAGCTACCAGGGGAGTCAAAGACTCAGGATCGAACTACAACAGAAACAAGAGCTTAAATATACCCTGTTTTGAAGGTTTAGTCATTAGTATGACATTGTTCAGATTATTGTCGTTGTTTTAGGTATTGTCAATAGTTCTGGTTGTTCCTTCATGGTTTTTGGTGGTTGAATCTTTAGGACATAGTTTGGGTTGATTTCAGCAAATAATCATACCAAAACCGTAGTTAAAAAAAGGATATCAACTTTTACCCAGAAACACTAAAGAAATTTACAATGAAAACTAAACAGGATAACTAGCTCCGGTTACATATAGAACACTGGAATTTCCATATATACCTTATCGAAAATACTACAGAGGGCGCAACTATCGAAATCGGAAGAAGCAGTGGAAAGGAAAGATTGATTCTAAATTCTAACAGAATATATTAAGGTAAATAATCAGATTTATATGAAGTATTAAATATGAAGGCGTTTTTATTAGGTAGCTGTCACATTGTTCGATTTATAAACTATAAACAGACGCACGACATTAATCTTCAACTCCATGAGATACAGATACAAGGTGTAAATGGGGGCATGATCTCTTCTTTGTTCAAATATTTGATAGACATATGCCGTTTTAGCCCAGACGTCGTGTTTATGCAGATCGGCAGCAATGATATTTGCAGCAGTGAAAATTCAGTTATGAATATTGAATTTGCAATTCAGCATTCTATAGAAGTATTAATTTCAATGAACATTCCTTTAGTTATGGTTGGCTTACTGTTCAATTGGAATAAGGTTTTGGCAAAACGGGGACTTACAGTGTCCCAGTACAATGACAGAGTAGTTAATTTAAACTGCAAGCTGCAG
This sequence comes from Mytilus californianus, assembly GCF_021869535.1. NCBI lineage: Eukaryota > Metazoa > Mollusca > Bivalvia > Mytilida > Mytilidae > Mytilus > Mytilus californianus. Next base: position 56,257,305 of record NW_026262604.1, read on the forward strand.
CAATTACAGCGCATCTTCATCAATAGAAAGATATTTTGGGTGCACCGTGGGCTTCAGTTTCCAATACATGACATTTTAGACAAACATAGAGTACACTTAAATACTGAAGGAAATAGAAGATCAGAGGAGCCCTGATATATGCAGAAAAAATAGGGTAATTCAAATTAGCACATAGTGACATACAAATAAAATGTACTTTATATACAAAAGTAAAGTACACGTACACACGAGTGCAATACATATAGCTGATCTTTAATGATTTTAACACATCAACTCTTTGCTGGTTGTGGGTCTATAAGAAACTCAGTGATTCACTATTAATGATAAAGACACTTTATTCAAGTACTTGTACTATGAGATACATGTACTGTATTCGAATACTTATACAGTTATATATATATACTTATGTTTACATTTGCACGAAGCTGTAAATGCATTATTATCCTTATATATATGTGTGTGTGTACAATATAAACAACAACAAAATTTTAATACAGCTCTTTGCTGTTGAGTTACAGGCAGGATGTACATGTACATTCATTATTGTCCATTCTGGATATGTATATTGCATCTTATTTCACATGTAAACAGCTCTTTGCTGAACATAGTCACCAATAGACAATTTTATCAGTTACGGACATACTTTATTGATACATATACGAATTATATATAATATTTTATTTTATAAATGAAAGACTAACATATGAGTGTTATTTACATGTTTAAAAGTACATGTACGGTATGTATCATAAATAGATAATGATTCTTAAACTATTTAAACTATCTGAACGGATAATGCACTAATTACATTGTACCAACAGATACAATATAATAATGACTATAAAATCTGATATTCAATGCAGCAGTCGTAAATGAGTCATAAATGTACACATATACATGGTAATATGAAATATATTTGAAAAAAAATAGACTTATTTGTCACTAAATATCTATATAATATATAGAAGTCAATAATGATTAATTTATTTACTACTACAATTAAGATATGTAGTGACACTTGCTAGTAAAACTTTAATTTCAGGATGCCTGGGATGAATCCAGCAACAGAGAGGCGTTCCGCGGCTCCGCCAGGGTAAAGGAAAGGGTTTCAGTTACAAAAACTAAATCAAGACAGGACAGAGAACCATCCAGAAATCTACCATGACTAGTAGACCTAAAAAAGTAACAATACACCAGTTATTCCAACACTTAATTTATTCCAGGAACCACATTTTCCAGAATGCTGTTAAACCGCCAGATGTTAATATGGAACACATTGCGACAAGTAATAAATCTAATGACGATATTAGGACATCTATTGATACCTTGTCAAAGGCAGTATCTGACCTTAAAGATCATCTCACTTCCGTATCAGATACAGTAAAAACTCATAAGGAACAATCAGACTCGACATTGGAAAACCAACAACATATAACATTCCCGTTCAAGCTGACGTTATGGACCAACCACCCATACATGGAGCAAATCAAAACCGTCCCACAGCAACCATTACAGAACAGACACATGCTGAACAGAATGACAATTATTCAAATGGAACAATTTCTCGTCTAAGTACAAACAATAGTAATTATGTTACAGTTGATTCTCCATCTTTTTTAGAAAATGTAACATTTACACAAACAAATAATACTTTTCAACCTGCATTACCAGTAGGAGTCACAGTGTCTGATGACATTAAAGGGAAAATTTGGGCAAATGAATATATTAATTTTGATATTTTATTACCAGAAGACGACATGGTTGACAAACCAATTCCACTCTCAGTGGAAAGATATAATCTAAATCGCCCACATTTAGTATTTAATGAAAATAATGGTAGCAAAAGAATTCGTACAATAGACCAGTGGGTTAGTGCTTTTTCTGCCTACTAGTATATTGTCATATACTGTCAAAAGTACAAAGATGCCTTTGAGGATCATATAACCTATATGGAGACAGTGAGGAAAATAGCAAAAAGTAATGGGCAATGGCTTAAGTATGATAAAAAAATTAGAAAAGCTAAATGTCAGCTCAGAGTATATTGGGCTAACATGCATCAGGAACTGTGGCAATGCAAAAAGTTTCAGATGTTCTGAGTGAAGTTGGTTATCAATCTCAGAGGCGTTATAACACTGCTAATGAACATATTCCACATGGTTATTGTGTACGTTTTCATAGTGGTAATGTTTGTCAATTGCCTTGCAGATTTCTGCACAAGTGCTATATATGTAATAAACTCCATCCTGCTAGCAAATGCTGGCATACTGTTAATCAGCAAACTAGAAATGTGATGCATCAGCATGCCAAATATTTGAACGTTTCAGTACTGAGCTTCATTGGATAGGACAAAGTTTTATGAATGAGGGTATCATGTTTCACATTTTAGATGATTTTTTGATAGTTGGCCAGGCCAGACGAGGGTACTATGTGAAAGTTATCTCAAACAATGTTTGGATGTTTGTGATAAAATGAGTGTACCTATGACTCCTGACAAAACTGTAGGCCCAGATCATTGCTTATCTTTTTGGGGAATTGAATTAGATAGGCTGAACAAGAAGCACGTTTGCCATCTGATAAATTATCTAAAGGTAGTGAGTTAATCCAGGATTTTTTAAGAAGGAAAAAAGTGACATTACGAGAGATACAGTCACTTTGTGGTCTCCTTAACTTTGCCTGTCAGGTTGTCCTTCCTGGCAGGCCTTTTTTTGAGATTATATGAAATAACCAAGACTTTAAGAAAACCTCATCACACAGTTAAACTGACCAGGGGGTGTAAAGATGATTTATTGGTATGGCAAAGCTTTTTAGAACATTTGAATGGGAACTGTTCACTGGTTCTCCGGTAAAGCGCCCAACGTCAGAGTAAAAAATGATAAAATATAAATTGCAGCAAAACTTGTAAATAAAGAACATGGAACATCCTCATAGTATATTCTATCCACCATACAAATTTCAGCATGTAATATGCTACCGTTAATTTGTAATGATCGAGACAGTTTAGATCAAAAAATGTCAAAAAAATACATTTAACGTCATTTTATTTCCTTTGACGTCGTGATTTTCAATACCAAAAATGCTAAAAACTTTATATAGTTTCTTTTACGGTGTTTTGTTATCTTTATTTATTTACATAAACTTTAATGTGCGTTTTTCTTGTGAGTTGAAATTAAGGAATATTCAGCCATGTCTGCTTTATATTATGTCAGTCTTTTTTCTTTATCTCTTCAACATAAATTTCGGTATTACATCTTCCTGTGGACTGTTTCCTTGTGAACTAGTACGCTAAAAAAACGACTCAGCATGTCGGTCTTGTAAAAGTCAGGATTAATATTAATATTTTAACATGCTTTCGACCCGAATATGCATATAATTCGCCGCTGAATCCTCCTCCTCCTCCTTCTCATCATCATCATCATCATCATCTAGTTTGCCAATCTGTGTTACCATGAATTATCATCGATGTGGTCATATTTATATATAAAATCAACTGTTTCGAAATTGCACTAAAATGGCGTATAATGCATTCATCCCTTCACTTTAATAGTTTGAATAACTAAGAATTTTCTATGTAGACGAAACACAATTCTTGTATCTTTGATGGGTTACTTCCTTTGATATTCAATAATACTTTTTTCTTTGTATCGGAAATTTTGAAATAATAAAAGAGTAACGAGACGTGTTTATATCTGACCAAAGGATTAAACGAATCACTTATTTGACAATGTTTAAAGTTATTATAATACTGCAATTTTAGAGGAGATATTATTTATTGATTGTTGTTTTCTGAACGTAAAGTGGCAAATAGTTCATGCAGAATTATGACCGATAAAAATATATATAAACAAAACTATGACGAGAGACACACGACAAAAAAGCAATCAGCAAAATATAAAATATAAAAACATTTTCCATAGATTTTTATTCATAGTAGGCAACCCTCTTTGTTGGTTGGTTGTAGCATATTAATCTCACCGACTTAAATTTTAAAAAGAGACCACCAAAAAAGACCAATTAAACAGCTTCTCCTTGTTGATACTCTTATTCTAGTAGTATTATGCATCCTATTCCGCTTAAATATCAGATATTTATTTGAAATAACCCAAGATAAATGAGGTGGTTTATAGAATAGAAATAATTCCCCCTTCCCCCCCCCCCCCCCCACAGAGTAATGAAACTTCGCGTTTTCTGCATATCAAATTTATTATTGATAATTGACAATAGAATAGTAGATTATTTGGAATAAATTGTTGAACTGGTCGTAATCGGAACTGGTAATTAAAATTAGCGATGCAAATTCTATACATTCATAATCCTCGGTGTTTTTCTCCAAAATCACGATCTTGCACGAGTTAACGTATCATTTCGACTCCTATCCTATTGCAGACAAAGTTGACCTTACATCCTTCTCCTGCATTGTGTCACAATGATTACATTTTACACCACTGATAAAACAGTTCGTGACAGAGGTCAGACCAGGATAACCATTGACAACAAAAAGCTCTGCAATAGTGTTTTGAATTTATCTTCATCATTTACGCCCCGCGCCGAATATTTTAAAGCCAATGATGTAAAAGAACAGAAAGAGTTGATGAGCCATCTGACCAAAAGGACATAAAAAAATAGCCAAATCAGTCGAAGATTAACTTTGCCCGATAGAGCTGAAACCTTAGTTTCTTTATAATTTCAAAATTTATAAATGGACAATTGAAGGGAATAGAAAGGAATTGCAGAATCAGAACGCTGTCATAATTCCTACGTCTTCAGTTTCATGTTTGTAAGATCCATAACTCATTATAATTCAAACAACAATTTATTGGTTAGGGCTGGAAGATTGATGCTTGAGGACGGATGACATTGTCTTAGATTTTTTGGGGGTATAATATTTTTTTTTTCGTACCAATAAATGTTAAATATTTAAGAATTGAATGCTTCTTTTTGTAAATTTATTGGGGTGTAAAATCGTTGACCGAAGTACATTTTGTATAAAGCGCGTAAGCGCTTCGTTTTAAAAATGTGCGTACGGTCAACGCTTTTACACCCCTATAAAAACTACTAAAAGAAGCAATCAATACTTATAATTACATTTTTTTGCTTGGATCATCAAAACACGATTTCTATCAAGTTTTTCTTTTATTTACCTTTGCACTTTATTGTGGAAGCTCGTGTCATCATGAATGTTACATTTCATTTTGAAATGAAGGTTAATTTCAGAATGACGCGAGATTGCTGTTAGCCAATCAAAATAACGTATTATAATGAAACATACATACATGTAATGTAATTATATTTTAATATTCTCCAAAACAATTGATTGATAGGAAATGTTTTTATATTTTGTTGGACAGTTGGGTAATCAAGAATAAAATGTAGTTCTGGAGATCGAATTTTTATTCTATCAGATTTCAGATTTCTCTTAATGTCAGTTAACTGCCGGTACTGTCTCTGTTATAAAACTAAATGTTCTGCTTCTCAGTACTAGTACCTCATATCACAAACCAAATATACTATGATCAAATATACCTCATGTCATCTTAACCTCTGTTTATTATCCCAGATATCCAAATTATTACGAAGAAATTAAAATAGTTTTTTTTTTTCTCCCCCTTTGATTTTAATCAGATATTAATCAAAATTGATAAATGGTATCATTTGTGCAGTTCAGTGATAGATTCCAAAAAAAGGGGTGTACGGGATAATGTCGTCATACGTATGTCGTTGATACGAACAAGAAGATATGTCATGTCAAAATTGTGATACAACAGGAAATTTAATTTCATATGCAGGAACTGAACAGAAGAATTTTACAGAATAAGCATATTTCTTACTGAATAGAGAAAAATGGCCAAAAGAATTACAAAATACAGAAATTTAGGCCCCCTCCCCTAATCCAGACCGTCATATATCATTGTGACGGATAGCTTTGTTTTATCTATTTAACTGTATTTATTTTCGAAAAGAATATTTGTACATGGTGTTTTTAATAAATGTAACGGACAATATATACCACGCCCTCTCAGCCGACGTAATTTCACTTTAATGAAAGAAAGTAATTAAAAGCTTCTCTTCCTGTGCAACATGATATAAAACTCTTTAGGCAGAGCAATTATGGCTACTTGCATAATTGTTACATCGTATTAAATTCGGTATCAAACTTATATTAATAATAAAAGTTTCATATCTTGAATATTGAAAACGGGTTAAAATTATTTACTTGCATATATTAATATTGATATAAATCCGGGTCGGGTTTTTTTCTAGATCTGAGATAAAAGCAACTCTGTTACACTTAAACAATTGATTAATAAGAATTGTTACATGGTGTCTTCTTATGTCGCCTGAATTACAATGTATCCGTGATAATTATCTAATATGTTTATTTGGCATGCCATACTCGATAAAAGTGCGGACGTGGTAGAAAGCACTCTTTACCAAAACGTCAACGGAGATTACATTCCACGGAGGTTACATTTCGATGATTTCATCATTTATAAAGCATAATATGTGTATCTGAAGATAGAAGTTGTACTAAAATTTAATGTTGACACCGATATCGATCTGTTGGATGTAGAATTTATTTTCAAAATTGGTGTTTGTTTAGAATAGACCATTCCACGGAGATTACATGCTTAACAAATCTCTGCAGTTTTCAACTTTTTTTAGTTTTTCAGACTGATATGATTTGGAATAAAGGACCATTGTTATAAACAAAATTATTTATGGTAACCTTATAATCAAATTTAACTCATATCACACTCTATGTTGTGCTGAATATTTTGTCCTGCTTGATCTTTTATCCGTTAACGGAAATTACAGGTTTACGAAGAAAACATTTCGACGGCCGGTACGATCACTCTCGTGGTGCAATATGTACTAAACTTTGTAAAAATTCAAAATATAGATAATAAAGAAATATAAAAATCTCAGAAATAAATATAACAAGCTACGGGTATATAATTCGAAGTCGTTAGTTTTGCTTTATTACGGTGGGACAAATTAACGTCATAAAATAGGCGCTTTAACGGAGAACCAGTGTGTTACGTCATCGATGAAAGGATGGTTTAAATTGATGTATGTCAGTTGTACACTGATGCATCGTGTGCTTATGGATATGGGACAGTCTTGGTTTTATGTGGAATGGAATGACCAATGGTTAAGTCAAAACATATCTGTGAAGGAGTTGTTTCCTATTGTCCTGGCAATTGAAGTTTGGGGAAAACAGATGGCAAATGGATCTATTTGTTTTAATTGTGACAATGAGGCTTTAGTACATGTATTGAATAAGCAATCCAGCACTGAGAAAAATGTAATGTTTTTGATTCGAAGACTGGTTTTGTTATCTTTACAATATAATGTTTTGTTTTCTGCCATTCATTTACACGGCAAGTCAAATATCTTAAGTCACGCACTTTCCCGTTTACAGATTTCCAAGTTCCAGATACTAATGCCAGATGCAGACACAGAGCCTTCACTCATACCTCACCTACCAATCTTACCAGTTTAATTAAAACAGTTGATGGTCTATTAAAATCATCATTGGAAAATTCAACAAGAAAACAGTATAACAAGATATGGATAGATTTTAGACAGTTTTGTATGTCTCATTTAAGTATAACGGACTCTGTAATACCAATATCCATTCACACATTGTCACTATATTTGGCTTCATTATATGAAAAGGGTTATGCTCCCTCTACAATGTCAAAATATAATTCAGCTGTAAGTTATTGGCACAAAATTAATAATGTATCAGATCCAACTGCATCCTTTTTAATTTATAAGTTAATCCAAGGCGCTAAGAAAAAGCGTTGCACTTTTTACGGCAGATTACCTATAGCAATCTCCATATTAGAGAGACTAGTCACAGGATTGAACATTATATGCACAAATCCATTTTACCAAACATCATTTAAAGCAATGTACACTGTTGCATTTCTTGCATTTTTACGGGTCGGTGAAATGACTGAGAGATCTGTGAATACAAACAATCACTGTTTAAAGATGGATAACATTAAAATACAAATAATAGACGACGGAAAACATCTACTAGTATTTGCCCAGTAAAACACTTGCTGGCATATTTGAACCACAGAAGTTCTCCACCTGGCATTGCCAATTTATTTTGTCATTCAAATAGGTTACCAATATCTAGATCACAGTTCATTGACATGCTAAATAGATCGCTGAATTTTATTGGATTGTCTTCTAAATATTATAAAAGTCATTCCTTCAGAATTGGTGCAGCTAGTTGGGCGATACAAAATGGCAAATCAGATAGCTAAATTCGTAGCTTGGGTAGATGGAAGTCAAATGCCTTTCTAAAGTACTTAAGACAAGATATATCTTCAAATTAGACAAGATTGTATACAGTAACCTGTCGTTTGATTATACATTTACAAGTATTTATACTATGAATTTGTTAGGTGACGAGCAGTAGCAGTCACAGTCATTGATGTGCTAGTACAGAATTTTTGTAATGTAATGTTGTCAACGTATATGTGTTCCGCCTAACTGATGTTCCACCAGAAACTTTGTTATAAACAATGTCACAATATCTGTTCCTGTAGGAACAAATATCTATATCATTTATTCCATTAGGAACATATACTGTAATATTTATTCCAGTGAAAATAATATTCCAGAATACTTTTTCCTTTTTGAACTTATATTATGAAGGAACTTCTATTCCTTGACAAAAATATATCTTTTCATGCAGCTGCGGGTGGGGGGAATCGCGACATGCACAATTCTGTGGCAAATTTTTGGTCCCCACCTTCGCTTATCATTATAGTTGTTGTAAAAAAAACATGAAATTAAAGTAGGAATAAAATAGCGCCACAAACGGTGGCACAAATTTTGCCAATAAGATGTTTGGTTTTTTATTCAAAAGAGAAGCGAACATAGCTTGCTGCATAGTTAGGTTAAGTGTTTATAGTTGTTTCTATAGATTGTCAATAGAGGAGCATAACTATGATTAATTTAACAATGATGTTTATTTAGATATAAGAAGATGTGGTATGAGTGCCAATGAGACAACTCTCCATCCAAGTCAAAATTTATAAAAGTAAACCATTATAGGTCAAAGTACGGTCTTCAACTCAGATCCTTGGCTCACACCGAACAGCAAGCTATAAAGGGTCCCAAAGAATTACTAGTTTAAAACCATTCAAACGGGAAAACCAATGGTCTAATCTATATAAAAACGAGAAACGAAAAACACTTATGAACCACATCAACAAAACTACTGAACATCAGATTCCTGACTTAGGACAGGTGCAAATAATTGCAGCGGGTTTAAACGTTTTAATGGTACCAAACCTTCACCCTTATCTGAAACAATAGTGTTACATCACAACATAGAAAGACACACTATAAAATATCTAATGAAATGGCTTAACTCAATCAAAAGACATATTAACACCAGTTAACATACACTGAACAAATAAATTTGATCTACTAGTATGATACAATGTAAACACAAAATAAATAAACTAAGGGAAGAATAATCAAAATAACATGTTATACCGCTGTGAAATGTTAAACAGTTTAAGAAAAACAATATGTTTGAACAAAAATATCAGCCGTTTGCAATTACTTAAAACACAGGTAAATGAAAATAGTTTTGTTGTTAGGTATACCTGTACAGTTCAAATAGAGAAAGGAAATATTTTTACAAAATAAATAATTTGATGTTCATAGTACGAAGAAGTGAAAATTTATAGTAATACCAAACATTTATCAAAGCTGGTATATAGACCAGATATAATCTGAATAAGTAAACATTAAATAACAAAAAAGCATTACAATTAGTATCAACAGATCAAATAAACAAGAAATATACCCTTTAAATTATAGCTTACTGTTCGGTGTGAGCCTAGACTCCGTGTTGAAGACCGTACTTTGAACCTATAATGGTTTAGTTTTATAAATTTTGACTTGGATGGAGAGTTGTCTCATTGGCACTCATGCCACATCTTCTTATATCTAAGAAAGTACGATTTGAGAGTACTCGCAGTAACTGACAGCTAGTTAAAAGCCAAAAACAATTAATAATAAAAAATCATGCATCAGAGACTAAAATCAACTAAATCACATCCCAGGGATTTAGTATTTTAACGTCATGGACAGTTAAAGAAGACATGACTTGTGCAATGCCAAAAATAAATGTATCGACAGGCAGTAGGATACTTAGGAGTTAACCTCTTTATAAATCAAAATGAACGTGGGTATTTGTACGTATTCCAGATGAGTACTCGTGGTAATTCCCCAAACAAATAACTTTTTCGGTTGCACAAGACAGATAAACAGTCGTTGCCTGATCAGATGACAAATAGAATAAGGGATAGGTACATGTATGTCTCATTTCAACCCAAAATTTTGAAGAAAAACCTGATGGCGACTATGGCAACTCGCCATCAGTTGCTTGCGCCATTTCAATAAGGGACGAAAGAGGCGAAGAACCATTAACCGTCATTATTATCAGTTTTTGCTAAAAAAAAAATAGTGTTATAATTAAAGGGGCATTAGCTACGAGTTAAGAAAAAATAAGATATGATTTTTTTTTGTTCAATCATTAATGAGAGCGAAATAGTGAAATAATAATTCACTTTTAGAAGCCAGTTTGGTTCAATTTTGTCAAAATAAGCTAAGAAACATCGCTGATGAATTATTCACTTACGAGTGAATAATTCGACCTCATTGAATCCGTATACATGTGACCTTCAATTTAACATCTTAGGTAGAGATGGATTACGCATGAATTAGGCGTGTTCAGTTATTAAAAGGAAAAGAATGTCAACATTTAAGTGAAACAAGGGTAAACCATTTGACTGTCTGATTCGATCCACAAAAAAGTCATTTTTATACAGGTTAAAATGATGATTAACATATATTTTAAATCTATAATATGAAATCAAACAGACCTAGAAAAATCAAATTGCACGAGTTCGCTTTCTATGTATGTCTATATTAATGTTTATATCGGGTTATATTACCGTCGGCAGTCTTCGGAGGGTCACCTCGATGGTTAATTAGATGGCGTCTAGACTAAAATATACATGAAATGGTGATACATATTATCGAGCCCATGCATTGTAAATTGTGTATTTCAGACATTTCATAATTTGGATATACGTTTTAGTATGTTTTAAATCAAATATGAGAATTTGAGTCAAATCGGTGAACATGAATTTGACAGCTAATGCCCCTTTAAAAACCTAAAAGTAACTGAGCAAATTGTTCGTGTTTTGGTTCGAGCAATTATGGAAGTAAAGCAATAAAAATACTTCCATGGTACAATCAAATAATTCACAAAGGATAATCTTACATCATATGAAAAAGTGAACATTAGTCATGCAATAATAAATCTCCTGGGTGAGCCTGATGCATAGAACAATGTCCTTCCTGTTATGATAAATGTTATCATTAAATAGATTATATAGGGTAAGCGTGAGCGAAGAATTCTCTCAAGTGAAAACTGGATGTACAAAATGCAGTACATTATGTTCCCATAACAATATATTTAACTTTCTTTATTGCATAAAGCTTTCCCTAATGGTTTCTTGACCTTTGCACTCTAATCGTCTGAACGTGTGAGCTTCTGATACTTTTACGTAATAGTTGTCTCATCTTAATCAAATCAATGTTTTATATTGATCTCACCTATTACTTTCAAACGTTTTGTCGATTATGATTGACAGAAAATGCATATTAAAGTGCTGATTCCATTTTATAGCGAGCGTAATGGTGTTGATTGACAGGCTAGACCCAGATTTTGAACTTTATCGCTATTGTTTTGAGCAATCGATTGCTTGAGGTGTTGCGTGGTAAAACTGCAAAGTGCTAAGTATTATCAATAGTTCATATTTCAGCGATATAAGAACAATATATTGGGTTATTGGACATCAATTTGTTTGACGACAATTAATGAGAGAAACGGTTATATTTATATATCAAACTTGAAAGTCTGTGGATTCAGTCAATATTTCATGACTTTTTTTGACATTTCAATCACGTTGGAAATTTTTAAAAGATTACATTTTAAATTGGATCTGTCTTTTATGGAAAATAAGAATCCAATATTGAATTAATTTTTGTGCATACTGAGTATTTATTTTATATAAATATTATATTGAATTACAAAAGCTAAAGTTAAATCCAAGAATGCTACAAGTGGACATGAGTGCTACGTAAAAGTCTGTCAATGGAGTAAAATTCTGTGTATGGAGTAAAATGAGGTGCATAGGATTTGTAAAATGGTTTGGAGTATTATTACTTCTTGATTCACTTGTGTTCAAAGGTATGTTTTGTAAAGAAATTAAATAATTTGGGAGCAACGATTTAATTTCAAGTGGGTGGGGGCATTCTCCTTTCTCTATCTTTCTTTTTTTCCGTGGAACAAAATATATCAGTTCGAAATCTGCTTAAAATTGAAAGACATTTGCCTGCAATTTGAACCAAAATCTTAAACCGCATAGTCCCCCAATAAAGTTGCATCACTCCCTTTTTTTCGATAAAAAAAAGTTTCTTTATAAAAAATAATCCCCTTTTGAATGCGATATTGATTGTATTCATAGAAACACCTGTCTACTGTTGCGGTCTGTTTGTTATTTTTTTTTGTGCCGTTGGTTTGCTGTCTCATAGACGTTAACCCTACATATCCCCGGCTGTCTCATAGACGTTAACCCTACATCTCTCCGGTAGTCTCATAGACATTAACCCTACATCTCCCCCGCTGTCTTATAGACGTTAATCCTACACTTACTCATAGACGTTAACCCTACATCTCCCCGCGGCTGTCTCATAGATGTTGAACCTACATCTCCCCGGCTGTCTCATAGACGTTAATCCCTACATTTCCTCGGCTGTCTCATAGACATTAACCCTACATCTCCTCGACTGTCTCATAGACGTTAACCCTATACATCTCCCCGGCTGTCTCATAGACGTTAACCCTACATCTCCCCGGCTGTCTCATAGACGTTAACACTACATCTCCCCGGCTTTATTCGCATCCAAAATGACAATTGACATTTACTGTGGTTGTAAACTGCTGTTCAAGCATAATACTACTTAATCCATAAAGTATAAATATATATAAGAATATCTTTTATCACTTTATTAATAAAATAAAAGGTTGATTTTAAGATTATAAATAAACTATTTGAAAAGGTTAAAAACAAACGTATATTCAGTTCAGTGCAAAATGCGGAATTGTAATATCAAAATTATATATATATTACATGTATCAGGGAACGACACGTGTTTATGACACGTATATTTGGGAAGTGTGTACGACATGTATTTCTGGTTCAGTGTGTACGACACGTATTTCTGGTTCAGTGTGTACGACACGTATTTATGGTTGTAAACTATTGCATTGTACAGTTTTAGGTACTTTAAACGTAACAAGACTGGATCATTAAAATTGATTGATTTGCTTTCATCAATCCATCCATTGTTGTAACATTGACATCAGTTGCTACACGAATTGTTAAACATTTTCCAAGTTTTATGGTTTTTTAAGAGGTTAGTCCTGGAAATAATGTTTAAATGTCATATCAGATTTAGTTCTATATAATACATGATCGGTTGCATAATATCATAAAATTGAGAGTGGAAATGGGGAATATGTCAAAGAGACAACAACCCGACCAAAGAGCAAACAAAATCCGAAGGCCACCAATGGGTCTTCAATGCAGCGAGAAAATCCCGCACCCGGCGGTTGTCCTCAGCTGGCCCTTAAATAAAATTGTGTGCTAGTTCAGTGAAATTAGACGTCACACTAAACTCCAAAACAGATAAATGAACTAAAATTAAAAAAAAAACAAGACTAACAAAGGCCAGAGGCTCCTGACTTGGGACAGGCGCAAAAATGCGGCGGGGTTAAACATGTTTTGTGACGGATCTCAACCCTCCCCCTATACCTCTAGTCAATGTAGAAAAATGAAACACATAGCAATACGCACAGTAAAACTCAGTTTAAAAGAAGTCCGAGTCCGATGTCAGAATAGGTAACAAAAGAAACTAAGCAAAATGACAATGATACATAAACGAACAAAGGACTACTAGCAGTTACTCACATGCCGGCTCCAAACCTCAATTAAACTGATTGAGAGATTATGTCTTCATCATATGAAAATCAAGTACAATCCCTCCCGTTAGGGGTTTAGTATCATATCATCATAAAATATATGAGAAGAACATAACCCGTATCATGCCAACAACTGGTTTTAGAATAAATGTGTTTATTTCCGATGCAAAGACCTTATGAGTGAATCAATATTAATACCAAAATATGCAGTCCTTAATGACTTGACAACAGTATCGTAACTATGTCCTTTCCGAATAAGTCTGTTTAAAGGTTTGGTTAGCTTTTGAAGTGAATGCCGACATTTTTGTGCTTTGTAAAGAATGACTTTTTAAACAATACAGAAACCAGTGTTCGATCAATTTTAAAGATATGAATCAGAAACAGACACCACTGTCAATTTAATTAAAAAGATATGAATCCGAAACAGTCACCAGTTTGTCCATCTATTGAATTATGTACAAAAATTAGACACCAATGTATACGCAATCTAACAAAATATATTTGATTAATTTTATAGCTTACTATACAGTACAGGTTTGTATCATTGTTGAAGGTTGTACGGTCAATTGTAATAGTTGTTAAACCCACGTCCTTTGGAATCTGGTGGTCAATCATACAATATCTCCTTATTTTGTACGAAAACATACAACGGTATTGTTGAAAAAAAGTATGCTTATAAAACAGACGAATCTGTGTTCAAATTTAATTAATTCACACTCGGTCAAGTTTCAGGATAAGAAAATTTACATGACCGATGGTTTATGAATTTGGTGATGTCTTAGGGTTAGATAAGAGTCGATTATCAATCCGCTATTGTATGATGCCTTATCACTTATGAACTCATCAACGTATTTTATAGGAGTAGCATGACGGGTTTCACACGTGGAGCAGGATCTTGCAACCCTTCCGGAACACCTCGGTTTTTAGTGGGTTCGTGTTGATCTGTCTTTCGTTTAGTTTCTACATTGTGTTTTGTATACTGTTTTTTGTCCTTTGGTTGTTTGGTTGTTTTTCGTGTTTTGCCATGGTGCTGTTAGTTCGTTTTTTTGACTTATGAGTTTGATTGTCCCTTGGTATCTTTCGCCTATCTTTAAAACAATCTACATTTATACACACAAAACAGAAAAGAAAACTAATCTATAAATCCATCTGTTCAACTATACTTTTTTTTAATTTGGAACGATGAACGTATTACAATTTATGTCTTACGAAACGGGTTTCAAAACAATCTATGTATCCCAATTGTTCACGCTTTTTAAAGCTGCTAGTCAATTTCCTATCACGTTTATTGGCTTATTATTAAATAATATACAATACGTTTTACAATGTAAAGTCAATCTAATTAAATCTGGAAAATAGACTGGTGTCTATAATTGTTTTTGCTACAACACCAATCACATAAACAACCTTGATGTAGATTATAACGTTACGGGTGTTAAATATAAAAGTGAAATCCTAAAGTAACTACATAAATGTCAAATCAAATATCGTTTGTTAAAATGTAAAATACGTTCAAGCCATCACTCAAGATAACTGGTTGCCACTGTCGATTTGTCCGGATGAATACAAAGCAGGCAGTTACGTTTAGATATTTAATTAAAGAAAATAAAGGAATAAATTTACCCGTGTTATATAAATTACATGTAGTTGGTGACTTTTACTACATTACTGTCTCTTTAATGATTATTTACTACAGAGTAAGTGTGTTCAAGCCATCCTCTAAGTTAGCAGGATCTACTTACCCTTCCGGAGCACCTGAGATCACCCGATGTTTTTGGTGGGGTTCGTATTGCTCAGTCTAGTTTTCTATGTTGTGTTTTGTTTACTGGTGTTTGCCTTTTGGGGTTTTTTTTGCCATGGCGTTGTCAGTTTATTTCCGAATTATGAGTTTGAATGTCTCTTTGGTATCATTCGCCTCTCTTTTAGCCTGTTACTTTCGTCAATAAATGTTGATTTGAACATATGAATTTACGTTTTCCTACCTTATATAGATATAGGAAGATGTGGTATTAGTGCCAATGAGACAACTCTCCATCCAAGTAACAATTTATAAAAGTAAACCATTATAGGTCAAGGTACGGCCTTCAACACGGAGCATTGGCTCACACCGAACAGCAAGCTATAAATGGCCCCAAAATTTTTTAGTGTAAAACCATTCAAACGGGAAAACCAACGGTCTAATCTATATAAAAACGAGAAACGAGAAACACGTATGAACTACATAAACAGACGATAACTACTGTACATCAGATTCCTGACTTAGGACAGGTGCAAACATTTGCAGCGGGATTAAACGTTTCAATGGTACCAAACCTTCTCCCTTTTTCTGAAACAATAGTATAACATCACAACAAACTGTTTAAGGACCCTTTTTGTTATACTCTTGTGTTTATATTTTACTTTGCACTTCATCAGGAAAGTGTATATGAAATTATGTTTTACTATTCTGTATGTATGTACTATCAACTACAAACACTTTTTTGTTTGCGTCTTTGTCAGATTTATTGTATGTTCATGGTGTTTGTTTTAACTTTTAAGTCAGCAGTGTTGTATGTCTTTGACTCTATGTTTACACAGTTTTGGCTGCTGGATCCCAGTTATTGCCACGTTAACCAATTATTACCCATATTGTATTGTACAATATCTCACCATCTTTTTTTACAGTGACTGCATCGTGTCGATGGTCAAATGAGGGATGTTACGAAAACGAGGATTGTTGTTCTCAATCTTGTGAACGAGCACACGAAGGTGCACACAAGAGGTGTTCCAAAAGTGAAATCAACCAACCATGCTACGCAGATTATATGTGTGAAGATGGATTACAGTGTGGCCGGAAGTATAAATGTTGTACGCCATATTGGGGAATATGTAACTCGAATGACGAATGTTGCGATTCGGAACACTTCTGTAATTTCCATAAGGGATTTACATATAAGCGGTGCCTTTTTCCTAGTTTAGCACTTAAGTCCAGAATTGACACTAAGTTATTTTCAGTTGTTATGTTATTTTGGGTACTACAATGTATTAATCACAGAACATGACTGAATATATCCTGAAAGTAAAGACATCTTTTTTACTATACAAAAAAAAATTAACTTAAAATCACAAAAGCCTGCTGTATTAATTATAAAAATCAAACACAATTAAAGTTTTAAGATGATAATTGACAACAAATTTATTTTCGATTTGGATTTTTACCCCGAAAATTTATTGAAAAACCATAAAATTGAAGTACAGCAAAGAACCCGTCATTTTAACAACTCGTCATTTTTTTTTAAACAAGCGAGACGGTTAGAATATGAAACCGATGCCTACATTGTACGTGTAGGACATCAAATTATATGACTTTTCCGTTTAAGGTATATGGTAAGAATATTCGTTTCACATGCATTTGTCAGAAGAAAAGATAGCTCCTTTAATGTCCTTTCAAAAAAAAAAAAATCAACCGTACTCGTGTTCTTGCTAACAAAACACAATAAATAAATATACTGTACATTCCTTAATAAAACGAATGCTCTCAGTTATTATGATATATGTATCTCTCCTGATACAAAAAGGTTTTAAAATTTTGAATCGAGGAAAACGTTTTCTAGGATTTTTTGCAAGATGAATGATACCATAAGATCAAATCATTTTTACAAAAAAAATGTTACCATGAACTCAAGTCACATTTCAATTGCATTTAGATAAAACAAAATAATCGATAAATTCAATTTCTGCATTAATTTTTGTTTGTTGCTAATCTTTGTAAAAATCTAAACAGATTATTTGCATCTATTTGTAATTAAGATTTGATTTTTTCTTCATTCTTTCCTAAAAGAAAGGAAAAGGTATCTGTAAATGATTTATAAAAATAATTAGAAAATCTGTGCAAAAAAATACTCAGAATTTTCTTTTAATGCTAATTAATGACGATAAACTTTCATTCTCTAAATTACTCTTTATGTCTCATTCTGTACAAGTATGATCCTCCAATTTATTTTTATATTGGAGCACTCCCACTTAGGGTTTATCAGATGATGTTATTCTCTATGAAATCAAAATTTAGTTATGAACTGCTTTTTTGTAATTCGCAGTTTCAGAGTATAATGCATACTGGGAAATATTTTCAAAAGCGTACATCAAAACTTTATAATTGGTTAAAAACGTTCTATACAATGGAAATTAAACCAATGACTTAGCGTTATTTTCACAGTGAAATTGCACACCGTCCTTTAAATTATGAAACGGCAAATTCCAGTATTTGTGTATTCAGTTTTAAAGTCCTGCCACTGTTTAATTTCCTTTAGTTAGAATGTATTTCTTTTATTGTGACAATCAAAAAAATTGTGTTTGTATGTTTTGTGCCTATTTGCATATTGTTTTTAAATGATGCATATATAATTGTTATTAAATTATTTTATTGTACTTAACTTCATACACGAACCCTTACTATTTAGGTACACTCAATTACAGCAATTTTTACGATGGGGGCATTAAGTGTTGACCTTGACCGTCCGTCTTTCCGGCCGTCCTTCTGTCCGTCTCATTTTCGTTTCCGCATTCTAACTTAAGTTTGTCTCGTGAAATTTTATAAAACTCCTACACAATGCTAGGAACCAAACATTGCTGACAGAGTTCGAATTTGGGAAGCGATTCACTTACCGTTAAAGAGTTATTATAAGGTGCAAACATGTCATCTTATACGTAAATTGAACCCAGACCATTTAGGTTCGGAAAATTAACATAAGAAACATCATTTCAAACTATAATATAAACTACACATTGGTTTTACTCTAACCTTAACTTACACTCAAAACAAATTGTATTCCTATTAAAAGGGTAGATTTGAGTTAAGGGAGAGAATACTTTCAATCTATAATGAGTTTTTAATAATGGGTTTCATAATCATGATACAGAATTAGAATAATTTGTTTTACTTCAAAAGAGAAAGATACCAAAGGGATATTCAAACTCATAAGTCGAAAACAAACTGACAATGCCATGTAAATAAACGAAAAACGACCAAAAGACAAACAACAGTATACAGTAAACTTAAGACTGAGCAACACGAACCCCATAAAAAACCGAGGTTGATCTCATGTGTTCCAAAGCCTCGAATACGTAATGGTTTACCGTACGTACGGGTGATATTTTATAATCACATTCCATAGAATATGTCTACCTCCTTAAGTCCTAGCCAAAAATTATATCAGTTTTCAAAAGTAAAAGGAAGGCTTTCAGTCATGTTTGTCAAATGTGTCAAAACTTTTGCCGATATATTCAAAGTAAATTTAAAAATTGGTAGCACGTCAATATACCACCGGTATAAACGAACGAATGGATATGAAGTTACAGCAACACAAGACGCAGGAACACATGAAAAAAAGTATTCTCGTGTTGCTTAACATATTGCAGCCAAGCAGGTACTTTCCATATACATTTGTTTACGTAATGAGATGGAGTAGATACATTAAGCATATAGCATGCACAGCATCTCGTATGCTTTAGATTGATCATTGTTGTCGCTTAACGTCCAGTTGCAACTATTTCAAACAAAAAAATAAAGGTGTGTGGTATACTTTCCAATGAAACAGCTACATCAGAGTTAAAATGACATGGATATAAGCAATTGCAGGTCGCCGAAACATCTTTAACAATGAGAGAAAACCCCATACTATATAGTCGGCTATAAAAGGCTCCTACATGAAAAATGTGAAACAATTCAGTCGAGAAAAATAGCGGGCTAACTAGTAACAAGTATAATTAATGAAAAACAAATATAAATGCATATTCAAGACGATTATTATATAATAAAGATGATTATTTTTAAACATTCTGTGTGGTATTTTACAAAAATTTATCAATGAACCAGTGCAACGTTACCACAACAGTAAAAGAAGATAATGCCTTAAACATTTGGGGAACCTCTTAGTTGTTAACAAAATGTGGGGTAACGCAATGTGACAAACTGAGATGTCTAGATGTATTTTGGTTATTTCTGCCTTTATTCTGCTGTCTCATAACGTACATCCAATATGAGGGGTGTGACACGGGGTGCTCATTTCCCAAATCTCGTTTTTTGGTAATTTTTCTCACTTTTTCCTTCTTTTTCCCCAATCCCATTTTCATCCCCTATATCCTAATTTCCCACACCACCTGTTTTTTGTTTACCCCCTACATCAAACATCACAAAAGCGTGTCACCGCCTCCGATATCTCTTGTTATTACACGTATAAGAAACCCGACTATTCGAAAAACAAAAAGATTTACAGCTAAAATATTGGATGTAACATTTGGCTCTGCATCTACTATCAATTGTTGTTCTTATTGTTCAATTCTCTCCCTAACGTTAAACATAGAAGTGATTATGACAGCTGATTCAATATCTCCCTTGAAACAACGTTCCTTTAAGAGATATTGACTACAGTTTTTCTGCTTCGTTGAATATGCCTTCTTATTAAATGTAAATTAAGAAAAAAAACATTGTCAACACAATATAGTCACATTTAGTAAATATCGCGTAGCAACATGCTTATTGAATTTCATATTTATTGATTGGTTGAACAATACGATAATTAAGTTACTACACGGAAACGAATCCGATATAGATTTTCCATTTCCAAGCTGCTTGTTTACACAAAATGATGTCAGTAAACAATTTGTTATCAGATTTAAGAAGATTTAATTTGCCATGATCAATTAGTTCTATTTGTAATTATTGTCATTTGATATTTTAAGATTACCGGTGTGCATACAGAGTTGACAGCATTGATGTTCGTAGAATACTAAAGTGCCCGGATGATTTTTCGTAGAATACGACAATTCCCGGAGGACTGTTATGTTATGAATAAGCTGAGATTTTCTTTTATAGTAATTAACATTGTGGGTGTAATATAAATGAATTACTAGTATACAAGTTTCAGTTCACAATGAAAGTGTTTTCAAATAACCTTGGATCCGTAATTGACCCTGCCTGCATTTAGAGATCCATTTGTACTAGTTGTTTCCCTTAGGAGGAACATACATTTTCACTGACAATAAAAAAGCTGGCGGAAAGAGACAAATTAATGTGTGTAATTTTTATGTTTTTAAAATCTTCTAAAGTCATATAAGTACTTCAAACTTTCAATTTGTCGATACTTTCTTTTTCTTGATACATGCTTCTCTCCTGTATATTTGAGTAGCGTGCATGCATGAATCACCTCCTCGTGCTTCCAGATGATTTGTAGTTCTTGGGCCATCTGTAGCATAGTGATTCCAGATGATTTGTAGTTCTTGGGCCATCTGTAGCATAGTGGTTCCAGATGATTTGTAGTTCTTGGGCCATCTGTAGCATAGTGGTTCCAGATGATTTGTAGTTCTTGGGCCATCTGTAGCATAGTGGTTCCAGATGATTTGTAGTTCTTGGGCCAGTTGGTAGATATTGTCCTTTTCCTTGTAAGCACAGATGCTGTACGGACAAGTTGATAGATATTGTCCTTTTCCTTGTAAGTACAGCTGCTGTAGGGACAAGTTGGTAGATACTGTCCTTTTCCTTGTAAGTACAGCTGCAGTACGGAAAAGTTGGTAGATACCGTCCTTTTCCTTGTAAGTACAGCTGTTGTACGGACAAGTTGGTAGATACTGTCCTTTTCCTTGTATGCTGTCTGCAATACATCTTGCAACCGGAGAGCATGATTCTCCTTACCAAATCATCTTTGTCTCCTCCGGGACTCGAACACGGGACCTCTGTGTTACAAGGCAGCGCTCTAACCAACTGAGCTAAAGAAGTACTTCCCTAGCTCAACCGCTTACGGCTGGCTTAGTATGTACTACATGTACTTAGTGAAGCAATCCCGTCACAATCTATTTAATTTTTTAATTTTTATCATTTTAATCATTCTGTCTAGATTACCTGTACTTATCTGTATTTTAATCAAATTTAGATTGCCTCATATCAACACATATTATTATACTTAATGTCAAAATGCCAGATTTTGATTGTTTAATACGAGGGAGACAATTTACTTTGTTTTTTTGTTTGTATAAGTAGAAGGAAAATGTATTTTAAGAATGTAGGAATAGCAGGAAGACACTTTTAATTAAGCATAAATACATTTTTAATCAAACAGAAAGCATTGTGTACAGAAAAAAATCTGAAGAAAATAGACTTTTCTATTTCAATCGATGTTTTAATATGCACCAGAAACACAAGACACAAGAGTCATGTCAAACGAGCTAGTTTAGCATCAACGAATGTTGTAAAAAAACCCAGAAAACATAGACAGAAAACCACAAGACAGAGATATGATACCACAAACAGAGATATGATACCACAAACAGAGATATGATACAACAAAACAGAGATATGATACCACAAAACAGAGATATGATACCACAAACAGAGATATGATACCACAAAACAGAGATATGATACAACAAAACAGAGATATGATACAACAAAACAGAGATATGATACCACAAAACAGAGATATGATACCACAAACAGAGATATGATACCACAAAACAGAGATACGATACAACAAAAGAGATATGATACCACAAAACAGAGATATGATACAACAAAACAGAGATATGATACCACAAACAGAGATATGATACCACAAAACAGAGATACGATACCACAAACAGAGATATGATACCACAAACAGAGATATGATACCACAAACAGAGATATGATACCACAAACAGAGATATGATAACACAAACAGAGATATGATACCACAAACAGTGATATGATACCACAAAACAGAGATATGATACCACAAAACAGAGATATGATACCACAAACAGAGATATGATACCACAAACAGAGATATGATAACACAAACAGAGATATGATACCATAAAACAGAGATATGATACCACAAACAGAGATATGATACCACAAACAGAGATATGATACCACAAAACAGAGATATGATACCACAAGCAGAGGTATGATACCACAAACAGAGATATGATACCACAAAACAGAGATATGATACCACAAACAGAGATATGATAACACAAACAGAGATATGATACCACAAAACAGAGATATGATACCGCAAACAGAGATATGATACCACAAGCAGAGATATGATACCACAAAACAGAGATATGATACCACAAGCAGAGATATGATACCAGAAACTGAGATATGATACCACAAACAGAGATATGATACCACAAAACAGAGATATGATACCACAAGCAGAGATATGATACCACAAACAGAGATACACGTATGATACTACAAGCAGAGATATGATACCAGAAACAGAGATGTGATACCACAAACAGCAGAGATATGATACCACAAAACAGAGATATGATACCACAAAACGGAGATATGATACCACAAAACAGAGATATGATACCACAAACAGAGATATGATACCACAAAACAGAGATATGATACCACAAACAGAGATATGATAACACAAACAGAGATATGATACCACAAAACAGAGATATGATACCACAAACAGAGATTTGATACCACAAAACAGAGATATGATACCACAAACAGAGATATGATACCACAAAACAGAGATATGATACCACAAAACAGAGATATGATACCACAAACAGGGATATGATACCACAAAACAGGGATATGATACCACAAAACAGAGATATGATACCACAGAAAGAGATAAAATCACAGAAATTAAACCTTTATACAAGTTTAACCTTTCCAAAAAAAATATGGAGTGCTTCAAAGCATCATAAAATTTACGTCAGCTTTTGTTTTTGTGTTTCTGTGATTTCATTGTTATTGTGTAATGATTGAAATTTGATGTTTTATTTTTCCTGATAGGAACAAGTGTGTTCCTTTGCTTCAACAGCTTCAACAGCAAACCGGAAGATGACTTTATAAGTTCGGATCAAACTTATTTATCAACGTCGGTTCATTCATGATGACGTGGGTGATATGTCCGGGTCAAAGTTATTTAGGCCAGGTTATCGTTTGGAAGTCACAAAGCCGTGATATGCAATTTAACAAAGGGCTGAGCAGAGAAAAATTATCACAAAAATAGATCAAAGGAAAACTTACACCAAATAGCAAAAATGTCATTTAATTGATTGTCTCATTCTTGACGATTTCCTTTAATTCATTAATAAATAAGCCAATAAAATCTTAGCCACACCATTAAGCAACCAATCAAAACCTAACTAGTGTTAAGTAATAATTTCAAGATGGCGTGTATATCGACTGAAACTAAAATCTACGCACCGTGATGCAAAGCAATAAGACTTACTGATGAAACCTAAGATTGCAAATTGTTTATATTTAAGAAATAATTCTTTCATGCCATGCTCTATGCTCATTTTAACATGGGTAGGTATTATATTTGTCAATATCTTTATACCGAGAGTTAGCGAGGTGTAAAATGTTGAAAAATATAATGCCTACCCATGTTAAAATTAGCATAGAGCATGACATGATAGAATCATTTCGATTCTAATAGGAAATTATAGAACTTTTGTACTTCGAAGCGGACCAAAATTCGCGTTCAAAAGGCATCCATTTTGATTTGATGAAGCCAAAACGTTATAGAAAATCAACCGTTTCACGATAAACAAATGAAAAGATACATGTAAACTTACTTTTAGAATGATTTTATTTAATTTCCTAGTGAGCTACAATAAAACAAATGTCCATTTTGATTTCCGGCGTTGTTCAAAACACAGCTGACGTTGCTATTTCAATTGTGACGTCAATCACGTGCAGCCCATATTTTATTGGAATTAGAACATAGCTTTGTTTCCAAAGTGAAAGAAGAACGTCATATTAGAATTCTTATTGTAATACTCTGAGAAGTTATCAGCATTTGCTTTCAAATCCTAGGTCACAATCATTCCCGCTAAAGTTAAATTTATCGTAATCACTGACTTATTTATTGATCGCTGTTAGCCTAAAGTCCAGTGGCAAATATTTCATTTATGTCTATGACAGATTAAGATTCATTGAATAAAAAGAACGAAAGATGGAAATTTGAACAATGAAAAAGAGGGAATGTTAAATAAGGGAAGAAAATGGCCTTGCAACCTAGGATTTCTAAAAGAATTATTGCAAGGTTTACTAATGTGCAGATAACGTGACTCCCTCTCAGCACAGTGTATCACATTTAACAATGTCTCCATTACAACCGGACATTGCTGTCCGACAAGAAAGCCCTAAAGCACGTGTCTATTGTCAGACCGGTGAAGTCCACGTCCCTCGGTCATAAAACTTTACTCAGTTCTTGGAGTACAAATTCAGTGTTTTGAATGGTTGATTTCTAAGTCTTAGTACGAAAATCGAAATGTTTATGACCGCAAGTCCAGGTAATCATATATTTTATGCTCAAGTAATCCTTCAGGTTTTTGCTCTGACATTGATAGTTTTATTCAGTTTTTGAATTGAATAGATGTGAAATATCCCAAATATCGCTGATGTCGGTATTAAATGATATCATGTTTAATTTCATATGTTTGAAATGATTTTCTTTTGCATAACAATTGTCAGAAAAACGACGACGAACAAAACGTCTTATAATATGTACGAATACACGAGGAGCTATACAGTCGTATAACCGAAACAATGTAGAATCTGAAGTTAATTTGTGAAAATCATTTTTTTCTCCTATAATGGCAGGATATGGCTAGAATACGATAACGTATAACATAACCAATCGATAAACCCCGACAGATTCCGTTACCCTGCATCTAACATTAGATTCTTAGATCTCCCGAGGTGTGTCAAACGGTACACGAAAGACTACACCTATGTTCGCTACTCTTGTAATGGAGCAAACGTGAATTTTAATTTTAAAACAGAATCTGTCAATGTTAACCTTTTTTGGCGAGTGAGGTCAGCTTCACATTATGCCAAGAGCTGACGTTTTACGATATCTATACATAAAAACGATAATCTATGTAACATGCCATTTCTGCCTTTTCCCTTGCGCAGTTTTACGCTTGGTTGTCATAAAGAAAGCAAGATTTATTAGTTCTGCTGCCATGTTGTGATGTAGCTGACAACTTATTCGCACACTCTGACGTCACTGATAAATAGAGGCGGAAGATATCAAGAGAACATTCAAACCTTATAAGTATAGGAAAAACTAATAACGCTTTGGTAAAAAACGAAAAACAACGAAAAGACAAACAAATCTACAAAACATCTCATACAAATCTAAATAAAAGATTGAGCAACAAGAATCTCGTCAAAATCTCGTCAAACAACTAGCAGGCACTAAACGTTGATTCAACGTTGAAATAATGTTGATTCGCAACGTTGAAAAAACGGTAATTTTTTTTATTTTGAAAATTTAATAAACGCTGAAATATCAACATCCATTCAACGTTGAATCAAGGTTAAAAAGAAGTTGAAAGTGTACATTAACAAACTATTATAATACGTTAAGCTGTATACACATTTTTACCTTAGCTTGATAATATAGGCACAAGGACGTACAATACTGCCGTTCATTTCAACAAACAAATTTTATTTGAACAACCGAAGCTACAATAAATAATAACCTGGCATATTCACGTCAAGAGACATTTTTTTTTATACTGAGATTTGTTTCGCTTAATGACCGTGTTAAACATTTGTCAATTAAAATAGTTTGGCGTCACGAATAATGGTCAATTTCTTGAATTCAGATTTTTCCTTTGACGTAATTTCCAAAATACATAACTTTAAATCATTGAGTGAATTCAGTTAAACTTTAGAATGTATTCATTCCTGAATGTATAATTAAACGCATGTAACTTGCAAGGATTGTATCCCTCGTGTGCTGCCCCCTTTCCTTATGGAGTATCAAGCATTCTCTGTGTTGTTGACATTTTTGCTAAATAGTATAAAGTCTTTATTGATATGTCAATGCTTTTCTTAAGCTTAAAGTTAAATAATTATATTACATGTATGTTTCATTATAGTACGTTATTTTGATTGGCTAACAGCAATCTCGCGTCATTCTGAAATTAACCTTCATTTCAAAATGAAATGTAACATTCATGATGACAGTGTTTTCATGATCCTAGCAAAAAAATGTAATTATAATTATTGAATGCTTCTTTTAGTAATTTTATAGGGTTGTAAAAGCGTTGACCGCACGCACATTTTTAGAATGAAGCGCTTCCGCGCTTTATACAAAATGTACTTCGGTCAACGCTTTTACACCCCAATAAATTTACAAAAAGAAGCATTCAATTCTTACTTTTATTTTCATGTTAAGAAACGCGAAATACCTTATTGAATATTTCTTCTGAATTTTTGGTTGATAAGCATAAGAGTTGTTGAAAGGTCAGTTGTTCTGTCGTGTCCACTAAAATCAATTATAGATTATTACGTTTGCATTTAAGACAATCGTGTTGCTTTCAATGTGCATTTACGACAATCATGTTGCTTTCAATGTGCATTTACGACAATCATGTTGCTTTCAATGTGCATTTACGACAATCATGTTGCTTTCAATGTGCATTTACAATATAAAATAGTACACAGTTGAACAGAAAAAAAAATACAGACAACTTAATGTTAAAAAACAACGAAAGTATAAAAATCTGTAAAAAGCACTACATATGAAACAAAATAATGAGCAACACGAACGCCATCAAAGACCGAAAAAGAGGGGGAATTATCAGATGTATCAGTAGGGTGTGCAGTTCATGCTCGACAATTGTTACAGAACCAGTCGAACATAGAATGGGAATGTAAAACATATAAGTTTGTTTTTATTGATGTTTTATTGCAGTTTCACTTAATCACACAATTGTGTTGAATAAACTACCATGATCATTATAATATGCTGGTACTACTTATGGATTCCCGTACATGAACAACAACAGTTGTACCTGTCTTGACATGTATGTGGCCCATGGCAATAACTGCGAGCACATGCGTTATGGCAACTCCGATAGTTGCACGGGTAGAGATTTATCAACTTGTCACAGTGACCTGTATTGTAATGACCAGCACTCTGACCTGCAATCAAAGATAAACAATTCAATATTTTTATAAAACAAATACTTTTATTTATACAAATTCAATCGCAGGTATCTGTACTCCTAAAATAACGAGGTCCAATTTGTTAGCCGGCATGATGTAAAAACGAAGAATAAAATAATTCAACTTTATATATAGTTTATACAGGACAATAGTGTTGATTAAAAATTACACCATTCCAGGCCCTTTTGTTTTCCACATAATTAAAATTACCAATAATTAACAAGTTCCGGGTCGAATCCGATACCGATACCAATAGTATATGTCACATATGTAGTTTCCGGTTGTAGTAATAAAACCAGGACGGGTTTAAATAGAAAGGTTTTGAAAGCAGAGAAAACTGTGCACCTTATAATCAGCATGACTTTATCAGATGACAATACGAATTCTAAAAATCCAGGCTAGAAATAAGGCGTAGGTAGATACTTGAATTCTGTCACAGACTCGCGGGTGTGTTCTAGTAATATTTATAATTATAGTAATATAGAGTAATTGCATGGATATTGTTCCAAGTAGATTTTTTTTGTGTACTAGTTTCCGAAGTTGCTGTTTCTCCGCTAAGCACGTTGCATTTAGAAGTAAGATAAAAGGATGGTCGCCTAGGAGTCAGAAAATTAATGTGTCCGGAGAGGGGTATATTATTAGTTACATAGTGTGCTAGTGACTTAATACGATATATATGGGATCAGTAAATTCCATATGGGGTGAGAGCTTCTTCGCTCTCACCCCATATAGATTTTAATGAACCGATATATATCGTATTAGGTCACTAGCACACTGTGTAACGAATTTATCTTACCGACTATCTTACATGTGGCATTAAGACTAGTGGCCTATCAAAGTGTTCAAGTCTTCAATGTAAAGAACCTACTTCCATTTGTCTATATAAAACAAATGCCAACACTAACAACTTGTTAGCTTTTAATGTGTTTTCTGCATTTATTTTTATTGTTCATCATCAATTTCTTCATCTGTTGTTCCGGCGAAACGTTTCAGATTTTTCTTCAACGCCGTGTTGTTTTTTTTATAAAGGGACGTAACACCACTACTAACCGTGTTTTAAAATAAACCGACAAGCCTACTAACCTCATATGAAATATACACGGTCTCCACGCGGTCGCTTTTAACCAATAATATTCCGAGAAATGTATAGGAGGTAAGATAAATCTTTATGCGGGTGTTACCTTGTGAACTAACACGTTAAACAGTTACATCCGACTCAGCTTGTCACTCGGTCTACATGTAGTACAAAAAGCAGGGTCTATATACATATTGCAGTAAGATATTATCGTCCTGAATATGCATTTAATTTGAAGCTGGACGATAAGGATGTTCGCTCCTCTGTTTCAAAATAACAAGCTTTTTAAAAGACTGTTATACATTGATAGTATATAAATGAAGAAACTAAAAAAGCAGAAAAAATAAAGGGTCCGTGTGCTTGTTTTCGCGATATAAACCATTGAAAATTTGGCGGGAAATGATTCTCTCTAGATTTTTCATACATTTAACATTGGCACCTTTTTTCTTTCAAAAGCAATGAAAAAATAACAAGGATTTTATAAGATTTTCAAATATGGCTTTTTAAACTAGATGTAATAAAATTATGAAAAGAAAAGTAGGGGTTAGCTGGCAAAAATTTTTAATGGTACTACATGGATAAAACAAGAGGATTCCGAATATCTCGCAAAAAATCAAAAACAAGAGGAGCGAACATCCTTAAACAGCAACTTGCTAAAGCGCGCCAAATTCAAAAAGGTTATTTTCACTATATTGTTCGTGCATATAAAACAGTTATTTTGATAAGTTTGGCATTTTTTTAACGATTAATTCGTAATATAAATATAGCTCCATCATATTCAGTTTCATCAATCTGATGGTGGAGGTATAGAACTTAGGAGTAGAAATGCTAGACACGCCATTATTTTAAATGAACCTGTTACACTGTAGCCGGATATGACGTAGTATCTTATTTAATAATGTATTTGATCAGTAACATTCCAGAACAGGATTATGATTGAGTTATTACTTATTGTATATGAAAATGGTAAGGCGATGTGGTATGATTGTCTATGAAACAATTATCCACCAGAATGCAAGGTTGTTCACCATATAATTGTAGTAACACCAACATTAAACTTAGTACGCATGTGCATTATGATGTGAACTTTTAAAATATGCCAAATTAGAGTTTGACCTAGATTTCGCGGATCACTTACTATTTAAATGTGGAACATAGAATCAAAACAGTGTTTTAACACGGAAATAAGCATGACCTGGAAAAATGCATGAAGACATAAAAATGTCTTTGAAGATTAAAGGACGCCTTATATAATTTAATGCTTAATTATATCGGAGCAGCAGTAAAAATTAGCAAAGTTATGAAGTTGTGTTCTTGGAATTTAAAATTATTGTATTTTTCTGAAGGATTCTAAAACTATTACAATTTCAACCAATCACAACATTTTGGTGTACGCTTTTAAAAATACTACACGTAATGCTTCAGATTCACAAAAGGAGAATCATGGAAAGACGACGTAACAAGTTATGCAATAATTACACACCGGACCACATTGCGGAAAATTAACACTAATTGAATTTACGAAAGCCCAGAAGGAAAATTCTAGCTTTAAAATTCGAAGTTCAAAATCTGAAGTTTAAGATAAGAAAATCAATTTCTAAGGTGTTGAATTATGTGTTTGTTAAGGAAAGCATTATGCGACCTTAGTGAGAAGTATATGGTAAGGATTTTTCTCATTGTTGAAGGGCGCACTGTTGCTTATAGTTGCTTATATCCACTGCATTTGAACTTTGGTGGATAGTTGTCTCATTACTAATCATGCATCATCTCCTTATTTTTTTAAAACAAGAACTGTGCATTTGATGGATCGTAAAAATAACATCAGCAGCGGTGTCGGCCCAGTAGCACCTAATCACGTGTGATATCATTCCTTGCGTATAATGCGAGTATCAAGAACAATCCCCAACAGGCACGTTGGATAAAGTTTAAATCAAATTGCATGGATAATGCGATTCTTCAAATCTTGTACTAAGTTATATATTAGTTGATGTAACAGTTTGGAAAGCAACAATTCAGAATCGAAGGACATGTGTTTCATACTTCCGTAAAATATGTTCTCTAAACGTATTGCTTATTTGTAAATGTCATTGTGAAAGTCTATAAGAAGTCGCGTAAACATTGTACTGTTGAAAATAGAGTTGCTCTCTTGTTTGTTGTACTAATCAGAATAAACATAATAATCAGAGTAATTAATTATAAATGAAAGAAAAATACAAAAAAGGAGTAAAAAGATAATGGCAACGCGAACAAGCTTTAAAATAAAGTAAACGGATTAGACGCGTTTATATGTTCCGAAGGAAGGTATTCCATGATATGTTCCGAAGGATGGTTATTCCATATTTGTTCCCAGGGAAGGTTATTCCATATATATGTTCTTATGGAATATCATTCCATGTATTTTCCCAGGAAAGGTTATTCCATATATGTTCCAAAGACAAGGTTATTTCAAATATGTTCCAAGGGCATGTTATTCCATATATGTTCTTATAGAAGGTTAATTCATATATGGTCCCAGGGAGTGTTATTCCATATGTGTTCCATGGGGAAGATTATTCCAAATATTTTCCATATAATATTTATAATAATTATATGACATGTTATTCCATAAATATCCCAATTAGAAAGTTATTTGATGCATGGTCCAAATGGAAGGTTATTCCAAATATGATCTAAGGTAATTGTATTCAATATCTGTTCAAAGGGAATGTTACTCGATATCTGTTCCCAGGGAAGGTTAATCCATATACGTTCACTGGGCAGGTTATTCCATATATGTTCCCATGGAAGGTTATTCATGACATGATGTTACCAGTCTGTTTTCGACTAATGAGTTTGAATATCCCTTTGGTATCTTTCGTCTCTATTTCATTCTATAAACATGTTCACAAGGAAGGTTATTCCGTATATGTTCCAAGAGAAAGTTATTCTATATATGTTTATGTTCCTCGGGAAGGATTGTCCATAATATGTGCAAGGGGAAGTTTATTCCATATCTTTTCCCAGGGAAGGTTATACGATAATATGTTCCCAGGGAAGGTTATTCAATATACGTTCCCAAGGAAGGTTATTCCATATCTGTTCCCAGGGAAGGGTATTCCATATATGTTCCCAGGGAAGTTTATTCCACAATATGTTTATGTTCCTCGGGAAGGATTGTCCATATATGCTCCCAGGGAAGGTTATTCCATATGTGTTCCCAAGGAAGACTATTCCATAATATGTGCAAGGGGAAGTTTATTCCATATCTTTTCCCAGGGAAGGTTATACGATAATATGTTCCCAGGGAAGGTTATTCAATATACGTTCCCAAGGAAGGGTATTCCATATATGTTCCCTAGGAAGGTTATTCCATATCTGTTCCCAGGGAAGATTATTCCATATCTGTTCCCAGGGAAGGTTATTCCATGTATGTTCCCAGGGAAGGTTATCCCATATCTGTTCCCAGGGAAGGTTATTCCATATATGTTCTCAGGGAAGGTTATCCCATATCTATTCCATATCTGTTCCCAGGGAAGATTATTCCATATCTGTTCCCAGGGAAGTTTATCCCAAATCTGTTCCCAGGGAAGTTTATTCCATATATGTTCCCTAGGAAGGTTATTCCATATCTGTTCCCAGGGAAGGTTATTCCATATCTGTTCCCAGGGAAGATTATTCCATATCTGATCCTAGGGAAGGTTATCCCATATATGTTCCCAGGGAAGGTTATTCCATATATGTTCCCTAGAAAGATTATTCCATATCTGTTCACAGGGAAGATTATTCAATATCTGTTCACATGGAAGATTATTCAATATCTGTTCCCTGGGAAGGTTATTCCATATATGTTCACAGGGAAGGTTATTCCATATCTGTTCACAGGGAAGGTTATTCCATATCTGTTCCCAGGGAAGTTAAATCCAGAACCTCATGTCATTGCCACCGGTACGGTGGTATTGATCAATATAATTTGAAAGTAATAATTAATCAGATAATTAGGACTACATATATGTAGCGCAAAAATGTTACGGAATTTCGAAAAAATATTTGGGTTTGGCGGATTTCAATTGAGTAGAAAATGAGACTAAATTTGATAATACTGAAGCCTGATACTTATGTTTGACTTACCTTCAAAACAGATGGCGAGCAAAAAGGCGGCTACTAAAAATTTCATTTTTGTTTTCACACTACGTCTAACCTAAAATCTAAAAAATAAAAATGTCTTTGAATGTCTTTTGATTCCACAAAATGAAAACTTATGTAAACTTCCAATCAGTCTACGGTTGTCTAAACAATTCGATATTGATGTCTTGAAAACAGCGGGAAATGATTGTTTCTGAACACAATTTTGTCTCCAATTGCGTAAATATTGTGACTTAGTAGGTACCCAATATAATTTTTTTGGAAAAAAAAACATCAAAATGAAATACGTAAGGTTGAATTTTTGAATGGCTACTCTTTTTGGTTCCTTTTGGTCATATGGATCCTAACGTTTCTACGTATTTATATATCTCTGGCTTTCAAATGTTTTGATTCGAGTCTTTCTGGTGACGGTTAATCAAGAAAAGCTCTAAATTTACAAACTGATATTTTCATTTAAGGCATAATATTAAAATACAGAAACTTCGAAAAAGATAATCATAAATTTAAAGTATATCCGAATACTTAAAAACATCTTTTCATTCGGATATTGAAATATGCACAAGTAAGTATAAGGATATAGTGAACCAACGTTTTTTAAACTTAAAAAAACAAACATTCAAATAACATCCAGGAGCAAGGCTTTGAAAAGTTTATGTTGTTTTGATTTTATATTTTTACAAAGAAACAAGCCATGTTTTCATTTCCCTTATGAAAAAAATAATTTTTCCAGAAATTAAGAATCAAACGTATTATCTGGAAAAAAAACACATACAAAACCTCATTCCCCACTAAAGATGAATAATGATAATTCTTTATTGTCATATAAGTAAAACATGATACTTGTGGCAAATAAAAATAATAATAACAACAACAAATAAACTGATTTGAATACATATATATATATATATACAAGCAAAAATAACATAGAGTCCCCTGTCCTCAGCTCTAAAAAGCTTTTATAAAGGAACTTGTTTTTTATTTTCACTTGGTTTATATTTGATGAATGGTCGGTGCCTAACCAGACTTTAGAGATATACAGCCAGATAACCATTTTGAGCAGCCAACCTTTCGTCAAATGATCATTCTACGTCTATATATGTTGACTACACAAGCATCATCGATTTAAAAAGAAGAAACTCAAATGAATTATAGATACACAAAAATAATTATGAATTTTAAGCATATACAATACAAAATGTTGAGGAAAAGACTTTTGATGATTTCAACCCTCAAACCCAAAACTTAAAAACAGATCTCGAGATAGCTGTCTATGCGGTATTGGTTTTGCTCATTGTTGACGGCCGTACGGTGACCTATAGTTGTTAACGTCTATGTCATTTGGACTCTGGTGGAGAGTTGTCTCAATGGCAATCATACCACATCTTCTTATTTTTATATTTTCAATCTATAACTACTTACTTTTAGTAATTTCCGTCCACGGAGCAATGTACCTACCAATCCTCCCGTCTCTCTTCTTTTTATACCTTTTTTTTAAACGCTTCGACAGCTTAATCAGTTATTAATTACATAACCCTATGCATATATTAATATCAATTATTAAGTTCATGATGCATTTTTGTATGTAAAAATATCTTTTTATTTAAATTAAATTGCATTTTTGCACCATGTGTTGCCATGGTATTTCCGTGTTATTGAATGCTAATGAGTTTGATGGGTCCAAATCATTTATAAAAGTATTCAATGTAACATTAGCGCAAAATATGTTTCTTAAATTTCATAAATGAGATCAAAGGCGACGTTTAACAATAGAACTTAACTTAAATTTGACTAAGCTGGGATATTTGTATACTCGTAAAATCTTAACTCTAAAAGTACATGAATATAGTTCTATAAAATTGCTAGTAAATAGTTTTCAATAATTAACGATGTCCATTTAGGATAGCTTGGATTGTGGGCTGCACATGAATATCGGACATATATCATTTAAAATTGAGAATGGAAATGGGGAATGTGTCAAAGAGACAACAACCCGACCATGGAACAGACAACAGTAGAAGGTCACCAACAGGTCTTCAATGCAGCGAGAAATTCCCGCACCCGGAGGCGTCCTTCATCTGGCCCCTAAACAAATATATATACTAGTTCAATGATAATGAACGCCATACTAAACTCCAAATTGTACACAAGAAACTAAAATTATAAATAATACAAGACTAACAAAGGCTAGAGGCTCCTGACTTGGGACAGGCGTAAAAATGCGGCGGGGTTAAACATGTTTATGAGATCTCAACCTTCCCCCTATACCTTTAGCCAATGTAGAAAAGTAAACGCATAACAAAACGCACATTACAATTCAGTTCAAGAGAAGTCCGAGTCTGATGTCAGAAGATGTAACCAAAGAAAATAAACAAAATGACAATGATACATAAATAACAACAGACTATACTAGCAGTTAACTGACATGCCAGCTCCAGACTTCAATTAAACTGATTGAAAGATTATGTCTCCATCATATGAATATCAGGCACAATCCTTCCCGTTAGGGGTTTAGTATCATACCATCATAACATATATGAGAAGAACATAACCCATGTCATGCCAACAACTGGTTTTTAAATAAATGTGTTTAGTTCCGATGCAAATACCCTATAAGTGAATCAATATTAACGCCAAAATATGCAATCTTTAATGACCTGACAACAGTATCGTAACTATATCCCTTCTTAATAAGTCTATTTAAAGGTTTTGTTAGCTTCAGAGGTGAATACTGACATTTTTGTGCTTTATAAAGAATATTTCCATAAAAAATTGGATGTGAAATACCTGAACGTATAAGAAGTCTGCATGTTGAGCTATATTTACGAATGATGTCCTTATACCGATGATAAAATTTAGTAAATGTTTTGACTAGTTTGTGATATCGAAAACCCTTGTGTAATAATTTTTCAGTAATACATAAATTTCTCTCGATAAAATCTAAAACATTGTTACATACACGAGCGAATCGAACAAGTTGAGATATATAAACACCGTAAGATAGTGACAAGGGAACGTCACCATCTAAAAATGGATAATTTACAATAGGAAATGAAAAATCATCTCTTTTATCATATATTTTAGTATTAAGCTTTCCGTTAATGATATAGATATCAAGATCGAGGAAAGGCATGCATACAAAAAGTTGTAGTTTTTAAGCCAAGGTGATGATGAAGATGATGATGATGATGAATTCGTCTTCAACATCCAGTTACAAATATTACATTAATATCAGGACGATAACATATTAATGTGATATGAATATGGACACTTTTTTGTACTAGACCACTTATTCTTATCTGCTTTGATGCAAGCCCAAATAGCAGCACGAAGATGTTTTAATAATAATACACTGCGATGTAATTTAGTGACAACAATTGAAATAGGATCCATGCACAGCACATAAAGAAAAACATTTTTGTCTTAGCACAAAAAAGTTATCGCAATGAACCGTCATTTTGGTATATATAGATGTAATTTACTTAAAAACATGAAGATTCATTATATCTTTGTTTTACAATTGCCAACGATATTTTTTCTGTTCACGGACTTAAATTGAGAAGACTGAATTTAATTACAATATGTCTGACTTAGTGAGTTTCATGAAATCCCGTCAGATTGGTTTATATATATAGCTTATCAACATTATTTGAGACTTATTTAAGTTTTAATAATAACATGACTTATCTTTATTTTTTATAAGATGAACATTTTTATACGATATTGGATTCTTAATCCTTTACATATCTATTGCGTCTATTAAAATACATTACATTGTAATTTTACTGACAGCTAACATTGTTATTTTCGAGGCGAAGCCTAGGGCAACAGTTGGTTTCAAAGGGAAAACAAACTTGATTTACTCCTCACCACCAGTAATTAAGACTTATTGGTTTTGCTCAATTCTTCTTCTTCTTCTTTTTCTTGTTCTTGTTCTTGTTCTTCTTGTTCTTGTTCTTCTTGTTCTTGCTCTTCTTCCTCTTCCGCCGCTTTTAAATTTGGAGTGTCCATTGTTCCGGTTAGCCTGAAGAATAGTTAAAAATCTCTATTTTTCCAGCCATCCGTTTGCACATGCGCAAATGTTCAATATCGACAGCAGTGTCATGTGCAAACACGCGTATGCAATGGACGTTTTGAAAATTGGAGATCGGAATTATATTTAAAGATGTCCTAAAGAAAATTAGAGAGAATGTGATTGCTTATAAAACTTTTCTTTGGAACATACACCAGAGCCATAGCGTGTGCACGTAAACTGAGAGGAAAAAGGCGTGAAATCAAACTGAAATTGCTGATTAACCCTATTACGTTTACCTGTATCAATGGAGGCAAAACGCATATAAACAATTCACAGGATAACAACTAAATCAAATATACTTGGATGCATTATTTTTAAGTTCTACTACAACAGAGATAATTGAACATGCACTGATATGCCTGAACTGAGAATAGTATCAATACCAGAGTTGGGATATACCCCCCCTTTTTTTTTTATTTCGTTCTGTTTTATTTATTTTTCTCAATAAAAAAATGTTATATTTATGCTATCATATTAAGTCACAGTCTTACTCTGGGGACAATTTACATATGCCTACCCCCATCTCTTATTTCTTTGTGTTAAAAAAACATTTTAAGTAAAACTTGGCCGTGCCGGAAAAATCATGCAAAATCATTTGACGACTTCATTGGAACCAAACTTCAAGAAAATGATAAATTCAGGATCTTCTTTAGGAATCATAGATGTCCATTGAGGCCATAAATCTATGGTCCGACTCCTACTTTGCAGGAAATTCATAGGTTGAATATTAAAAGTGGAGAGGCATTTTTGCTCCCCCCAATTTTTTCCCCCTTAAAATAAAAAATCTAAATATGCTGTATACTATGAAGTAAATTTATTTGCATTTTGATTTATTTTAGTGAATGGAAACTTTTTTGTACAATTTTTAGTCAAGTGACTTAAATTCAGATGTCTATTTGCTGCTTTTCAATCGATGTTGATATTCTTCCTTTTGGCTCATTTGACAAGCTGTTTATATTTACGGGGAATCGGCGTGTTCCACAGAGCAGCCAGTAGAAAAATCAATCAAAGTTGGTACATGAGCAGTTTATTTCGATGATAATTCTGTTTTTATTATTTTTTTTTTCATTATTACTGTTTTCCAGAACGTTTTATCTTGAGTTTATAATCAGTGCGGGCGGGGACGTGCAAAAAATGAATAGTTCCAATTCTCAGTGTTTGCATTGGAGGACATTTTTTGCTACTACATTCTCCATTGGATGCTACAATAACCACTTAACCAAACGCATATTTATTATTCATTGTCATGTATGGTCGGAATAATAGTATAATACCAGAGAAAAACTATTCTTCCGGATGGCTGGAAGAATAGACATTTTTTGCTATTTTTCAGGCTAGTCGGAAGAATAGCCACTGCCTTTTAAATTTGACCTTGTCCGCACCCGTTCTCCAAAACCGCTAGTCAGATTAACTTATTGTTCCACAAAATGTTAGACTGACATGTCTAGTGGTGCAATCAGGGTTTTGTTTGTGCAATGGGGTTTGTAAAGGGGTACTTTGAGGGGCAAAAAGGAAGGAGGGGTTTACTATAGAACCCTATGGGATTTTTTTTTAAATGATTATAACTTGAAAACAGTTAGTGATAGACGAAATCTTTATAATTGAAAATGTTTTAAATGATAAAGTACATTAAATGAAATAAAAGGTTAGTCCCGAGGGTTTACCCCCCGTCCCTGCCATTTGAGAAACTTGTAACATCTTGTATGTGGTCAAGATCCCCACCTCTAAACCATATATATTCTGGTTTGTCATAATAAAGCACATCAAATGAAATACAAGGTCAGTCCCCAGAGGTCACCCCACCCCCTGTCATTTGAGAAAGTTCTAATATCTTGTAAGGGGTCAAGATCCCCACCCCAAAACCATGTATATGCTGGTTTGTTATGCCAAGATGATTTAAATGATATACAGGGTTAGACTAAGTCCCCAGGGGTCATCCCCACCCTCTGCCATTTTAGGAAGTTCTAATATCTTGTAAGTGGTCAAGATCCCACCCCTAAACTATGTATATGTTCTAGTTTTTCATACCAAAATGGTTTGAATGGTATACAGGGTAAGACCCAAGGGGTCATCCCCACCCCTTGTCATTTGAATTTGAAATCCCCACCCCTTGTCATTTGAATTTGAAATCCCCACCCCTTAACCATGTATATTCCTGTTCGTCATTTCACGAAGATTTGAATGATATACAGGGTCAGTCCCCAGGCGTCACTAAAGCATGCATGTCACGTTACTGAACCAAACCAATGTTTACTGGACATATCCAAATGTCCGGCGACCCTGGGAATGACGAATTATGGGAGCTTCGTTTGGGAGACTCCGTAACAGCATCCTGTTACAATCATTTTTTGTTCGTGGTTATCCTTCAAAAACACCGTCGATGATCTTCTTGATTTTAATTGATTTAATGTCAACTCCTATTTTGTTTTTATTTTAAATGTTTCGTTGTGCTAAGTTCCATTTTTAGGTTTTGCTTCGACCGAAAGGTAGTGTGAGCTTCTATTTATCATACTACCTTTTTATCATACTACCGTTTGATGTCACCAGGCTGAAGCTAGCGAACAATAACTAGCGAACAATAAGCCAGCGAACAATAAGGCGATATATCTAAAAACCGAAAAAATGAATAAGACATCAACGGCCGTTAAATGAAAAATATTTAAACAGGCAGAAATTCCGTCCAAATATTGCAATTTCAACTCAAACATGAAATGGTATTTATCCCATCCATTGATAAAACAAGTCACATCTCTTTTTAGGCTAATATTCAGTACCACAGTACATCTGCATCTGTCAACGGATTATTTGTAGGTGTAAAACCACCAATGCACCCACTTCCATTTAGAACGTATGTAAAAGTAGTCCTTCCCTGTAAAATACAGCACCTTTGATGTCATTGTTTAATTGAACTAAGATACACATTTGCAGAAATGGGGGTTGGCCTATTCCATGGCTTCTTGAGAAAAATAATGAGGGGTGTCACGGGGTATGACTATATAGGTCTTGTAGAGGAGAAACAGGCGCATCTTTTGCGCAAGGTATCGAAGGGCGCTATGTTCAAAAATCTGAAACTAGAGCTCAAAATTTGAAAAAAAATTGTTAAAAACACGGAGAATGGCTTATTCCATGGCTTCTAGAGAAAAATAATCAGGGGTGTCACGGGGTATGACTATATAGGTCTTGTAGAAGAGAAACAGGCGCATCTTTTTCGAAAGGTATCGAAGGGCGCTATGTTCAAAAATCTGAAACTAGAGCTCAAAATTTGAAAAAAAATTGTTAAAAACAGGGGGGTTGGCCTATTCGATGGTTTCTAGAGAAAAATAATGAGGGGTGTCACGGGGTATGACTATATAGGTCTTGTAGAGGAGAAACAGGCGCATCTCTTGTGCAAGGTATCGAAGGGCGCTATGTTCAAAAATCTGAAACTAGAGCTCAAAATTTGAAAAAAAATTGTTAAAAACAGGGGGAATTGCCTATTCCATGGCTTCTAGAGAAAAATAATGAGGGGTGTCACAGTGTATGACTATATAGGTCTTGTAGAAGAGAAACAAGCGCATCTTTTGCGCAAGGTAACGAAGGGCGCTATGTTCAAAAATCTGAAACTAGAGCTCAAAATTTAAAAAAAAACATTATAAAAAACAGGGGTTGACCTATTCCATGGCTTCTAGAGAAAAATAATGAGGGGTGTCACGGGGTATGACTATATAGGTCTTGTAGAGGAGAAACAGGCGCATCTCTTGCGCAAGGTATCGAAGGTCGCTATGTTCAAAAATCTGAAACTAGAGCTCACAATTTGAAAAAAAAGTGTTAAAAACAGGGGGGTTGGCCTATTCCATGGCTTCTTGAGAAAAATAATGAGGAGTGTCACGGGGTATGACTATATATGTCTTGTAGAGGAGAAACAGGCGCAACTTTTGCGCAAGGTATCGAAGGGCGCTATGTTCAAAAATCTGAAACTAGAGCTCAAAATTTGAAAAAAAATGTTAAAAACAGGGGGTTGGCCTATTCCATGGCTTCTAGAGAAAAATAATGAGGGGTGTCACGGGGTATGACTTTATAGGTCTTGTAGAGAAGAAACAGGCGCATCTCTTGTGCAAGGTATCGAAGGGTGCTATGTTCAAAAATCTGAAACTAGAGCTCAAAATTTTAAAAAAAATTGTTAAAAACAGAGGGGTTGCCCTATTCCATGGTTTCTAGAGAAAAATAATGAGGGGTGTCACGGGGTATGACTATATAGGTCTTGTAGAGGAGAAACAGGCGCATCTTTTGCGCAAGGTATCGAAGGGCGCTATGTTCAGAAATCTGAAATTAGAGATCAAAATTTGAAAAAAAAGTGTTAAAACAGGGGGGTTGGCCTATTCCATGGCTTCTTGAGAAAAATAATGAGGAGTGTCACGGGGTATGACTATATAGGTCTTCTAGAGGAGAAACAGGCGCAACTTTTGCGCAAGGTATCGAAGGGCGCTATGTTCAAAAATCTGAAACTAGAGCTCAAAATTTGAAAAAAAATGTTAAAAACAGGGGGTTGGCCTATTCCATGGCTTCTAGAGAAAAATAATGAGGGGTGTCACGGGGTATGACTATATAGGTCTTGTAGAGAAGAAACAGGCGCATCTCTTGTGCAAGGTATCGAAGGGCGCTATGTTCAAAAATCTGAAACTAGAGCTCAAAATTTTAAAAAAAATTGTTAAAAACAGGGGGGTTGCCCTATTCCATGGTTTCTAGAGAAAAATAATGAGGGGTGTCACGGGGTATGACTATATAGGTCTTGTAGAGGAGAAACAGGCGCATCTTTTGCGCAAGGTATCGAAGGGCGCTATGTTCAAAAATCTGAAATTAGAGATCAAAATTTGAAAAAAAAGTGTTAAAAACAGGGGGGTTGGCCTATTCCATGGCTTCTAGAGAAAAATAATGAGGGGTGTCACGGGGTATGACTATATAGGTCTTGTAGAGGAGAAACAGGCGCATCTTTTGCGCAAGGTATCGGAGGGCGATATGTTCAAAAATCTGAAACTAGAGCTCAAAATTTGAAAACAAATTGTTAAAAACAGGGGGGTTGGCCTATTCCATGGCTTCTAGAGAAAAATAATTAGGGGTGTCACGGGGTATGACTATATAGGTCTTGTAGAGGAGAAACAGGCGCATCTTTTGCGCAAGGTATCGAAGGGCGCTATGTTCAAAAATCAGAAACTAGAGCTCAAAATTTGAAAAAAAATTGTTAAAAACAGGGGGAATTGCCTATTCCATGGCTTCTAGAGAAAAATAATGAGGGGTGTCACAGGGTATGACTATATAGGTCTTGTAGAAGAGAAACAAGCGCATCTTTTGCGCAAGGTAACGAAGGGCGCTATGTTCAAAAATCTGAAACTAGAGCTCAAAATTTGAAAAAAAACATTATAAAAAACAGGGGTTGGCCTATTCCATGGCTTCTAGAGAAAAATAATGAGGGGTGTCACGGGGTATGACTATATAGGTCTTGTAGAGGAGAAACAGGCGCATCTCTTGCGCAAGGTATCGAAGGTCGCTATGTTCAAAAATCTGAAACTAGAGCTCACAATTTGAAAAAAAAGTGTTAAAAACAGGGGGGTTGGCCTATTCCATGGCTTCTTGAGAAAAATAATGAGGAGTGTCACGGGGTATGACTATATAGGTCTTGTAGAGGAGAAACAGGCGCAACTTTTGCGCAAAGTATCGAAGGGCGCTATGTTCAAAAATCTGAAACTAGAGCTCAAAATTTGAAAAAAAATGTTAAAAACAGGGGGTTGGCCTATTCCATGGCTTCTAGAGAAAAATAATGAGGGGTGTCACGGGGTATGACTTTATAGGTCTTGTAGAGAAGAAACAGGCGCATCTCTTGTGCAAGGTATCGAAGGGCGCTATGTTCAAAAATCTGAAACTAGAGCTCAAAATTTTAAAAAAAATTGTTAAAAACAGAGGGGTTGCCCTATTCCATGGTTTCTAGAGAAAAATAATGAGGGGTGTCACGGGGTATGACTATATAGGTCTTGTAGAGGAGAAACAGGCGCATCTTTTGCGCAAGGTATCGAAGGGCGCTATGTTCAGAAATCTGAAATTAGAGATCAAAATTTGAAAAAAAAGTGTTAAAACAGGGGGGTTGGCCTATTCCATGGCTTCTTGAGAAAAATAATGAGGAGTGTCACGGGGTATGACTATATAGGTCTTCTAGAGGAGAAACAGGCGCAACTTTTGCGCAAGGTATCGAAGGGCGCTATGTTCAAAAATCTGAAACTAGAGCTCAAAATTTGAAAAAAAATGTTAAAAACAGGGGGTTGGCCTATTCCATGGCTTCTAGAGAAAAATAATGAGGGGTGTCACGGGGTATGACTATATAGGTCTTGTAGAGAAGAAACAGGCGCATCTCTTGTGCAAGGTATCGAAGGGCGCTATGTTCAAAAATCTGAAACTAGAGCTCAAAATTTTAAAAAAAATTGTTAAAAACAGGGGGGTTGCCCTATTCCATGGTTTCTAGAGAAAAATAATGAGGGGTGTCACGGGGTATGACTATATAGGTCTTGTAGAGGAGAAACAGGCGCATCTTTTGCGCA
Source organism: Mytilus californianus (assembly GCF_021869535.1). Classification (NCBI taxonomy): domain Eukaryota; kingdom Metazoa; phylum Mollusca; class Bivalvia; order Mytilida; family Mytilidae; genus Mytilus; species Mytilus californianus. Next base: position 56,301,198 of record NW_026262604.1, read on the forward strand.
AGGTATCGAAGGGCGCTATGTTCAAAAATCTGAAATTAGAGATCAAAATTTGAAAAAAAAGTGTTAAAAACAGGGGGGTTGGCCTATTCCATGGCTTCTAGAGAAAAATAATGAGGGGTGTCACGGGGTATGACTATATAGGTCTTGTAGAGGAGAAACAGGCGCATCTTTTGCGCAAGGTATCGGAGGGCGATATGTTCAAAAATCTGAAACTAGAGCTCAAAATTTGAAAACAAATTGTTAAAAACAGGGGGGTTGGCCTATTCCATGGCTTCTAGAGAAAAATAATTAGGGGTGTCACGGGGTATGACTATATAGGTCTTGTAGAGGAGAAACAGGCGCATCTTTTGCGCAAGGTATCGAAGGGCGCTATGTTCAAAAATCAGAAACTAGAGCTCAAAATTTGAAAAAAAATTGTTAAAAACAGGGGGAATTGCCTATTCCATGGCTTCTAGAGAAAAATAATGAGGGGTGTCACAGGGTATGACTATATAGGTCTTGTAGAAGAGAAACAAGCGCATCTTTTGCGCAAGGTAACGAAGGGCGCTATGTTCAAAAATCTGAAACTAGAGCTCAAAATTTGAAAAAAAACATTATAAAAAACAGGGGTTGGCCTATTCCATGGCTTCTAGAGAAAAATAATGAGGGGTGTCACGGGGTATGACTATATAGGTCTTGTAGAGGAGAAACAGGCGCATCTCTTGCGCAAGGTATCGAAGGTCGCTATGTTCAAAAATCTGAAACTAGAGCTCACAATTTGAAAAAAAAGTGTTAAAAACAGGGGGGTTGGCCTATTCCATGGCTTCTTGAGAAAAATAATGAGGAGTGTCACGGGGTATGACTATATAGATCTTGTAGAGGAGAAACAGGCGCAACTTTTGCGCAAAGTATCGAAGGGCGCTATGTTCAAAAATCTGAAACTAGAGCTCAAAATTTGAAAAAAAATGTTAAAAACAGGGGGTTGGCCTATTCCATGGCTTCTAGAGAAAAATAATGAGGGGTGTCACGGGGTATGACTTTATAGGTCTTGTAGAGAAGAAACAGGCGCATCTCTTGTGCAAGGTATCGAAGGGCGCTATGTTCAAAAATCTGAAACTAGAGCTCAAAATTTTATAAAAAATTGTTAAAAACAGAGGGGTTGCCCTATTCCATGGTTCCTAGAAAAAAATAATGAGGGGTGTCACGGGGTATGACTATATAGGTCTTGTAGAGGAGAAACAGGCGCATCTTTTGCGCAAGGTATCGAAGGGCGCTATGTTCAGAAATCTGAAATTAAAGATCAAAATTTGAAAAAAAAGTGTTAAAAACAGGGGGGTTGGCCTATTCCATGGCTTCTTGAGAAAAATAATGAGGAGTGTCACGGGGTATGACTATATAGGTCTTCTAGAGGAGAAACAGGCGCAACTTTTGCGCAAGGTATCGAAGGGCGCTATGTTCAAAAATCTGAAACTAGAGCTCAAAATTTGAAAAAAAATGTTAAAAACAGGGGGTTGGCCTATTCCATGGTTTCTAGAGAAAAATAATGAGGGGTGTCACGGGGTATGACTATATAGGTCTTGTAGAGAAGAAACAGGCGCATCTCTTGTGCAAGGTATCGAAGGGCGCTATGTTCAAAAATCTGAAACTAGAGCTCAAAATTTTAAAAAAAATTGTTAAAAACAGGGGGGTTGCCCTATTCCATGGTTTCTAGAGAAAAATAATGAGGGGTGTCACGGGGTATGACTATATAGGTCTTGTAGAGGAGAAACAGGCGCATCTTTTGCGCAAGGTATCGAAGGGCGCTATGTTCAAAAATCTGAAATTAGAGATCAAAATTTGAAAAAAAAGTGTTAAAAACAGGGGGGTTGGCCTATTCCATGGCTTCTAGAGAAAAATAATGAGGAGTGTCACGGGGTATGACTATATAGGTCTTGTAGAGGAGAAACAGGCGCATCTTTTGCGCAAGGTATCGAAGGGCGATATGTTCAAAAATCTGAAACTAGAGCTCAAAATTTGAAAACAAATTGCTAAAAACAGGGGGGTTGGCCTATTCCATGGCTTCTAGAGAAAAATAATGAGGGGTGTCACGGGGTATGACTATATAGGTCTTGTAGAGGAGAAACAGGCGCATCTTTTGCGCAAGGTATTGAAGGGCGCTATGTTCAAAAATCTGAAACTAGAGCTCAAAATTTGAAAACAAATTGTTAAAAACAGGGGGGTTGGCCTATTCCATGGCTTCTAGAGAAAAATAATGAGGGGTGTCACGGGGTATGACTATATAGGTCTTGTAGAGGAGAAACAGGCGCATCTTTTGCGCAAGGTATCGAAGGGCGCTATGTTCAAAAATCTGAAACTAGAGCTCAAAATTTGAAAACAAATTGTTAAAAACAGGGGGGTTGGCCTATTCCATGGCTTCTAGAGAAAAATAATGAGGGGTGTCACGGGGTATGACTATATAGGTCTTGTAGAGGAGAAACAGGCGCATCTCTTGCGCAAGGTATCGAAGGGCGCTATGTTAAAAAATCTGAAACTAGAGCTCAAAATTTGAAAAAAAATTGTTAAAAACAGGGGGAATTGCCTATTCCATGGCTTCTAGAGAAAAATAATGAGGGGTGTCACAGGGTATGACTATATAGGTCTTGTAGAAGAGAAACAAGCGCATCTTTTGCACAAGGTAACGAAGGGCGCTATGTTCAAAAATCTGAAACTAGAGCTCAAAATTTGAAAAAAAACATTATAAAAAACAGGGGTTGGCCTATTCCATGGCTTCTAGAGAAAAATAATGAGGGGTGTCACGGGGTATGACTATATAGGTCTTGTAGAGGAGAAACAGGCGCATCTCTTGCGCAAGGTATCGAAGGTCGCTATGTTCAAAAATCTGAAACTAGAGCTCACAATTTGAAAAAAAAGTGTTAAAAACAGGGGGGTTGGCCTATTCCATGGCTTCTTGAGAAAAATAATGAGGAGTGTCACGGGGTATGACTATATAGGTCTTCTAGAGGAGAAACAGGCGCAACTTTTGCGCAAGGTATTGAAGGGCGCTATGTTCAAAAATCTGAAACTAGAGCTCAAAATTTGAAAGAAAATGTTAAAAACAGGGGGTTGGCCTATTCCATGGCTTCTAGAGAAAAATAATGAGGGGTGTCACGGGGTATGACTTTATAGGTCTTGTAGAGAAGAAACAGGCGCATCTCTTGTGCAAGGTATCGAAGGGCGCTATGTTCAAAAATCTGAAACTAGAGCTCAAAATTTAAAAAAAAATTGTTAAAAACAGGGGGGTTGCCCTATTCCATGGTTTCTAGAGAAAAATAATGAGGGGTGTCACGGGGTATGACTATATAGGTCTTGTAGAGGAGAAACAGGCGCATCTTTTGCGCAAGGTATCGATAGGCGCTATGTTCAAAAATCTGAAATTAAAGATCAAAATTTGAAAAAAAAGTGTTAAAAACAGGGGGGTTGGCCTATTCCATGGCTTCTTGAGAAAAATAATGAGGAGTGTCACGGGGTATGACTATATAGGTCTTCTAGAGGAGAAACAGGCGCAACTTTTGCGCAAGGTATCGAAGGGCGCTATGTTCAAAAATCTGAAACTAGAGCTCAAAATTTGAAAAAAAATGTTAAAAACAGGGGGTTGGCCTGTTCCATGGCTTCTAGAGAAAAATAATGAGGGGTGTCACGGGATATGACTTTATAGGTCTTGTAGAGAAGAAACAGGCGCATCTCTTGTGCAAGGTATCGAAGGGCGCTATGTTCAAAAATCTGAAACTAGAGCTCAAAATTTAAAAAAAATTGTTAAAAACAGGGGGGTTGCCCTATTCCATGGTTTCTAGAGAAAAATAATGAGGGGTGTCACGGGGTATGACTATATAGGTCTTGTAGAGGAGAAACAGGCGCATCTTTTGCGCAAGGTATCGAAGGGCGCTATGTTCAAAAATCTGAAACTAGAGCTCAAAGTTTGAAAAAAAATTGTTAAAAACAGGGGGAATTGCCTATTCCATGGCTTCTAGAGAAAAATAATGAGGGGTGTCACAGGGTATGACTATATAGGTCTTGTAGAAGAGAAACAAGCGCATCTTTTGCGCAAGGTAACGAAGGGCGCTATGTTCAAAAATCTGAAACTAGAGCTCAAAATTTGAAAAAAAAATGTTAAAAACAGGGGGTTGGCCTATTCCATGGCTTCTAGAGAAAAATAATGAGGGGTGTCACGGGGTATGTCTATATAGGTCTTGTAGAAGAGAAACAGGCACATCTTTTGCGCAAGGTATCGAAGGGCGCTATGTTCAAAAATCTGAAACTAGAGATCAAAATTTGAAAAAAAAGTGTTAAAAACATGGGGTTTGGCCTATTCCATGGCTTCTAGAAAAAAATAATGAGGAGTGTCACGGGGTATGACTATATAGGTCTTCTAGAGGAGAAACAGGCGCAACTTTTGCGCAAGGTATCGAAGGGCGCTATGTTCAAAAATCTGAAACTAGAGCTCAAAATTTGAAAAAAAATGTTAAAAACAGGGGGTTGGCCTATTCCATGGCTTCTAGAGAAAAATAATGAGGGGTGTCACGGGGTATGACTTTATAGGTCTTGTAGAGAAGAAACAGGCGCATCTCTTGTGCAAGGTTTCGAAGGGCGCTATGTTCAAAAATCTGAAACTAGAGCTCAAAATTTTAAAAAAAATTGTTAAAAACAGGGGGGTTGCCCTATTCCATGGTGTCTAGAGAAAAATAATGAGGGGTGTCACGGGGTATGACTATATAGGTCTTGTAGAGGAGAAACAGGTGCATCTTTTGCGCAAGGTATCGAAGGGTGCTATGTTGAAAAATCTGAAACTAGAGCTCAAAATTTGAAAAAAAAGTGTTAAAAACAGGGGGGTTGGCCTATTCCATGGCTTCTACAGAAAAATAATGAGGAGTGTCACGGGGTATGACTATATAGGTCTTCTAGAGGAGAAACAGGCGCATCTTTTGCGCAAGGTATCGAAGGGCGCTATGTTCAAAAATCTGAAACTAGAGCTCAAAATTTGAAAAAAAAATGTTAAAAACAGGGGGTTGGCCTATTCCATGGCTTCTAGAGAAAAATAATGAGGGGTGTCACGGGGTATGTCTATATAGGTCTTGTAGAAGAGAAACAGGCACATCTTTTGCGGAAGGTATCGAAGGGCGCTATGTTCAAAAATCTGAAACTAGAGATCAAAATTTGAAAAAAAAGTGTTAAAAACATGGGGTTTGGCCTATTCCATGGCTTCTAGAAAAAAATAATGAGGAGTGTCACGGGGTATGACTATATAGGTCTTGTAGAGGAGAAACAGGCGCATCTTTTGGACAAGTTATCGAAGGGCGCTATGTTCAATAATCTGAAACTAGAGCTCAAAATTTGAAAAAAAATTGTTAAAAACAGGGGGGTTGGCCTATTCCATGGCTTCTAGGGAAAAATAATGAGGAGTGTCACGGGGTATGACTATATAGGTTTTGTAGAGGAGAAACAGGCGCATCTTTGGCGCAAGGTATCGAAGGGCGCTATGTTCAAAATCTGAAACTAGAGCTCAAAATTTGAAAAAAAAATTGATAAAAACAGGGGGGTTGGCCTATTCCATGGCTTCTAGAGAAAAATAATGAGGGGTGTCACGGGGTATGACTATATAGGTCTTGTAGAGGAGAAACAGGCGCATCTTTTGCGCAAGGTATCGAAGGGCGCTATGTTCAAAAATCTGAAACTAGAGCTCAAAATTTGAAAAAAAAATATTAAAAACAGGGGGGTTGGCCTATTCCATGGCTTCTACAGAAAAATAATGAGGGGTGTCACGGGGTATGACTATATAGGTCTTGTAGAAAAGAAATAGGCGCATATCTTGCACAAGGTTTCGAAGGGCGCTTTGTTCAAAAATCTGAAACTAGAGCTCAAAATTTGAAAAAAATTGTTAAAAACAGGGGAGTTGGCCTATTCCATGGTTTCTAGAGAAAAATAATGAGGGGTGTCACGGAGTATGACTATATAGGTCTTGTAGAGGAGAAACAGGTGCATCTTTTGCGCAAGGTATCGAAGGGCGCTATGTTCAAAAATCTGAAACTAGAGCTCAAAATTTGAAAAAAAAGTGTTAAAAACAGGGGGGTTGGCCTATTCCATGGCTTCTACAGAAAAATAATGAGGAGTGTCACGGGGTATGACTATATAGGTCTTCTAGAGGAGAAACAGGCGCATCTTTTGCGCAAGGTATCGACGGGCGCTATGTTCAAAAATCTGAAACTAGAGCTCAAAATTTGAAAAAAAAAATGTTAAAAACAGGGGGTTGGCCTATTCCATGGCTTCTAGAGAAAATTAATGAGGAGTGTCACGGGGTATGACTATATAGGTCTTGTAGAGGAGAAACAGGCGCATCTTTTGCACAAGGTATCGAAGGGCGCTATGTTCAAAAATCTGAAACTAGAGCTCAAAATTTGAAAAAAATTGTTAAAAACAGGGGGGTTGGCCTATACCATGGCTTCTAGAGAAAAATAATGAGGGTGTCACGGGTTATGACTATATAGGTCTTGTAGAGGAGAAACAGGCGCATCTCTTGCGCAAGGTATCGAAGGGCGCTATGTTCAAAAATCTGAAACTAGAGCTCAAAATTTGAAAAAAAATGTTAAAAACAGGGGAGTTGGCCTATTCCATGGTTTCTAGAGAAAAATAATGAGGGGTGTCATGGAGTATGTCTATATAGGTCTTGTAGAGGAGAAACAGGTGCATCTTTTGCGCAAGGTATCGAAGGGCGCTATGTTGAAAAATCTGAAACTAGAGCTCAAAATTTGAAAAAAAAGTGTTAAAAACAGGGGGGTTGGCCTATTCCATGGCTTCTACAGAAAAATAATGAGGAGTGTCACGGGGTATGACTATATAGGTCTTCTAGAGGAGAAATAGGCGCATCTTTTGCGCAAGGTATCGAAGGGCGCTATGTTCAAAAATCTGAAACTAGAGCTCAAAATTTGAAAAAAAAATGTTAAAAACAGGGGGTTGGCCTATTCCATGGCTTCTAGAGAAAAATAATGAGGGGTGTCACTTGGTATGTCTATATAGGTCTTGTAGAAGAGAAACAGGAACATCTTTTGCGCAAGGTATCGAAGGGCGCTATGTTCAAAAATCTGAAACTAGAGATCAAAATTTGAAAAAAAGTGTTAAAAACATGGGGTTTGGCCTATTCCATGGCTTCTAGAAAAAAATAATGAGGAGTGTCACGGGGTATGACTATATAGGTCTTGTCGAGGAGAAACAGGCGCATCTTTTGCACAAGTTATCGAAGGGCGCTATGTTCAAAAATCTGAAACTAGAGCTCAAAATTTGAAAAAAAATTGTTAAAAACAGGGGGGTTGGCCTATTCAATGGCTTCTAGGGAAAAATAATGAGGGGTGTCACGGGGTATGACTATATAGGTTTTGTAGAGGAGAAACAGGCGCATCTTTGGCGCAAGGTATTGAAGGGCGCTATGTTCAAAAATCTGAAACTAGAGCTCAAAATTTGAAAAAAATTTGATAAAAACAGGGGGGTTGGCCTATTCCATGGCTTCTAGAGAAAAATAATGAGGGGTGTCACGGGGTTTGACTATATAGGTCTTGTAGAGGAGAAACAGGCGCATCTCTTGCGCAAGGTATCGAAGGGCGCAATGTTCAAAAATCTGAAACTAGAGCTCAAAATTTGAAAAAAAATGTTAAAAACAGGGGGGTTGGCCTATTCCATGGCTTCTACAGAAAAATAATGAGGGGTGTCACGGGGTATGACAATATAGGTCTTGTAGAAGAGAAATAGGCGCATATCTTGCACAAGGTTTCGAAGGGCGCTATGTTCAAAAATCTGAAACTAGAGCTCAAAATTTGAAAAAAATTGTTAAAAACAGGGGAGTTGGCCTATTCCATGGTTTCTAGAGAAAAATAATGAGGGGTGTCACGGAGTATGTCTATATAGGTCTTGTAGAGGAGAAACAGGTGCATCTTTTGCGCAAGGTATCGAAGGGCGCTATGTTGAAAAATCTGAAACTAGAGCTCAAAATTTGAAAAAAAAAGTGTTAAAAACAGGGGGGTTGGCCTATTCCATGGCTTCTACAGAAAAATAATGAGGAGTGTCACGGGGTATGACTATATAGGTCTTCTAGAGGAGAAACAGGCGCATCTCTTGTGCAAGGTATCGAAGGGCGCTATGTTCAAAAATCTGAAACTAGAGCTCAAAATTTGAAAAAAAAATGTTAAAAACAGGGGGAATTGCCTATTCCATGGCTTCTAGAGAAAAATAATGAGGAGTGTCACGGGGTATGACTATATAGGTCTTGTAGAGGAGAAACAGACGCATCTTTTGCACAAGGTATCGAAGGGCGCTATGTTCAAAAATCTGAAACTAGAGCTCAAAATTTGAAAAAAAATTGTTAAAAACAGGGGGGTTGGCCTATTCCATGGCTTCTAGAGAAAAATAATGAGGGGTGTCACGGGGTATGACTATATAGGTCTTGTAGAAGAGAAACAAGCGCATATCTTGCACAAGGTTTCGAAGGGCGCTATGTTCAAAAATCTGAAACTAGGGCTCGGAATTTCAAAAACAATTTGGGAAAAACAACTGGAATTTGCCTATTCCATAGCCTCTGGAAAAAATAATGAGGGATGTCGCGGGGTAAGACTATAAAGGTCTTGTAGAGGGCACACAGGCGCAAATCTTCAAGAGGTGCTATGTTTAATTATGTCGAAAGGAACTAAAATTTAGTGAGGAACAAAGCCAACTCAAATGTCAGACAAGAACGTGAAAATCGTGAAAAAGACATATTAGAGTCAGCAAAGAAGAATTTCTTGTCATATGAAGTCGAAATGAAAATCCAAATTCCCCCATCCGAATTATATGATGAAAGAGATTGTAAAATGTGTTATGTAAGTACTGATAAAGAGAAGGCTGAACACTGTCTGAATTTTTTTCAAGGGTATTTCGAAAAAGAAAACGATGAAGATGAAAGAACTTTAGTGCAAAGGCCAGCTGGTATACAACCTAAAAATCTATATACTATTACAGACTTAATAGACAGTCTACTTTGTTTTATTTTCAAAAGTCTATTTATATCAGAGGTTTTGTACCAGAATAAAACAAAATCGGCAAACAGTACTGAGTTGTTAAACAAATATGATAGTAAAACTACATACAGACCAGTTAACTTTATCATTGACAATCCAAGCGCCACATTCTTATAGACGGTATAAGTACCATCGTCCACGTGCGTGCATTGTCTGATATAAATAAATGTTTACTAGGCAAAAATAGAAACGTTACACTGGTTTTTAATTAAAAGAATTTACATACATTAATTTATAATATTTTCAAGTTTAAAACTAGTGACCTGAATGATTTATCTATCATTTACTAATTTGTTAAAAATTCGAAGACGACGTTACGTCATTTTCTGATTTTAAACAAATAAGCATTTTTTCAAACATTTACCTGTATCAAGATGGAATTGAGTTGTCCTTTTGGTCATTAAATGTGTCGAGCACTATTGTTAACAAAAGGTCGCATTAAAAAATTGAAAAAGTTACACGTAAGTCAATGCCACGTCTACGTCATAATGAGAGAGAACGAGCTATTGTGTTGTAAGCAGCAAAAATAACTCTAATACAGGTTGCAAATCATCCCAATGTCTCTAGAATGAATATTGAAAGGTTTAAGACTCGTCTTAGAGATACTGGCACGACAAATAATCGTCCCCGAGGTTGCAGGCAACGTGAAACGAAGTTACGTCAAAACAGTCACATCCGCATTATTCATCTCCGGAATCGATTTGTAAACTTGTCACAAACAGCACGACAAACTCATGGAAGAAACAAAGACAGGCTTTATTCCCAAACAGTTTGTAACCGACTGCATCAAGTTTGCCTAAGAGCTCATCGTCCGTTGAAGGGGCCTATCCTTACGCAACGTCACAGGATGTCGCGACTTGAATGGACTCGGGTACGTATTCGATGGAATAGGCTAACATGGAGACAAGTCCTTTTTACCGATGAATAGAAATTCAACTTGACATTTAGCGACGGCAAAGCCAGTGTCTACCGGAGGTGCAATGCATGATTTTCTGATGCGTGCGTACAGGAAACGGATCTGTTTGAGGGTGGCGGAATTATTGTATGGGACGGAATAACCTACCAGGAACGCACCGATCTGACAATTATTGAAGGTAACCTAAATGCAAAAAGGTATAGGAACGAAATTCTGGCTCCACTCGTTCTCCCGTTTCTCCGAAGTCATCGTTTTGACCACGTTTTTCAGCAGGACAACGCCCGTTGTCACGTGGCACACATTTCAATGATTTTTTGGAGAATAATCACATTCGTGTGTTGCTGTGGCCAGCAATGTCTCCAGATTATCGCCAGTAGAACATTTTTGGGACGAACTTGGACGACCCATCAGAAAGAGCCAAAATCCATTGGAAACGCTCGCCAATCTCCGAATAGCATTTTTCAGGGAATGTCACAACACAAACGGCCATTGATAAAGAGGGATGATCATGGGTAGATCCTTCAAATACTGGAACATGAACGACAACCATATCACCATTCTTAAAGCTCCGAGGGCCAGTTCGGATGCTGTAATGAAATGAAGCAATCAAAGAACATGAGAAAAAATAATGGACAAGCTGGACAAGTGTGACCACAAACTCAAACATGCAGAACCATTTGATTAGTTAACTTCACGAAAATAAAATGGCAGAGGACAAGGTGATGAATGTTTGGTATGCAAAGAAATAGTAAGAACAAGAAAGAGAAATTCAATAGATTGACGGAGTGAGATGTGTTAAAATAAACTAGAGTAGATATCGAGATCTTAAAAATTGAGGGTAATACGTTGCATCATAATCATACCTCTCGTAAATATCACACACATGACGTTTACTATGTGTCGCACCTAATGTAATGTCACGTCACTTTGACATGTTACTATGACTAGTACATCTATCACATAGTCAAGAAGTCTTTTATTTCTATCTTAAGAAGGGAAAATGGATACAAAGCTGAAAGCCATTCGTTTCGGACATAAACGAGCACTTACAAGACTTTGGAAGAATTTTGGAGACATAACTGCAGAGATAGTTTCGATATAGAAATTGAGGAAGTCACAGCTATTTTAGATTCCGTGTCACAGAAAAGTGATATGCAGAAAGGTCTTAATGAAAGAAGCTTGCTCGGATGAAGACGTGGTGGAAGAAATTCAGCAAACAGTTCAGTACATGTTCGTTTACATTAAAAAAACCGTCAAATTAAAAACTCATTCAATCCTCACAATCAACTAGTCATAATTTACCCGTCAATACTACCGTTTTTCAAGCTAGTCATTTTACTCCCTCTGATACACCCATACATATCATGATTTCACCTACAGGCAATAGTGTACCCGCAAGCGACTCCTCTCAATAGAACCCGCACGCCAATTAATTCAGGTCGACACCTCTTGTACAATAAATGCAGCATAGTTTTATACTAGTAACCCTGCTATATCAGAGAAAACCGTTAAACCCATTGTTTACTAGTAACCTTTACATTCTCATAACCTTTACAGTCTTGGAGAATCATCAAGAATATAGACCTTCTTGAGAGGTTAGTTTAAACATAGTTATTTTTAGTGGATTTGGAAACAAGTTATTGTAACTTATATTAATCATATTCCTCTCTACTTTGCTGGTGCGAATGCTGCCTTGTAGCGGCATTAGCCTGGTCTCTTTCGAAATCTACAAGGTTGTCTTTTACGTGCAGTGATATGGATCTCTCTTAATGCGGGTCAGCCGTTTATCGTACCCTTCCGACAAACTATCATCGTTCCTGAAGACAATACTCGCAAATGGTGTCAAGGCAGAGCCGAAAATTTGGTCCCTGAAATTTTCTCCCAGGAACAGAGATCGAACCACGAACCTTTGTGTTTGAAAAGAGAGGTTGTGACTCCATGTCTAATTGTTTGATCCAAGAAATAAATGACTGAGATTACCTATCCATTTCTCAAAGAGATCATTGACATCACCCCGATTTCGCCTTCGCAATACCTTATCGATGCGGTACGAGGTATTCAGAAGTTCTGGAACCCTGTATTTCCTCATCGTTGAAATCATGGGAATTGGTAAACACGCGGATCCGACCCTGCTGTATAGTAGGCATGTCTGCATACAAGTTACAGTACACCTTATTTTCTTTCATATTTCTTATGACTTACTGCCAAAGGTCTTAAGTCGATCTCTGTTTGGTGGTGTTTTGTTGGTTAACGAGATCATCTAAAGTACCAATCGCGCATGTGCGCGTTCATTTGGCTTTAAAGTATTTGATCATCTTCCCATCATGGTGTGGTCCCAGTGGTCGAGAAAACCCGGCTTTCCTCCATTCTGGCGGGATCAACGTCGTGTTTTCGGCATAGCACTTTGACCTCTTTGTTGTGGAATTCAGTAACCTTTTCCGTCCATAGTTTTATGAAAATGTTTGACTTAAATACGGTATAAAAAAAGCAACCTGGATCGTCATACCTTCTTGGTCTTTGGCGGCACTAAACAGTCGTATTTGGCAAGGAAAACATTGATGATGCTAAGAATAAACGTGAATTCTTTGTTCTGTTGAGATAGAACTGTAATCCAAGTTTCACCTAAGCGAACAGCGTTCAGGCATCGTTTCTCGAATTTACGTCGAAATGTTTTATCCGTCCAACGAACCTTTCTATTGAGACGCCCAGACCAAATTGAACTTTTTTGCCATTTTTAAGCACAAATCCTGCATAGGGACCCCAACCTCAAACATAAAATGCAAATTCATTGTGTTTCAACTAGTCTAAGGATAGAAACAAGAATATGGCTTTTTGTAAACAATGGTAGAGACACCTTAAAGGGATGTAATCCTAGGGTAGATACAAGTATGTCTTTCACACAAAACGTCAGAGATACCCCAGCCCCAAACACCTTAGAAGGAAGCACCCCTTCAATTGATACAAATAAAGGGATGGCATCCAATAGTGTTGATATGAATATGGATCAGTTCATAGATTTCTTTCTTGAGAATGAAGAACCAAAAACTTGCGGCGCATCACTGAAGAGGAAGAATGGACAGTTCTGCAAGAGTAAACCGGGAAAAGATGGGCTCTGCTGGAGACACAGCAAAGAACCACGTCAGCAGGAGAAGGAAGAGGATACCCCAGTTGGAGGGAAAATCGTGGTGAAAGCCACCATGAAAGAACTCCGAGAAATCGCGAAGAAGGAGGGACTTAAGGGATACAGTAGGAAACCCAAGGGGGAATTGGTAAAGTTAATCGAGGACAAAACCGCCCACAAATTTACTCGCGAAGAGGTTTTCACCAAAAAGGAACGAAAGACCATTGCCAAAAGACGGGGAATCACCAACTATTCCCGACTAGCGAGAGCTGCTCTGACTGAGCTGGTGAAACATGATATCGAAAATGCACCCATCGAAGAGGAAATCAAAATTGTCGACCGACGCAATGCATTGAAAGGTGTATTTGGTACAGTCACCATTGAACCACTCAAGCAGCATAATTTGGAAACGTTTTTCCAGATCAGCCGAGGAACCATTTCCAATGAAATCAAAAGTACCCTCACCCAAGAGAAAGCATTGAAGGTGCAAATAGCATTAAAAGAAGAGTTAGTGAAATCAAACCCTGCAACCGGAGAGAATATCTACGTATATCCCACCTTCAGATCATGTCAGGTTACGATCACCCACTCATCAGACCTCGATTTCGAGATTTCCCTTGTGGCAGAGAAGGTTCAGGAAAATATGGCCAAGTATATGCGCGATGGTAGTGGATGGACATTTAAAAAGATCGATAAGCTAGAAATCCACTTGAACAAATTCAAACCACTCGCCGGGAAGTCTTACATCCCACTCCCACAGAAGCTCACCCAAAAGAAAGCTATCATCAATGTGAGAAATGAAGATGATCATTGCTTCAAGTGGGTGGTGTTATCAGCACTTTACAATCCGGAAGTAGACAGGAAATCAGCAAACCGAGTCACACAGTACAAACAGTGGGCAGGCGAGCTTAACTTTGATGGGATTGAATTCCTAGTTTCCCTCAAGGCAATTAACAATTCGAGCGGCAAAATCCAAACCTCAACATTAACGTTTTTGGCTACGATGGTGTTAAGAAAGGTGAAGATGAAGAGGAGGATCTTTAAGTATATCCCCTGAGAATATCGGAGAACACCGGAGAGAAACACATAGACCTCATATTTTTTACCCATAATGACAAGCAGCACTACTGCTGGATTAAGAGCCTTTCACGCCTTCTGACCTCTCAAGTGACAGGACACAAAGAATCAGTATACTTCTGCCGTAGGTGTTTGTGTCACTTTTCCAGACAGGACATCCTAGACGAGCACATGGAATATTGCAGTCAGAAAAAGCCGATCAGAATCGAGATGCCGGAAGAAGGAACCTTCATCAGTTTCCAAAACTACCAACGCCAGATGAGGGTACCATTCATAATCTATGCGGATTTTGAGTGCTTTAGGGAAAAAAGGGACACCTGCCAGCCAGATCCATCACGAGCCTACACCAAGGCATATCAACTGCATCAGCCATCTGGATTCTGTTACCGCATAAAATATGTCAACGGTGACTACAAAGATTCAGTCGTTTACTTTTCCCACAGGAGGGTTTGAATGGGTAGATCCAGAGGAGATCGACGAGATGTTAAAATATTCAGAAGATCATAAATATGGGGCGTTAGTAGAAAGTGATCTAGAATATCCTCAACACCTTCACGATAGTCATAACGACTACCCTCTCGCGCCGGAAGCCATGGAAATCGACGGAGTTCGTAAATTGGTACCTCATCTAGGCAAACGCGAAAAATATAGCCTTCATCTTCAGAACCTCCAATACTATATCTCCCAGGGAATGATCTTGAAAAATGTTCATCGGATCATCTGATTTGAACAATCCCCATGGCTTAAACCGTATATCGACCTGAATACCGAACTCAGAGCTCAGGCTACAAGCGATGCTGAGAAGGGTTTTTACAAACTCATGAATAACTCAGTGTTTGGAAAAACGATGGAGAATATTCGAAAGAGGGTCGATGTTCGACTGGTGAACAGTGAAAAACAAGCCCTAAAACTGGTGTCGAAGCCCAATTTTGATCGCCGGGTCGTATTCAATGAAAATCTGGCAGCCGTTCACAAGAGAACCAAGCTGAAATTCGACAATCCATAAAATTGAGAATGGAAATGGGGAATGTGTCAAAGAGACAACAACCCGACCATAGAACAGACAACAGTAGAAGGTCACCAACAGGTCTTCAATGCAGCGAGAAATTCCCGCACCCGGAGGCGTCCTTCAGCTGGCCCCTAAACAAATATATATACTAGTTCAGTGATAATGAACGCCATACTAAACTCCAAATTGTACACAAGAAACTAAAACTAAAAATAATACAAGACTAACAAAGGCTAGAGGCTCCTGACTTGGGACAGGCGCAAAAATGCGGCGGGGTTAAACATGTTTATGAGATCTCAACCCTCCCCCTATACCTCTAGCCAATGTAGAACAGTAAACGCATAACAATACGCACATTAAAATTCTGTTCAAGAGAAGTCCGAGTCTGATGTCAGAAGATGTAACCAAAGAAAATAAACAAAATGACAATAATACATAAATAACAACAGACTACTAGCAGTTAACTGGCATGCCAGCTCCAGACTTCAATTATACTGATTGAAAGATTATGTCTTCATCATATGAATATCAGGCACAATCCTTCCCGTTAGGGGTTTAGTATCATACCATCATAACATATATGAGAAGAACATAACCCGTGTCATGCCAACAACTGGTTTTTAAATAAATGTGTTTAGTGCCGATGCAAAGACCCTATAAGTGAATCAATATTAACGCCAAAATATGCAATCTTTAATGACCTGACAACAGTATCGTAACTATATCCCTTCTTAATAAGTCTATTTAAAGGTTTTGCTAGCTTCAGAGGTGAATACTGACATTTTTGTGCTTTATAAAAAATATTTCCATAAAAAATTGGATGTGAAATACCTGAACGTATAAGAAGTCTGCATGTTGAGCTATATTTACGAATGATGTCCTTATACCGATGATAAAATTTAGTAAATGTTTTGACTAGTTTGTGATATCGAAAACCCTGGTGTAATAATTTTTCAGTAATACATAAATTTCTCTCGTTAAAATCGAAAACATTGTTACATACACGAGCGAATCGTACAAGTTGAGATATATAAACACCGTAAGATGGTGACAAGGGAACGTCACCATCTAAAAATGGATAATTAACGATAGGAAATGAAAAATCATCTCTTTTATCATATATTTTAGTATTAAGCTTTCCGTTAATGATATAGATATCAAGATCGAGGAAAGGGCAGTGGCCATTGTTAGTATTAGCTTTATTTAAAGTAAGTTCAACAGGATAAATTTCTTTAGTATACATACTGAAGTCGTCATTATTGAGAGCCAAAATATCATCCAAATATCTAAAAGTATTATTAAATTTGTGTATCAGATGTTGTTTCGATGGGCCTTTGCTGATTTTTGTCATAAATTGTAACTCATAGCAATACAAAAAAAGGTCCGCAATAAGTGGTGCACAGTTAGTCCCCATTGGAATTCCGATAACCTGACGATATACGGAATCTCCAAAGCGAACAAAAATGTTATCTAGTAAAAAATCAAGGGCATATATAGTATCAAAGCATGTCCAATTGACATAGTTTTTTTGTTTATTGCTACTAAAAAATGACCTAAAAGAGTTTGAACATATATATTCATATTCACAGTCTACTTAGGAGCAAGTATCCTGGACATCTCAAAGCTCCTGATGTATAAATTCCATTACGGTTTCATACAGGAGACGTATGGTGATAACGCCCGGCTACTGTTTACCGATACAGATAGCTTGGCCTATGAAATTCAGACCGAGGAATTTTACAAAAATGTTACCCCCATGTTCAGGAAAAAATCGATACCTCGAACTATCCAGCTGACCACCCTTCAGGAATTCGACATCAGTTTTAGGGCTTGTTTTTCACTGTTCACCAGTCGAACATCGACCCTCTTTCGAATATTCTCCATCGTTTTTCCAAACACTGAGTTATTCATGAGTTTGTAAAAACCCTTCTCAGCATCGCTTGTAGCCTGAGCTCTGAGTTCGGTATTCAGGTCGATATACGGTTTAAGCCATGGGGATTGTTCAAATCAGATGATCCGATGAACATTTTTCAAGATCATTCCCTGGGAGATATAGTATTGGAGGATCTGAAGATGAAGGCTATATTTTTCGCGTTTGCCTAGATGAGGTACCAATTTACGAACTCCGTCGATTTCCATGGCTTCCGGCGCGAGAGGGTAGTCGTTATGACTATCGTGAAGGTGTTGAGGATATTCTAGATCACTTTCTACTAACGCCCCATATTTATGATCTTCTGAATATTTTAACATCTCGTCGATCTCCTCTGGATCTACCCATTCAAACCCTCCTGTGGGAAAAGTAAACGACTGAATCTTTGTAGTCACCGTTGACATATTTTATGCGGTAACAGAATCCAGATGGCTGATGCAGTTGATATGCCTTGGTGTAGGCTCGTGATGGATCTGGCTGGCAGGTGTCCATTTTTTCCGTAAAGCACTCAAAATCCGCATAGATTATGAATGGTACCCTCATCTGGCGTTGGTAGTTTTGGAAACTGATGAAGGTTCCTTCTTCCGGCATCTCGATTCTGATCGGCTTTTTCTGATTCCATTACGGTTTCATACAGGAGACGTATGGTGATAACGCCCGGCTACTGTTTACCGATACAGATAGCTTGGCCTATGAAATTCAGACCGAGGATTTTTACAAAAATGTTACCCCCATGTTCAGGAAAAAATCGATACCTCGAACTATCCAGCTGACCACCCTTCAGGAATTCCATCCGGCGTCAACAAGAAGATAATTGGAATGTTTAAGGACGAATGTGATGGTTAAAGTATGACTGGCTTCGTGGGACTTCGACCAAAATTATATGCGTACAAAATGGATGATGGAGACACTACCAAGAAAGCAAAGGGAGTTACAAAGGCTGTCATCAAGCATCATATTACCTTTGACGACTATAAGAGATGTTTTGACACCCAGCAGGAAATATACCGACCGATGAATATTTTCCGAAGTTACCGCCATCAGATCTACACTCAGGAGATCAACAAGGTTGCACTTTCGGCTAAAGATACCAAGCGACACATTCTCCCCGACGGAATTAGCACCCTTCCTCACGGACATTATAAAATTGAGGAGCAACACCGCCTGCAATAAATAAAGTATGGGTAAAACTCATAAAAGAATGAAATACCTCGAGGTGCACAATGTAGTTCTTCCCCACAAGCCTCTGTCGAATAAGGAATTGGAGAATGCCGTCACAGCCCTAGGAATCCCAAGTTTTAGAGGGGTGTTTATGCGAGATACCCTACCACCCAGTCCGCGCCGCATCGAATGTGGAATCTTGAATCATGATAGCTGGGAGGGTCCTGGAACGCATTGGACTTGCTGGTATAAACGTGGACCGGTAAAGTATTACTTTGACTCTTATGGATTGCCACCGCCTGCAGAGATGGTGAACTACTTACAGCCTGAAATTCGATATAGCACCGACAAATTACAGCAACGAGGCTCGGTGGTGTGTGGTCACGTTTGCCTATTCGTGTTGAAAGTGTTGGCGACTGGAAAATCGCTGGAAGATACAATCTTCTCACTCTATAAATAAAAGGATAAGTTTGGATCTCATGCAAGAAAGCGCGCATCCCTTTGGCGAATGCTGCAGGATTTGGATATGAACGACAATCTCATTACTAGCCTAGGATATCCCAAGGACAGCTCGGATGCCGTGACAAAACGTTGATTGACCCAACAGTTGAACGATGGTATAAAAGACATCAATGATCTAGAGGCTGCGCTCGAAGCAATCTCGAAAGAGCTTGAGGTGGAGAAGAAACGTTTAAACGGCATCGAGAAAGATGTGGCGAAGTGCTTGCCTTCGACCGGGGGAAGGGTAAATGGTGAAATAGATATGCTGGGACACCCAATCACCAATCTCCCAACTCCAAAATCAGCCAATGAACCTATGACTAAAGGCTGGTATGCAAAGAACTGGCAGGAACTTGTCATGAGCCTCACCGGTAAGATAAACGATCTCGAAAAGAAGATTTAGAGAGAAAGGTCACGGCGCGAGCTTGATGTTGCGTCTGAAGAGGATAAACACATTAATAGGATTAAGGAACTCTTGGGGTAATCTCAACAACCTTTTCCGTCCTGATTGAAAGGATGGGAAAGCTTGAAAGCTTGACATTATTGTACATCTGACTTTTTGATCCAAGAGTTAAACTCTGCAGGATAACCCTCCTTCCACTTCACAAACACCTCATTAATCCTGTTCTTGGTTCGCCTGCGGAGGATCTTTTCTATGCGGTAGACGTCCTGATCAGTCTTCTGAAGTTCGGGCTCATAGAAGGATCCCTGAATTTCCTCCCCATTTAAATCCTTGAGATGATAAATGGGTGGTCGGGTGGAAAGAACTTGAGACACCTCGAAAACTTCCTTGGTCCAGCACGGTGTGTGACCCTTCTCAAATGTGCCTTTCTTCTTGGTAATTCGAACCTTATCACCTATACGAAACCGTGCCTGCTGCATGGGAGGGAGGTCTCCATACAAATTCCAATACACCTTGTTTTCATGTTTTTTGAGGCTTGCAATCACAGGAGTCATTTTAATGGATCTATGTTTGGCGGTATTGTACTGGTGAACAAGATCATCCAACACATTGATGTAGGTGCGTGTAGAGTTGGCTGAGAAATATTTGAACATTTTCTCTTTCATGGTGCGATTCCAGCGCTCGACAACACTCGACTTCTCCTCATTCTCAGTGGAGTAGAGCTCAATATCATGCTTTTGGAGCAGCTGCTTTACATCCTTGTTGTAAAACTCAGTACCTGTGTCTGTCCACAATTTCTCAGGAACGCGCTCCTTGAACACCGCTTGAAAGGCATCCCGCACCGTCACCCCCTTCTTGTTTTTGAGTGGTATCAACCAGCCATATTTGGAGAAGACATCGATGATGCTCAGGATGAACTTATTTCCTTTGCTGTCCCTGGAAAAGGCACTCATATCAACAAGGTCGGCCGCCCAGGTCTCATCCACACCACCCACTACCACACGGCGTTTCTGAAACTTGCGTCGAACAGGTTTGTGCAACTCTTCAGCTAAATCATCGGTCCAGCGAACTTCTTTTTTTTTTTAATACCCAGACCAAATCGAGCTTTGGTACCGATGATGGGTCCGATGATGCTGCGGTCCATGCGTTCGCGTGTGGTAGTGTTGAGAATGGTGTTAAGCGAGGCTAGCATAGCTTTGTCACAGATGGAGTTGCGTGCGGCTGTATCCTTGTGCTGGGCATAACAGAGATCGTGGTGATATGCAGCATGGTGAACTCGATTAATGGGTTTTGACTAAGCCTTCGGGCTGCCATCGGGGAGTAGCCGCTTGCTAAGTTTAGTCCCTGGTCCGGTGAAGTTGTGTCCGGGCAGATGCATTTCCATGGGTAATCGGTTGATTAGTTTGTTCATGAACCCTGCACCGGTTGTAGCAACAAACTGAGACTTCTTGGCACCGCACACCTTGCAGTTGCCGAACTTCCTCCATCGCCCGTTGCTGGTAATTGTCTCGCCAGGGTTAACTGTGTCCGTCTTTCTACGACATTTCACGCAGAAGATCATCGCTATTTTATTTAAATAAATGAACGTCGAAGACATTTCCTACAGTACCAACGCCCCCAAAAGGAGCAATCACTACCTCCTACCGCAGCGGTCGATCAGAGTGTTGATCATTGGGAAGTCGGACTGTGGTAAGACAACGCTGTTGAACAACCTACTCCTGCGCGATGGATGGCTCGACTACGATCGATTGTACGTTTTCGGAAAATCGCTTCACCAGCCCATCTACCAGCTGTTGCAGCAAGCGCTGGGAAAAGGCTTCCCTAAGGAAGATATCCGAGACCTCCTACAGTGCAAGGGCAAGTCACCCTACTCGTTGATCGATGTGGTCAACGCCTTACCACAACCACGACACCCAAATGGTATCGACACTTTTTTCGTCAAGCAAGGGAGCGATGTACCAGACCCCCGAGAACTTTACCCCAGCCGCAAGAACCTCATAGTGTTCGACGACTTGATGCTAGGCAAACAGAACACGTATGAAGATTACTACGTGCGCGGTCGCCACAACAACGTCGATTGTTTCTACCTGTGCCAGATCTACTTCAAACTGCCCCGACAATCGATCCGAGAAAATGCAAACTTTATCTGTCTCTTTCAGCAAGATGCTAAGAATCTCGATCATATCCGGCGTGACCACTGCAACGATCTTACCAAGTAACAATTTGACGCTCTGTGTAAGCATTGCTGGTCCTAACCGTATGGATTTGTAACCATCGATCTCACGAGCCCCAAGTCAGCAGGGAAATACCGATACAAATTAGATGAGTTCTATGAGGTATAAGATAAAGAATGGATCAGTTTGAAGATTTCTTCCTGCAAATGGAGTATGAAGACACAGAGGAACACCAGCCCTACAAGTTTAAGTGGCACTGCAAATGTAAGTTCGAGTGGGACTCAGTCGATATGAGGAGTATGTGTTGGAAGTGTGGTCGCACGATCCCCCGCCCGATCGATAGCGGTGTATGTGATTTCGACGCATGAAACTCTGGCCGCCAGTATGGTAAGGTGAGCGCTTTCCTCTACCCCAATGCCCTACCAAGACGATCCGAGGCCACCAGTGTACACACCCATGCCAACCGCGTAAAGACCTATGCCTAAGACACTTGAAGCTTTCGAAGAGAATACAACCATACTCGTTACCCCCATTGTTTCAACAACTTTTTAAACGCTAAATGAGAGATATTTTTTCAAACGCTATAAGGTGTTTGGAAAAACGTCTATAAACGCTATGGGGCGTTTAACAGCGTTCGCTCCTATAAATAAATGACGTTTATCAAGATTACCGACCCTAAGCAGCGTGAGGCGCTTGCCAGGGAAATGCAAGACACCAAGCGGAAAATTCAAGCCAGTAATATGCAGCATCGTCTCGACAAGATTGGACTTAGCCGAGATCTTTCCAAGGTGTTTAAGCCTGTGGTTGAGGCTCAGCGAGAGGTAGCTTCACAGATCACCAAAACAATCGCAGACCTTCCTGCAGCAGTGCCAGCCCTTCCTCCTCCACCGCCCGAGTTTGCCGACCCACTACCCATCGCACCAGCTACATACACCGTCCTTGGACCCCGAGCCCGGCAGTATTTGCAGCTCAGTATGACTGCTTCCGCCGACCACACCTTTGGATTGCGATCTGAAAACGATAGTATCTTTATCGGAAGCTCACCAGTTACTTTTGACGGTGATGATATTTTCGTGGATGGTGTGAGGTACAAAGGAACCCTTGGTCTCTGGGAACTCATGGTGAAAAAGAATCCAGAATCGTTCGAGCCCGACGACCTAGAGGACTATGCACAGATTCTAAAAAGTTCCGGTGCCATGTATCAAGGCAATTCCACCCTTTTGAGAACCCCGAAGGCGAATAAGGGTTACAAGTGGAAGGAAATCGTGTCCCACATCTACCAAAAGAATAAGTTTGGCAGTGGGCTGCAAACCGTGTTTGACCTTCAAACTTCAAGCAGCTTCTCGATCGCTTGGAACTGTGTGCCGCAGCATACCGAGCAAAAAATAATGGTGTGAGCAACGAAATTGTGTCGATTATCGATGCTATGAGAAAGGGTAGACATATCAGCATCGAGGAATATAAGGCGCTTCATCGTAGCATCCTATAAATAAATGTTGCAAATCAAAAAAGGTTACGCTCGAAAGTACGCCTACGGCGGTAGAGGACTGTTTGACACAATCGCCAGTTTGGCTGGACGCATGTTTACTTCCTCTGCCGCCAAAACCCTAGGAAGTAAGGCCGTGAGTGCTGCTACCAATGCAACCTTGAAAGGTGTTGAAAATGGGGCCTCCAAAGCCGTCGACCATGTGGTTGATAAAGTGACCCGCCCCAGGAAACGCAATAAACCCCCCCCCCCCCCCCCCCCAACAGTCAAGTGTTCAACGCAAGAAGCCAGAGCAAGTTCGGTTGAACAATCTTATCTCCGGCTCTGGTATCAAAACCATCCACGACTTCGTCCAACGCTATAAAAAATTACATAATGTCTGACATCCTTACAATTACCGAAGGGTTGACCTTCCACGAAAGTCTCCAGGAATATCAGGTTCGAGAATACGAACCACAAGCCGGTGCCCAGCTGAACAGTGCCGGTTTTGAAATCCGAATCAACATCGAAACCCAGGATTTGTTCCTACACCCCGACGAGAGTTATCTCTTGGTAGAAGGACGGCTCCTAAAGAACGACGGCACTGCATATGCCGACGCTGATCTCGTGTCCCTCGTCCATAATGGTATCATGTATCTCTTCAGAACCATCAGCTATCGACTCTCCGGCCAGCAAATCGAGCACATCAACGACCCCGGCGTCGCCACCACCATGATTGGAATGTTGACCTACCCCGACGACTTTTCCATATCACAAGGTCTCAACCAACTGTGGTTCAAGGATTCCTCCATCGACGCCCATGCAAACAACACCAGCTTTGTAGCGCGCCGTGGCTACATCATTGCCAAGCCGGCAAACAAGGGGTCGTTTTCATTCGCCATCCCCCTGAAGCACATTTTTTGGTTCGCTGATGACTACGACAAGATCGTGTACGGGTTCAGGCATAAAATCACACTCGTGCGCGATTCCACGCCGTCGACGTGGGAAAAGTTGTCCTGCGTAAGATCTCATGGTTCGTCCCCCACGTCACTCCTTTAGACGAAATCAAGATGCAGCTATACAAAACCATTCAGAGTAAAGCGAAGATCAACTGTGGATTTCGAATGAGACAGTGCGATTCCATAGCCGTCCCCCAAGCCTCACAGTTAAGCTGGCGCTTATCTGCCAAGGGCGGTCGCGAGAAGCCCAGGAACATCATCGTTGCCTTCCAAACCGAGAGAAGTGGGAACCAGGAGCGCAAAGTTGTTGTGTTCGATTTCTGTCGATTGCAAAACATCCATGTCACTCTCAACGCTGGACTCTACCCGGCCGTCGACTACAATGCCGTTTTCACCGAAAACAGGGTAGCCAGAGTGTTCAAAGAGGCTGCTGACTTCAGGAAGAAATTACACAACATAGACACCCTCCTCAGCAACGGTGGCATCAACCCCTCTGACTTCATCGATCTGTACCCCTTGTTTGTCATTGACGAGAGTCACCAGTCCGAGTGGCTGAAAGAATCCACGGTGGACATTCAGATCCGGGCCCAGTTCGAGCGTAACGTGGAGGCAAACACCAGAGCATTTGCACTTATCATTTCCGACAGAATCCTACAGTTTGAATCCGATGGTCAGAAGATGAACGTTGTGTTCTAAAAGTAAAAAATGGATAAAATTTACTCCTCTTTGCAGCCGCCCTGTCGAAGTCTATGCGATCGTGGTGAAGGCTGGTAGACAACTCAAGGAGCAGTATGACGGTATCGAAGAGTGGAAGCAAAAATATGTGACAATGGTGTACCATAAATAAATGGATAACACATTTTTGCGACGAATTGCAAACAACACTGACCCCAAACATGCCAAACAGGGGTTCTCGTTCATCGTCTCTGGAAACGATAGTCAAATCCTTACCTGGTTCAACCCCCTACTGGAAATCAAGGAATCCAAGACCTATGAGATGGCATTAGTGAACCTGGAAACCTATAACTCCATCCCCAACATTCATACAGGTAACAATTCCTTCCGCTACTCCCCCGACGATGGTGCCAACTGGTTTCCCATCGCACTGAGCACAGGTTTCTATGACATCGAAGACATCAACAATTTGATCCAGCGGCGGCTACGGCTCAACAAACACAAAACAAAGATCATCATCGATGTCAAACGGGCGACCCTAAGAGCAACGCTAACCCTCGCCAGACACTATCAAGTATACTTCAACGTTGTCAATAGCATCAACACCGTCTTGGGATTCAAGCGGCAGATTTACACATTCGATATGATCACAGATGGCTATACAGAAGGGGAACACATTGTAAATATCATCAACATCAACAGCATTCTGGTGAATAGTGATATCATCCATGGAAGTTATGTGAATGGTACACAGCAGTCTACCATCTACAGCTTCTTTCCTGCAGACGGTCCTGGTATGAAGATAATTCAAACCCCCAAGAATCTAGTATACTTGCCGGTGACTTTGCGAACCATCAATCGCATGCAAACGTATCTCACCGATCAAGATGGTAGGCCCATCGATTTCAGGGGTGAATATCTCACCATCCGCTTTCATCTTCGTGAGGTATAAATAAATGACTTATCACGAACATGGTTTGACCTTGACAAAAGGTCAAGCTGATAAACTACAACGGGCTGTCAAGCAAGGTTGTCCGGTCTCCATTCGTTTGTCCCACGCAAACCTGCAAGGTGAACACAAGATGTGGCTCACCTCTCGGCAGGTTCAAAAGATTATTAAGCTTCTCCAGAAAGGTACTGGTGGTATGAATCTGTAGCTGAGTGCCGCCCAAATGAAGGAAGACATGCAAAAAGTAGGTGGATTCCTACCCATGTTGGCAGGGCTGGTAATGAGGGCACTTCCCATGGTAGCTAAGACAATTCTATCTGCCTTGGGTGTTGGAGCCTTGAGCGGTCTGGGTGGTGTAGCCATTAACAAGGCCTTAGGGTCTGGATTGTACCTGAAACGTGGTGGGTGTGTTTATACCGTGAAACCTAGTGGCAACGGTCTCTACCTCAAACCCTCAAACGCATGGATCACCTATGGTGATGGACTCTACTTAAAGCGTGGTCAACAATTCCACGACGGAGCCGGTCTGATCTTAGGTGCTAACAGCCCTTCAAAAACATTCCCCTCCTCGGTATGCTCATATAAATAAATGGATGATTTAGATTCTGGATACCGGCAGACCAGAGTCGAATGTATGGAAGACCAACTCAACGCGGATATTCTTAAGTATCAACGTACCTTGAAGATCTACAAACGACTCGATAAAGTACTGTCTATAGCACAAGGTGTGTGTTCCGTAGCCAGTTTGATGTTGACCAGCTGCACCATGGGTTCAGCTTTGACCGGTATAGGTATTATAGCCTCCCTTCCCCTAGGATCCCTTGCTTGATTGAGTGCCACTGGCGTGATGGTACTCACACTGATCTCAGGGCGTATCATGAAAAAGAAGAAAAAACACAGCGACACCTAGCGATTGGCACAGTCCACAAAATCCTTGGATGAACAATGTATTAGTACTGCTTTGGCTGATGATGAACAAATTGATGATGCTGAGTTTGGTAAGATCGCAAGAAAATTCAGCTGCGACAACCTTCCACCACTTTTAGTGAGGACCATAATGCGCATGCGCCGTAAAAACGTCACACATCATTCCATTACGCTTCACTACACACATCGTTTCACGATGTGCTCCGTTCTGCTTCATTTCACGATGTGCTCTGTTTAAAGCATAAAAAAAATAAAAACAAAAAAACTTTCCGATCCGGCAGAAATGTCGGATTGGATAATTTTTTTTGTACCCCACCCACCCCATTTTTTATTTATTTTTTTTTTTTTTTTGAATTAATTTCTTACAAGATCGCAAGAAAAGTACTCCTGTTTGGTCTTTTTACTAACTTTTAAGCCTGTACTTCTCACGAAGGCTCCTTCCAAGGGTTCCTTCTCTCTGTTCAGACTACTGCAGGCCCATACCCTTGTCGTTTCTCCTTCTTTGTTTTTTCAAGGTGAGGATCTTACTCCTCCCAAACTTCCCATCTACTTCTACCACTTCTAGGATTTTATATTTTACCCAGGTTGGGAGTTCCTTCCATTTTAGGGTTTCCAGGCTCTGGTCCTTTGCCTTTTCCTCGAAAACATTATCATTAATAAAATCGTCGTCTACGATTTTTGAAATTCTGAGTTCCTCTATCTTTTGTACGAAAGCCATATTTTTCTATCTACCCCTAGGATTACATCCCTTTAAGGTGTCTCTACCATTGTTTACAAAAAGCCATATTCTTGTTTCCACCCTTAGACTAGTTGAAACACAATGCATTTGCATTTTATGTTTGAGGTTGGGGTCCCTATGCAGGATTTGTGCTTAAAAATGGCAAGTGCGGCAGAATCCCCCTTTTTACACTACTACCCACCATTATTTTTCTGTAGAAGCCATGGAATAGGCCAACCCCCTGTTTTTAACATTTTTTTTTTTAAATTTTGAGCTCTAGTTTCAATTTTTTTAACATAGCGCCCTTCGATACCTTGAGCAAAAGATGCACCTGTTTCTCTTCTACAAGACCTATATAGTCATATCCCGTGTCACTCCTCATTATTTTTCTCTAGAAGCCATGGAATAGGCCAACCCCCCTGTTTTTAATAATTTTCTTTCAAATTTTGAGCTCTAGTTTCAGATTTTTGAACATAGCGCCCTTCGATACCTTGCGCAAAAGATGCGCCTGTTTCTCCTCTACAAGACCTATATAGTAATACCCCGTGACACGCCTAATTATTTTTCTCTAGAAGCCATGGAATAGGCCGACCCCCCCCCCCCCCCCGTTTTTTTAACAATTTTTTTTCAAATTTTCAGCTCTAGTTTCAGATTTGTGAACATTGCGCACTTCGATACCTTGCGCAAAAGATGTGCATGTTTCTCCTCTACAAGACCTATATAGTCATACCCCGTGACACCCCTCATTATTTTTCTCTAGAAGCCATGGAATAGGCCGAACCCCCCCCCCCCCCCCCCCCCCGTTTTTTTAACAAGTTTTTACAAATTTTGAGCTCTAGTTTCAGATTTTTGAACATTGCGCACTTCAATACCTTGCGCAAAAGATGCGCCTGTTTCTCCTCTACAAGACCTATATAGTCATACCCCGTGACACCCCTCATTATTTTTCTGTAGAAGCCATTGAATAGGCCAACCCCCTGTTTTTAACATTTTTTTTCAAATTTTGAGCTCTAGTTTCAGATTGTTGAACATAGCGCCCTTCGTTACCTTGCGCAAAAGATGCGCCTGTTTCTCTTCTACAAGACCTATATAGTCATACCCCGTGACACCCCTCATTATTTTTCTCTAGAAGCCATGGAATAGGCCATTCCCCCTGTTTTTAACAAATTTTTCTCAAATTTAGAGCTCTAGTTTCAGATTTTTGAACATAGCGCCCTTCGAAACCTTGCGCAAGAGATGCGCCTGTTTCTCTTCTACAAGACCTATATTGTCATACCCCGTGACACCCCTCATTATTTTTCTGTAGAAGCCATGGAGTAGGCCAACATCCCTGTTTTTAACATTTTTTTTCAAATTTTGAGCTCTAGTTTCAGATTTTTTAACATAGCGCCCTTCGATACCTTGCGCAAAAGATGCGCCTGTTTCTCTTCTACAAGACCTATATAGTCATACCCCGTGACACCCCTCATTATTTTTCTCTAGAAGCCATGGTATAGGCCAACCCCCCTGTTTTTAACATTTTTTTTCAAATTTTGATCTCTAGTTTCAGATTTTTGAACATAGCGCCCTTCGATACCTTGCGCACAAGATGCGCCTGTTTCTCCTCTACAAGACCTATATAGTTATACCCCGTGACACCCCTCATTATTTTTCTCTAGAAACCATGGAATAGGCCATTCCCCCTGTTTTTAACAATTTTTTTTCAAATTTTAAGCTCTAGTTTCAGATTTTTGAACATAGCGCCCTTCGATACTTTGCGCAAGAGATGCGCCTGTTTCTCCTCTACAAGACCTATATAGTCATACCCCGTGACACCCCTCATTATGTTTCTCTAGAAGCCATGGAGCAGGCCAACCCCCCTGTTTTTAATATTTTTTTTCAAATTTTGAGCTCTAGTTTCAGATTTTTGAACATAGCGCCCTTCGATACCTTGCGCAAAAGATGCGCCTGTTTCTCCTCTAGAAGACCTATATAGTCATACCCCGTGACACTCCTCATTATTTTTCTCAAGAAGCCATGGAATAGGCCAACCCCCTGTTTTTTATAATTTTTTTTTCAAATTTTGAGCTCTAGTTTCAGATTTTTGAACATAGCGCCCTTCGTTACCTTGCGCAAAAGATGCGCTTGTTTCTCTTCTACAAGACCTATATAGTCATACCCCGTGACACCCCTCATTATTTTTCTCTAGAAGCCATGGAATAGGCAATTCCCCCTGTTTTTAACAATTTTTTTTCAAACTTTGAGCTCTAGTTTCAGATTTTTGAACATAGCGCCCTTCGATACCTTGCGCAAAAGATGCGCCTGTTTCTCCTCTACAAGACCTATATAGTCATACCCCGTGACACTCCTCATTATTTTTCTCTAGAAGCCATGGAATAGGCCAACCCCCCTGTTTTTAACACTTTTTTTTCAAATTTTGATCTCTAATTTCAGATTTTTGAACATAGCGCCCTTCGATACCTTGCGCAAAAGATGCGCCTGTTTCTCCTCTACAAGACCTATATAGTCATACCCCGTGACACCCCTCATTATTTTTCTCTAGAAACCATGGAATAGGCCAACCCGCTTGTTTTTAACAATTTTTTTTCAAATTTTGAGCTCTAGTTTCAGATTTTTGAACATAGCGCCCTTCGATACTTTGCGCAAGAGATGCGCCTGTTTCTCCTCTACAAGACCTATATAGTCATACCCCGTGACACCCTTCATTATTTTTCTCTAGAAGCCATGGAGCAGTCCAACCCCCCCTGTTTTTAACATTTTTTTTCAAATTTTGAGCTCTAGTTTCAGATTTTTGAACATAGCGCCCTTCGATACCTTGCGCAAAAGATGCGCCTGTTTCTCCTCTAGAAGACCTATATAGTCATACCCCGTGACACTCCTCATTATTTTTCTCAAGAAGCCATGGAATAGGCCAACCCCCTGTTTTTTATAATTTTTTTTTCAAATTTTGAGCTCTAGTTTCAGATTTTTGAACATAGCGCCCTTCGTTACCTTGCGCAAAAGATGCGCTTGTTTCTCTTCTACAAGACCTATATAGTCATACCCCGTGACACCCCTCATTATTTTTCTCTAGAAGCCATGGAATAGGCAATTCCCCCTGTTTTTAACAATTTTTTTTCAAACTTTGAGCTCTAGTTTCAGATTTTTGAACATAGCGCCCTTCGATACCTTGCGCAAAAGATGCGCCTGTTTCTCCTCTACAAGACCTATATAGTCATACCCCGTGACACTCCTCATTATTTTTCTCTAGAAGCCATGGAATAGGCCAACCCCCCTGTTTTTAACACTTTTTTTTCAAATTTTGATCTCTAATTTCAGATTTTTGAACATAGCGCCCTTCGATACCTTGCGCAAAAGATGCGCCTGTTTCTCCTCTACAAGACCTATATAGTCATACCCCGTGACACCCCTCATTATTTTTCTCTAGAAACCATGGAATAGGCCAACCCCCCTGTTTTTAACAATTTTTTTTAAAATTTTGAGCTCTAGTTTCAGATTTTTGAACATAGCGCCCTTCGATACCTTGCGCAAGAGATGCGCCTGTTTCTTCTCTACAAGACCTATATAGTCATAACCCGTGACACCCCTCATTATTTTTCTCTAGAAGCCATGGAATAGGCCAACCCCCCTGTTTTTAACAATTTTTTTTCAAATTTTGAGCTCTAGTTTCAGATTTTTGAACATAGCGCCCTTCGTTACCTTAAGCAAAAGATGCGCTTGTTTCTCTTCTACAAGACCTATATAGTCATACCCCGTGACACCCCTCATTATTTTTCTCTAGAAGCCATGGAATAGGCCAACCCCCCTGTTTTTAACAATTTTTTTTCAAATTTTGAGCTCTAGTTTCAGATTTTTGAACATTGCGCCCTTCGATACCTTGCGCAAAAGATGCGCCTGTTTCTCTTCTACAAGACCTATATAGACATACCCCGTGACACCCCTCATTATTTTCCTCTAGAAACCATGGAATAGGCCAACTCCCATGTTTTTAACAATTTTTTTCAAATTTAGAGCTATAGTTTCAGATTTTTAAACATAGCGCCCTTCGATACCTTGCGCAAGAGATGCGCCTGTTTCTCCTCTACAAGACCTATATAGTCATACTCCGTGACACCCCTCATTAATTTCTCTAGAAGCCATGGTATAGGCCAACCCCCCTGTTTTTAACATTTTTTTTCAAATTTTGAGCTCTAGTTTCAGATTTTTGAACATAGCGCCCTTCGATACCTTGCGCAAAAGATGCGCCTGTTTCTCTTCTAGGAGACGTTTCTCCTCTAGAAGACCTATATAGACATACCCCGTGACACCCCTCATTATTTTTCTCTAGAAACCATGGAATAGGCCAACCCCCCTGTTTTTAACAATTTTTTTTCAAATTTTGAGCTCTACTTTCAGATTTTTGAACATAGCGCCCTTCGATACCTTGCGCAAAAGATGTGCCTGTTTCTCCTCTACAAGACCTATATAGTCATACTCCGTGACACTCCTCATTATTTTTTCTCTAGAAGCCATGGAATAGGCCAACCCCCCTGTTTTTAACACTTTTTTTTCAAATTTTGATCTCTAATTTCAGATTTTTGAACATAGCGCCCTTCGATACCTTGCGCAAAAGATGCGCCTGTTTCTCCTCTACAAGTCATATATAGTCATACCCCGTGACACCCCTCATTATTTTTCTCTAGAAACCATGGAATAGGCCAACCCCCCTGTTTTTAACAATTTTTTTTCAAATTTTGAGCTCTAGTTTCAGATTTTTGAGCATAGCGCCCTTCGTTACCTTGCGCAAAAGATGCGCTTGTTTCTCTTCTACAAGACCTATATAGTAATACCCCGTGACACCCCTCATTATTTTCTCCAGAAGCCATGGAATAGGCCAACCCCCCTGTTTTTAACAATTTTTTTTCAAATTTTGAGCTCTAGTTTCAGATTTTTGAACATTGCGCCCTTCGATACCTTGCGCAAAAGATGCGCCTGTTTCTCCTCTACAAGACCTATATAGACATACCCCGTGACACCCCTCATTATTTTTCTCTAGAAACCATGGAATAGGCCAACTCCCATGTTTTTAACAATTTTTTTCAAATTTAGAGCTATAGTTTCAGATTTTTAAACATAGCGCCCTTCGATACCTTGCGCAAGAGATGCGCCTGTTTCTCCTCTACAAGACCTATATAGTCATACACCGTGACACCCCTCATTAATTTCTCAAGAAGCCATGGTATAGGCCAACCCCCCTGTTTTTAACATTTTTTTTCAAATTTTGAGCTCTAGTTTCAGATTTTTGAACATAGCGCCCTTCGATACCTTGCGCAAAAGATGCGCCTGTTTCTCTTCTAGGAGACCTATATAGTCATACCCCGTGACACCCCTCACTATTTTTCCCTAAAAGCCATGGAATAGGCCAACCCCCTGTTTTTAACAAATTTTTTTTTCAAATTTTGAGCTCTAGTTTCAGATTTTTGAACATAGCGCCCTTCGATACCTTGCGCAAAAGATGCGCCTGTTTCTCCTCTACAAGACATATATAGTCATACCCCGTGACACCCCTCATTATTTTTCTCTAGAAACCATGGAATAGGCCAACCCCCCTGTTTTTAACAATTTTTTTTCAAATTTTGAGCTCTAGTTTCAGATTTTTGAACATAGCGCCCTTCGATACCTTGCGCAAAAGATGCGCCTGTTTCTCCTCTACAAGACCTATATAGTCATACCCCGTGACACCCCTCATTATTTTTCTCTAGAAACCATGGAATAGGCCAACCCTCCTGTTTTTAGCAATTTTTTTTCAAATTTTGAGTTCTAGTTTTAGATTTTTGAACATAGCGCCCTTCGATACCTTACGCAAAAGATGCACCTGTTTCTCCTCTACAAGTCCTATATAGTCATACCCCGTGGCACCCCTCATTATTTTTCTCTAGAAACCATGGAATAGGCCAACCCCCCTGTTTGTAACAAATTTTTTTCAAATTTTGAGCTCTAGTTTCAGATTCTTGAACATAGCGCCCTTCGATACCTTGCGAAAAATATGCGCCTGTTTCTCTTCTACAAGACCTATATAGTCATACCCCGTGACACCCCTCATTATTTTTCTCTAGAAACCATGGAATAGGCCAACCCCCCTGTTTTTAACAATTTTTTTTCAAATTTTGAGCTCTAGTTTCAGATTTTTGAACATAGCGCCCTTCGATACCTTGCGAAAAAGATGCGCCTGTTTCTCTTCTACAAGACCTATATAGTCATACCCCGTGACACCCCTCATTATTTTTCTCTAGAAGCCATGGAATAGGCCATTCCCCGTGTTTTTAACAATTTTTTTTCAAATTTTGAGCTCTAGTTTTAGATTTTTGAACATAGCGCCCTTCGATACCTTGCGCAAAAGATGCGCCTGTTTCTCCTCTACAAGACCTATATAGTCATACCCCGTGACACTCCTCATTATTTTTCTCAAGAAGCCATGGAATAAGCCAACCCCCATTTCTGCAAATGTGCATCTTAGTTCAATTAAACAATGACATCAAAGGTGCTGTATTTTACAGGGAAGGACTACTTTTACATACGTTCTAAATGGAAGTGGGTGCATTGGTGGTTTTACACCTACAAATAATCCGTTGACAGATGCAGATGTACTGTACGTGGTATTGAATATTAGCCTAAAAAGAGATGTGACTTGTTTTATCAATGGATGGGATAAATACCATTTCATGTTTGAGTTGAAATTGCAATATTTGGACGGAATTTCTGCCTGTTTAAATATTTTTCATTTAACGGCCGTTGATGTCTTATTCATTTTTTCGGTTTTTAGATATATCGCCTTATTGTTCGCTGGCTTATTGTTCGCTAGTTATTGTTCGCTAGCTTCAGCCTGGTTTTGATGTCCGTTGTATGTCCTCTGAAATAAAGACTCCTGGCAAATGTTAATCATACTACCGTTTGATGTCCGTTGTATTTTGTTCTCTGAAATCAAAACTCCTCGCAAATGTTTATCATACTACCGTTTGATGTCCGTTGTATTTTGTTCTCTGAAATCAAAACTCCTTGCAAATGTTTATCATACTACCGTTTGATGTCCGTTGTATTTTTTTCTCTGAAATCAAAACTCCTGGCAAATGTTAATCATACTACCGTTTGATGTCCGTTGTATTTTGTCCTCTGAAATCAAAACTCCTGGCAAATGTTAATCATACTACCGTTTGATGTCCGTTGTATTTTGTTCTCTGAAATCAAAACTCCTGGCAAATGTTAATCATACTACCGTTTGATGTCCGTTGTATTTTGTCCTCTGAAATCAAAACTCCTGGCAAATGTTAATCATACTACCGTTTGATGTCCGTTGTATTTTGTTCTCTGAAATCAAAACTCCTGGCAAATGTATCATACTACCGTTTGATGTCCGTTGTATTTTGTTCTCTGAAATCAAAACTCCTGGCAAATGTTTATCATACTACCGTTTGATGTCTGTTGTATTTTGTTCTCTGAAATCAAAACTCCTCGCAAATGTTTATCATACTACCATTAGATGTCCGTTGTAATTTTTTTTTCTCTGAAATCAAAACTCCTGGCAAATGTGTATCATACTACCGTTTGATGTCCGTTGTATTTTGTTCTCTGAAATCAAAACTCCTGGCAAAATGCAATCAACCTGGGTTACATTATAATGAAGGAAAACAGTTAAAGTAATTTCTGATGATAAGTAGAATTCTTGTGTCGGGACAATATGAATCCATCCACATGCTGCTAGAGATGAAAAGTGTCGTAATGTCTTAGTTTTAAAGTAGTTACTTGAAACAACGTATACGGGATCCGTAACTCTACAATGTTGTGTTTGTGTTACCTTATATTCGGTAAAAAGCTCTTAAGAGCTTATGTTTGTATTGTTATATGTGAACCGAATCAAAATAAAACTTTCGTATTCGTATTGGTATTATATTTACTAGCCGTTACTTGAAACAACGTATACGGAATCCGTAACTCTACATTATATATTTACTAGCCAAACATTATCTCAGTAACTACAGACATAACAAGTCCCGTGTAATTTTTCGATAACCATGCAGAGGAGGAATTACAGCCAGTTGAGTGGCCATGCACAATCTTTAAATCAATAGTATTTCATTTAGCTTATTCACAAATGAACGGAGGTGTATATGATGCTTGAAGAATTAGCTCGTTCACAAGAGGAAGGAAACTATTCTTGGAACCAGTTACAAAATGTATACCGAATATAAATATTCTTCGTAGTCTTGTCAGAAGATTTTTTTTCAGAAGTCACTGTACAAAACCCACTTATCAAAGATACCAGGCTTATACTATTGTACGTCAGACGCGCGTTTCGTCTACACAAGACTCATCGGTGACGCTCGATTCAAAAAAGTTAAAAGGCCAAATCACGAACAAACATGTACAAACACAGCATTAAAATTACTGTCAAAGCTACCAAAACAACCAACAACAAAATACAAATCATTTTTGTCGATGAATAATGTATCGGGGCCTTTTATAGACGGCTATATGGTATGTTTTTTCTCATTGTTGAAGGCCGTACAGTTGCCTATAATTGCTTACATCCAATTTATTTGAACTTTGGTGGATAGTTGTCTCGTTGGCAATTATACCACATCTCCTTATTTTTCTATTAGCATGTAGTGTAAAGCGGAATGATACACAGATAAAATGTACAGCATTGTGACATGTGTAGAAAATGAAATGAATTTACTTGATTATGTTTACATTAATCTAATTTCCTTAGATTTAATCAAGATAAGGTCTATTTAGGGAAAACATTCAACATAAATGTTAAACTGTGTCAATACTCATGGAGATTGTTCGAGATATACTAATAACAATACATGTTTGTTCACTTATAACAAATCAACAATATTTAAATAGTGTATCAAAATTGTCAATGACATATCAATCTGAGGATGACCAAAACACCAAATTGTTTTTCTAAGTCTCCTTTGTTCGTATTTTACAGGATTCATACGGATTTTTTTATGATAAATAAAGTAAGTATAGGCGGTTGATTGAATTTTTGTATTATTTCTGTACATTACAATTCTTATATATTTTTTTTATTAATCCGGATCGAGCACTTACCCATGTTACCATTGACATTCTGTTATCTAGACGAACAAGCACCCAATACCCTATGGAGGTGATTACTTCCAACAACAGTTATAACAAGAAATGAAGTTATAGAATTTTATGCGACTGTCATACAAGTGAGAGGTTTAGCTAGCTATAAAACCTGGTTTAATCCACCATTTTTTACATAAGGAAATGCCTGTACCAAGTCAGGAATATGACAAGTTGTTTTCCATTCGTTTGATTTGTTCAGCTTTTGATTTGGACTTTCCGTTTTGAATTTTCCTTGGAGTTCGGTATTTTTGATATTTAATTTTTTTTTTAATGTATTGCCATCATGAAAGCAACAACTAAATAAACAACAAATATTTAGACCATAGCTAATAATAAACAAACACTTTTTAATAAGTTGGTGCAATTTTGTGTGTGTGTCTTGTTACATTGAAAAAGCAGAGGTAAAATTAACAATAAACATATGTAAAATAATTAAGGGAGCTATCATTTGATTTTTATGATTTTTTAGTTGTAATCTCGGTACTGCCTTTTTATTTTTCACTTTATTCGGTCCTGTCTTTTTCTTTTATTAGTTTATCCTACCTTTTTATACATAATTTGTCATCCTGCCTTTTTTTTTTTTTGCCTAGTTGTTCATCCTGCCTTTTTTTACTCAAAACTTCTGTCCTGCCTTTTTTCAAATTTCATCCTAGCCCCCCATAAAAATCAAATGGTAGCTCCCTAAGTTATACACGATTGTAACATTATGTTAATTAATTCAAGCTTTCAGCATGAAATCCTATATCTATCCTGAAGATAAAATACATTGCAATCAATAATGTTTGTTAAATATACTATTTGTAGTTATTTAGTGATGTTCAAATCTCATAAATCTATTGATGATACAAATCAAGGTAACACACAAATACTGAGGAAATCCCATGAACTCCAAAAGGAGCGAGACGGGCTGTGTTAACAGTGTTAGCGTCTTCTAGTATGCATACATCACCCGCCATGGGAATCAACACTCAAATTGTCACGTGTCGATAAAATTAGAGATTAGACGATTTTTTAGGTATCTAAAGATTTAATACTGCGAAAACACGTCGTTAGTGAGTTGAGACACAGACATATCATATCGGGCAACTAAATCGTATGTAGTGTTGACCTTATTTCTTCCCCAATCGTTAAAAGAACTTCGGGAATGTCCAGATAGCCGATAATCTTCCATCGAAGTTTAATTTTCTTCTACATAGTCCTCACGTCTAATGTTAGATCATTAATTCCAGACCCTGTAATATGCCAAGCACTCAGCGTTTTGACACAATTCTCGATTTATTTTGTATATTTTGAAAGAAATTAGATATGCCCAAAAACGCCATACACTTCAAGTGAAAGTTGATTTATTTTAGGTTCTTCTGCATACGATGATTCTCATGTAAATATGTTTTATTTTGTAGTTTTGACCCAGTAACAAACCCGGAAACATACTTCGTGCTGATCTGAGGATTCAAGCCCTTTATAACTAATTTTCAGTTTTGTTTTATGTAGTAAGGTTATCAATCAGTTCTGCTAACTATTTTGGTTGTCTTAACGACCTTGACTGGCCATTAAGCCCCAGCACGGTCGGGAAGGCGTTTGGTGAGCATTTAGATATTTTGTTGTCGTCAAGCTGGAAAAAGGCGGTCATTTTGGTTTAGCTGGATCGATTTGGTTTGTTGACATTTTAGTTTGGTTTGTAGTTTACTGTCTTCACAACGGCTGTTTCCAGGGCCAGGTTGATCAGCTGGGCAGCCCGCTAACTATGTCGTTGTTTTACTGGTCGAAGCAGAAGGTTGTTCAGGATCGGTGTAGTAGCTCGATATCACGCAATATATCTAGGCTTAGGTTGGGTTCTACCACGGTGGAAAACTGGTCCATTACCCAACACCACGGATACAGGACTCTCGGACGTCAGCGCGGACGGACAAACGGACGACATAACACTTCCCCATCCACAATGGGTTTTGGAGTGTAACGCGGACCATTTATTTGCTGTAAACATGGATTTGTGTGTCGTTGAACCATACGGCCGGCATAACATCTTGTAGTTGGCAGATAATAAGGAACTGATCCAGCACGTCCGTTCAGCTGTAAGGACTGATACGTGACTGATGTGATGATTGGGTGATGAATAACAAGCCAATGTAATTTCTGCTTTCCAAATTTTTGAAGGGGTGTATCATTACAACACAACTCCAATGTAAATTCAAAAAGGAGATCGAAGTCCATAAAAACTGACAAAATCAAACGTTATCAATTGAAAGAACGAGTGAAAAACAACTGTCATATTCCTGACTTGGTTCAGGCATTTTCAAAAGAAAATGGTGGGTTAAACCTGGTTTTATAGCTAGCTAAACCTCCAACTTGTATGACAGTTGTTTATAGTTCCGTTATATTGACAACATTTGGTGAGCAACCCAAACAGACAAGATATGTTAATGTGACACTAATTGGGATCCAGCAGCCAAAACTGTGCAAACATACATCACAACTGACAAAAATTCAAACAAACATACAAATAAATCTAACAAAGAAGTCAACAAAAAAAGGTGTTTAGTTCTTAATAAATTTGACAAAAACGCAAAAAAAAAACAACGTTTTGGTAGTTGATAGAAAATTGACAAGGACGCCTATAAAAAAAGTTTTTGTAGTTGAAAGTACATACCGTATATAGAATATACTTTCACGATACAATACAAATTAAGGAAAATATAAATACAAGGATAAACGAAACCTGGATATAGAATACGCGATCTGTATTTCAACCAGATTGTGCTGTGCTACACCACTATCCTAGATCAGGGGAGGACTGAGAGCTCGTAAACATGTTGAACCTATCTACAGTACTGTTACACCACTATCCTAGATCAAGGGAGGACTGAGAGCTCATCTACATTCTGTATATCATGCCGGTCCAAGTCAGAAGCCTGTGGTTCAGTGGTTGTCGTTGGTTGCTTTCTGTCATATTTGTTTTTCATTTATAGTTTTATTTTAAATTTGGATTTCCCGTTTGAATAGCTTCACATTTTATCATGTCATGGTATTTTATAGCTGACTATATGGTATGGATTTTGCTCATTGCTGATAGACCGTACTGTGGTCTATATAGTTGCTTATATCCACGTCATTTGTTCTCTGTTGGATAGTTGTCTCATTGGCAATCATACCACATCTCCTTGTATTAGATACACATTGAGGGCGTTAGCCCGAATGGGTGTATCTTATTTACATCAAGATATTATTGAAGAATAATAGTTTTCAATAATTTAAGAAGGGGTCTTTCAGCTATTTGATCATATGTTATCGAAAAGCATAACAAATGCAGGGTATCCATTTTCATTTAACGACATCTTGGTATAAATATAGATTCTACAACTGCATCGAGTGCGATACATTATTTATCTACCCGAGACAGTTAAATTTTCAAATTTAAAACGCGAGGCTCGCCGAGCGTTTTAAATATTTGAAATTTAACTGTCGAGAGTGGATAAATATCGTATTGCACGAGATTTGGTGATGGAATCTGTTTCTCTAATGATGTTTAGACGATATGCAGACAATCTTAATCCTTCTTTTCGAACGACTTGGAAAAAGATGTGTTTTTTCTACGTGACATCATAAGAGGCATGGTCGCCTTTTTTCATGACGTCACAATAGGAATTTCAGCGGAAAGCAAGAAAATTTGACGAATTTAATCGAATTTTGACCAATGAAGAACTGAGATGAAACGAACCACACGTTGATTAAATAAAAACAATCAACAGGTTAGGAAAGGGATAAATCGAGTAAGAATTAGAGAAATTCTGATATCAATACACCATGATATAACCTTTACTTGCTGATTCATACCGATTTCCACAATCTGTATTTATATCTCCCATGTGGGAAGATTGATAACAATTAACAATTTTTATTACGTACATTTTATAACATTATTATCAACTAAATGCTGAAGATGGTAAATAATTGATAATATTTATAGCAGTTATGTATAATATAATCATATAAATATTCATACACATGTATGATCTAAGGATCTGTGTTTAGAATTAGGGTAATTTTACTGATCTTTTTGTTTGATCAATATACATATTTAAAGCAAAAATGAATACATTGAATGTTGACTGACACATGAATTACTTCTTGCGGCTAAATCAACATATCATATTGTGTTATAATCGTAGTATGACATAAGAAAAACTGTTTATTTTATACATTCGATAAAATGGAAAACAGGAATTCTTTATTTTTCGTGGGTACTCATGGCATAATCATGGATTCTGTAGGCATTAAATAATTAAGCAACCTATAGCAAACGGACGTCCAGATAACGAGCCTTCGCGTAAACATGCTTATATATCCATATTAAACCTCTCTTCTGAGCTTTTTTGAAAATGATTGAAATTATTCGTTTCATCTAGACGATTATTTACAAATAACAAAGCGTTTAAAAATACAACTAAAAATCATTCTTATTACAGATCTACAGATGAAGTTCTATTTACTAAGTAGTTGTATTTTTACCTGCGTTGACCTGACTTAACCTGCTAGAATGAGTTTCTACTTGTCACATTTGTTTAAGCATTATTTTATCGAGCCCGACTTCAATTGAAACACCTGGCAATCCTAGTCAATTAATATCGGATTCGTACGGACTTTGCCGAAGCGGGGTAAATTCGAACTCATAACCTCAGTGTTAATAGGCTGGTAGGAAACAAACTTCAAGCACTCGCAAAGCAGTTTGTATTTGTACCGGCCGACAAAGCAGCCAACAATATGGTGGTGGTATGACGTAAATACAATACGGAAATTCTTAAGAATGAAATTATAATTCCTTTTACATTCGGGTCAGTGCGCTCCACAGAAAGTCATATATAGTTTTTTCCTAAACAATTGTTATAAATTAAGCCGTAAGTTTTCTCGTTTTAATTGTTTCACATTTTTCATGTCGGGGCCTGTAATATTGTTTTTATATTAAGTAAATAAAATACCTGATTTGCAACTTTAGAATCACTTTTAGAAAATTACAAGTCGTGGTTGAAAATGCATGTAAGTTTGAGCTAGAGGGTTCAAGAAAATAGGTTTGAGTTAGAGGGGGCCAAAAAAATAATATTTTGTGTAGTAAACACATATGTATAGATTTCTTTTCCCAGGGTAATCAAAGCTAGGGAAACCCATTATGCATAATCTCTAGCTTAGTTTGACGTTTGAAAACAGTTTGAATAACTCATAAATAATCATAGTCACATGTT
Source organism: Mytilus californianus (assembly GCF_021869535.1). Classification (NCBI taxonomy): domain Eukaryota; kingdom Metazoa; phylum Mollusca; class Bivalvia; order Mytilida; family Mytilidae; genus Mytilus; species Mytilus californianus. The sequence continues at coordinate 56,342,608 of NW_026262604.1, forward strand.
TTCTAAGTCTAGAGGTTAGCAATATATTTATAACTAAGTCAGAAGTCAGACATTTATTGATAGCATTTTATTGGACCATTAACGAGGGTGTAGATGGGGGTTGTAAACTGTAAGATTAGAGAATAATTGGCAAAAAACTTAAAGAATAGAGAAAAATGGACCAAAAAAATAAAGAGGAGAGAATAATGAGGTGCTAAAATATAAAGAACAGAGAATAATGGGCAACAAATATAAAGAATATAGGATAATGGGTCAAAAATATAAAGAATATAGGATAATGGGCTACAAATATAAAGAATATAGGATAATGGGCAACAAATATAAAGAATATAGGATAATGGGCAACAAATATAAAGAATATAGGATAATGGGTCAAAAATATAAAGAATATAGGATAATGGGCAACAAGTATAAAGAATATAGGATAATGGGTCAAAAATATAAAGAATATAGGAAAATGGGCAACAAATATAAAGAATATAGGATAATGGGCAACAAATGTAAAGAATATAGGATAATGGGCAACAAATATAAAGAATATAGGATAATGGGCAACAAATATAAAGAATAGAGAAAAATGGGCAACAAATATAAAGAATATAGGATAATTGGCAACAAATATAAAGAATATAGGATAATGGGCAACAAATATAAAGAATATAGGATAATGGGCAACAAATATAAAGAATATAGTATAAAGGGTCAAAAATAAAAAGAATATAGGATAATGGGCAACAAATATAAAGAATATAGGATAATGGGTCAAAAAGATAAAGAATATAGGAAAATGGGCAACAAATATAAAGAATATAGGATAATGGGCAACAAATATAAAGAATATAGGATAATGGGCAACAAATATAAAGAATATAGGATAATGGGCAACAAATATAAAGAATAGAGAAAATGGGCTACAAATATAAAGAATATAGGATAATGGGCAACAAATATAAAGAATATAGGATAATGGGCAACAAATATAAAGAATATAGGATAATGGGCAACAAATATAAAGACTATAGTATAATGGGTCAAAAATAAAAAGAATATAGGATAATGGGCAACAAATATAAAGAATATAGGATAATGGGTCAAAAATATAAAGAATATAGGAAAATGGGCAACAAATATAAAGAATACAGGAAAATGGGCAACAAATATAAAGAATATAGAATCATGGGCAACAAATATAAAGAATATAGGATAATGGGCAACAAATATAAAGAATATAGGATAATGGGCAACAAATATAAAGAATATAGGATAATGGGTCAAAAATATAAAGAATATAGGAAAATGGGTCAAAAATATAAAGAATATAGGATAATGGGCAACAAATATAAAGAATATAGGATAATGGGCAACAAATATAAAGAATATAGGATAATGGGCAACAAATATAAAGACTATAGTATAATGGGTCAAAAATAAAAAGAATATAGGATAATGGGCAACAAATATAAAGAATATAGGATAATGGGTCAAAAATATAAAGAATATAGGAAAATGGGCAACAAATATAAAGAATACAGGAAAATGGGCAACAAATATAAAGAATATAGAATCATGGGCAACAAATATAAAGAATATAGGATAATGGGCAACAAATATAAAGAATATAGGATAATGGGCAACAAATATAAAGAATATAGGATAATGGGTCAAAAATATAAAGAATATAGGAAAATGGGTCAAAAATATAAAGAATATAGGATAATGGGCAACAAATATAAAGAATATAGGATAATGGGCAACAAATATAAAGAATATAGGATAATGGGCAACAAATATAAAGAATATAGAAAAATGGCCTAACAATTAAAGAATAAAGAAATGAAGGACCCCCCCCCCCCCATCCAGACCCTCATTAACGTGTGTTAAAATTACAGAACGAGACACTTACTTTCCCTTTACTGGTTAAATGTTGATTAATGAAAAGACCTCATGATGCGAAAAACATCAAATTGTCTTGTACATCGATACACTAATTATATTTTCCATAAGGCTGACTACCTAACGAGCCACTTTGTAGTAAATGACAATTCCCGACATCAAAGTCGCGACTTCGGTAAATATTCATTTAGGTAATTGTTTTCTTTGACTTCTTACTAAGTATAACTCCAAACGAGAGAAGAGAGTTCTATCGATTTACTGATGAAAAGGTATGATATTTACAAGTTGAATGATTCTTCTTGTAATTTTATAGGGATGTAAACGCGTTGACCACCTCTTTTGATTTTATGACGAAACAAATCATTCATTTTGAAATGTATGGGTATAAAACATGTTTCCTTGCTGAACCCGCCTCCGGGTGCGGGATTTTCTCGCTGTGTTGATGACCCATTGGTGGCCTTGGACTGTTTTCTGCTCTTTGGTCAGGTTGTTGTCTCTTTGACGCATTCGGCTCGTTTGACTTTCCATTCTTAATTGTATTCCTTACTTGGTTTATGGAAACAAAATGGTGTGTTGAATCTAGTTTGCAAGGTACTCACTCTTAAAACATTTGTATCCCATCTAAAACAACATACCCACAATGCAACATTTTACGCGTACTTTTATTTTGTCATTCACGTCACCTGGAACGGGGACCCAGTTATTTCCTCCATTGAAACGCATTGAAAATCATAGTAAATAAATGGGGTGCTGTCTAATAAATAATTTTGATAGCCACCTTGGGACTTCTGTTTCATGTTAGGCAATTGTTTTGAAGTTTCTAAGTACAATCTCAGTGCCTCACGACCGGCATTCCGTTGCAAAATTTTGTTTTGATTGACAACAGGGTAGGTCCATCTACTTCCGGGGAAGAATAAAGGCTAGAATTTAGGCAATTGACTCTATGTACCGACGCCTGATTACATTTAAATCAATCAAAAATTTTACAGAAATTCAAGAAAAAAAGCCTACCCTTTCAAATAAATCTACATTCAGTTACAGAACTTGTGTAATAATAAAACTACACCATTTTAAATAAAAGTTATAAATTTTTTTTAAGAACTACATTCGTGGGTTGCCATAACTGGGATCCTATTCCACCTTATCATTTTCTTGGTGAATAATATGTCGGATTAATAACATAAATATTTAAGAGGTTGCCTTATCATGTAAAAAATGTATAAGGGTCTGAATGGGGGTTTCAGAATAGAGAATAATGGTCAAAATTACAGAATAAAGAGGAAAATTTTGAGAAAAGAAAAAATAGGCAGAGAAAATAAAATAGAGAAAAGTGTAGTACTAAAATACGAAGAATAAAATAAAAATGGTCTAAAAATGAAAGAATATAAAACAAACAAAAATACCCCCATACGGACCCTTATGTATGATTCAATATCGTAACTTGATATTTTATGAAGTAAAATGGAAAATATCAAATATAGACACCAATAATCTCTCGCTGTGAGACGCCATTTGAATATTATGTAACTCTACCATAAAGCAAATTGCATGATATTAATCAGAAGTTGCTGTAAAAACTTATGGCTTGACATTTTAATATTATGAAAAATCGATATAGTTACGAAAAGACAAATCTTGTAAGCTAATGTAACCAATGAAACATTTATGATAAGAGCGATTGACACGTGTCGATATTCTCCTTCTGACGTCTGTCAATGCTGTCTTTATTTTGTAGAGTTATGACACATGTCGATATTCTTCTTCTAACGTCTGTCATTGCAGCTTTGAATTGCTATTTTTTTTTGTAGAATAATGACACATGTCGATGTTACTCTTCTGACGTCTGTCAATGCTGTCTTTATTTTAAAGAGTAATGACACATGTCGATATTCTTCTGACGTCTGTCATTGCTATCTTTATTTTGTAGAATAATGAGGCATGTCGATATTCTTCTTCTGACGTCTGTCATTGCAGCTTTGAATTGCTATTTTTATTTTGTAGAATAATGACACGTGTCGATGTTACTCTTCTGACGTCTGTCAATGCTGTCTTTATTTTGTAGAGTTATGACACATGTCGATATTCTTCTTCTGACGTCTGTCATTGCAGCTTTGAATTGCTATTTTTATTTTGTAGAATAATGACACGTGTCGATGTTACTCTTCTGACGTCTGTCAATGCTATCTTTATTTTGTAGAATAATGAGGCATGTCGATATTCTTCTTCTGACGTCTGTCATTGCAGCTTTGCATTGCTATTTTTATTTTGTAGAATAATGACACGTGTCGATGTTACTCTTCTGACGTCTGTCAATGCTGTCTTTATTTTGTAGAGTAATGACACATGTCGATATTCTTCTTCTGACGTCTGTCAATGCTGTCTTTATTCTGTAGAGAAATGACACGTGTCGATATTATTCTTCGGACGTCTGTCAATGCTATCTTTATTCTGTGGAGAAATGACACGTGTCGATATTTTTCTTCTGACGTCTGTATTTGCTATCTTTATTTTGTAGAGTAATGACACCTGTCTATATTCTTCTTCTGACGTCTGTCTTTGCTATCTTTATTCTGTAGAGTAATGACACATGTAGATATACTTCTTCTGACGTCTGTATTTGCTGTCTTTATTCTATAGAGTAATGACACATGTAGATATACTTCTTCTGACGTCTGTCATTGCTGTCTTTATTCTGTAGAGAAATGACACATGTAAATATTCTACTTCTAACGTCTGTCATTGCAATTGCTATTTTTATTCTGTAGAGAAATGAAACGCATCGACGTTAATCTTCTGTCGTCTGTCATTGCTATCTTTATTTTGTAGAGTAATGACATACTTCTTCTGACGTCTGTCATTGCTATCTTTAATTTGTAGGGTAATGACACATGTAGATATTATTCTTATGACGTCTATCAATGCTGTCTTTATTCTGTAGAGAAATGACACATGTCGATATTATTCTTATGACGTCTATCAATGATGTCTTTATTCTGAAGAAAAATGACACATGTCGATATTATTCTTCTGACGTCTATCAATGCTGTCTTTATTCTGTAGAGAAATGACACGTGTCGATATTCTTCTTCTGACGTCTGTCATTGCCATCTTTATTCTGTAGAAATAATACATTAAAATGTTCTCTAGCAGATATTAAGTGCAGAATTTCGTGGAATCTTAAGTAATAAACATAAGCTTTGGCAATGGTTGAATCGACTAAGCATATCAGTAGTAAATTTCTTTTGAAATCAGGAAAGCACAAAAGTAACCATGTTTATGCTCAGTAATGCATTTGATTCTTAATCTGTTTTTTTTTCTCTTCAAAAATTTTCAACTAACTGTCCAAATATGTTTCATTATGTCTTTCTTATTTACAATATAGGTCAACTAGACGACTAGGGAAATAGAAAGGATGGCACTGTCATATAACATTTTACAATATAGGTCAACTAGACGACTAGGGAAATAGAAAGAATGACACTGTCATATGACAATTTACAATATAGGTCAACTAGACGTCTAGGAAAATTTGAAGGATGGCACTGTCATATGACAATTTACAATATAGGTCAACTAGACGACTAGGGAAATAGAAAGGATGACACTCTCATATGACAATTTACAATATAGGTCAACTAGACGTCTAAAGAAATAGAAAGGATGACACAGGCATGTGACAATTTACAATATAGGTCAACAAGACGTCTAGGGAAATAGAAAGGATGACACTGGCATGTGACAATTTACAATATAGGTCATCTAGACGTCTAGGGAAATAGAAAGGATAAAACTGGCATGTGACAATCTACAATATAGGTCAACTAGACGTCTGTGGAAATAGAAAGGATAAAACTGACATGTGACAATTTACAATATAGGTCAACTAGACGTCTAGGGAAATAGAAAGGATGACACTGTCATGTGACAATTTACAATATAGGTCAACTAGACGTCTAGGGAAATAGAAAGGATAAAACTGTCATGTGACAATTTACAATATAGGTCAACTATACGTCTAGGGAAATAAAAAGGATGACACTGTCATGTGACAATTTACAATATAGGTCAACTAGACGTCTAGGGAAATAGAAAGGATGACACTGTCATGTGACAATTTACAATATAGGTCAACTAGACGTCTAGGGAAATAGAAAGGATGACACTGTCATGTGACAATTTACAATATAGGTCAACTAGACGTCTAGGGAAATAGAAAGGATGACACTGTCATGTGACAATTTACAATATAGGTCAGCTAGACGACTAGGGAAATAGAAAGGATGACACTGTCATATGACAATTTACAATATACGTCAGCTAGACGTCTAGGGAAATAGAAAGGATAAAACTGTCATGTGACAATTTACAATATAGGTCAGCTAGACGTCTAAGGAAATAGAAAGGATGACACTGTCATGTGACAATTTACAATATAGGTCAACTAGACGACTAAGGAAATAGAAAGGATGAGACTGGCGTGTGAATTTTATATTCGCGATTTTTTTATAATTAAATTTACGCGAGAAGATTTTTGAAATTTTATCTAAATTTAATCTACACTCCCAGTTGATACGATATTCCAGAGCTTTTGTTTCCTATCATGATTTCCTTGATAGAGGGTTGATGCTCACAAGGAAGCTATTAAACCAAGAGTTCCAAGTGGTGAAGTTGAAATCACCCTTTCGTAAATTTTACGGACGCCATCACGAGTTGGTTGACCGTTATGGAATATCTGTTTCACAGATGACGACGGATATGTTCCAATTGTCTTAAATACAATCTCGTCCCCTTCCCCCGAATGCAAAATACCGAATTAGACATATCACCGGTTTTGTAATTACATGAGCAACACGATGGGTGCCAGATGTGGGGCAGGATCTGCTTACCCTTCCGGAGCACCTGAGATCATCCCCAGTTTTTGGTGGGGTTCGTGTTGCTCATTCTTTGGTTTTCTATGTTGTTTTGTGTACTGTTGTTTGTCTATTTTTCTTTTTCTTAGTGTTGTCAGTTTATTTTCGACTTATGAGTTTGAATATCCCTTTGGTATCCTTCGTCTCTCTTGATATCAATTTGTGCGACAAATGAAAATAAAAATACCGTTCTTTTATTATGGAGTTTAAGATCCAATATAGGAATGACATAAGACATAAAAATTAATTGTTCAATATAATCTATTATTGTTCGGCATTCTATACCCGTCTTTGTGAAAGTAGTAGCTTTATAACGAATCCAAACCTCATAAAATAAGAAGTTACGTTCATTTTATTAAACTTTGAAAATAGCGTCTACACTAAATCAAACATTATCTTACAGGAAAGATCGTTGGAATCGTCTGTCATCATTTTAGATTTCAATTTGCTTACTTATCAAAATGATAAATTCTATGTCTGATTTTGAAATGTTTTATGTTAGTACATTTTCTACTGAGTCTGGCCCGATTCACATGCACACATTTATTGTTCATTTGTAACATTATTTCGAATAGACAGAAAAACTATTACAGTCATTCCTTATAATTTAATTCTAAATATTATTTTTTAAGGAGTAAATCATGAAAAAAACGTCGATGACATAACGGTCACGTGACAAATTTATGTCTATGAGCTTATAGACAAAAAAAAACTTTCAGCCAATCAGAAGACGTGTTACATCCAAAATTAAATGACATATCGAAATACGTTTATACTCTGTCGACGGGCATGGTTTTGCTTTCGTAGAGAGTTCATTCGATTTCTAAAAGGTTTCTATTCTCTTGGTTTGTATGTTCAAATGGATTTTAGAGTTTAAAACAACAGTAAGCTACTATCGCCTACTATTTACAAATGTATCTCAACAGTGCCTAGTCATTGTAATCTTTTATAGTCTCTGTTAAATTTATTCACAACTTTTGTGGTATCCTATAGACCGGAGACGATTTAGATCTTGGAACATTGTATAGACACCTGTCAATTGATGACGACCTCTAGATTTGTTTGTTATTATTTGTATCGGAGGAGAGGTGTCTCATTGATGTATACCCCACATCTCTTTATTCGTTCCCTTTTTGTCTGTTTTCACAGCCCATCCTTGGTAACCAGTCATCGATTTTTACACCCCATCCTTGGTAACCAGTCATCGGTTTTTATACCCCATCCTTGGTTACCAGTCATCGGTTTTTATACCCTATCCTTGGTAACCAGTCATCGACCACATACATGTAGTTTTATAACTGTGATCGCTAAAACCAATTAGAACCTATAAATAGTGTTATGATATGCTAGTAATCAAATTACAGATCTCTCAGCAATATAACATAAAAGAGCACGATTTTATTTCAAAATGAATAGCAAATAATCTTAATTAGACAAGTAGCATTGTTATGTGTTTATTTGTTAGCACTGAAGCTTATAAATGGTGAATGAAAGAGGATTAATAGGAAGGACATCGATTGATGCATTTTTATTCCAAATGACACGTGCACTCACTAGTAACTCAAAAGAGAACTTTGTACGTGCTCCTAGAAATTGTACGTGAATTACTAAAGAAACGCATGCATTTAAAAAAAGTTATATAAATAAATTTAATGATAAATGGAAATTAATTGAAAATTACTAGATAGGAAATGAATCGTACGGACAAAACTATTCGTTCCAATTCAAAGTGCGTTTGAATCCAATCTTGCCAGTTTTCCTGTCGATTCGCAAGCTCGGTGGTTCTCCCCGGGTATCCTGGCTTCATCCACCAATGGCCGCCATTATATAGCCGAGAGGGTGTTGGTAAACACTTACAATCAATCAACTGCCACCTTATGGTCATATATATATCTACAACTTTAAATCAAATCGGAAGCGCAAGTGTGTTTTTTCCCTTACGTAACTAGTCTTAGTTGCAGCAAATACCTAAGCGGAAATTAAAATCTCTAAATAGTTCACAAAACATTCTTCAAAAGAGTTTATTAAGTATAATGTCGAATGGTCAAACGAATACTAAAATGGCAAGTGCTCCCGAAGCGGTGTTATTATGTTCAATTCAAGTGCTGTATTAGTGGTTTATTCCTTGGAATATTATGTAATATGAACATGTTCAAGACCACTATCAATATCTCCTTAAAGTACAACACAAGTTGCAGTGGTGAATTGATGAAATGTACTTTTATGTTAAACCATGTAAACCCATATTTGTCTATTGGGAATTTCTAAAATATTTGATTTCTAGCCATTAATTTGATTGATTTTAGCTTAACGCCAAACTCCTTCCACTTCTCTTTGAAACTATATCATCAAAATAAAAATTGAACATTTATACATTCAATACTTAGAATGCAATTAATTAAGTTTTAGTATCGCTTTCTGGAAAACTAAACAAAGCCTTACACAACAACCTTTACCATGATGAAATCGTTCAGCTATCTTCAATTGTGCACACTGGAAATTCCATAAATATCTGCTCTACAGAACTGACAACTATTACGTAAGGAAAACAACCTTGGTTTTTTTTTTTCTTTCTTTTTATAAAGTTCAAGTTGATAGGAGCATGTATTGTATGTATGGATATAAAAATTAGCCATTGGCAGTTATTGAACCAGAATCAGGACAAGGACCTTTAGTTCTAGTATCTTTATAACATTGCAAATAATTGTTGTCTGACATTTAATCATCAAAACGTTTTTTCTCATATAAAAATCTGATTTGTTTAAAAATATCTAGAATGAATAGGACTTTTACGGCTTAGATTACATTTTCCTGATATGTGAAGCTGATTAACGGAAATTGCCTTTTAAACCACTATTGTTTATAAATCAGATTAATGGCTTTATAAATGTTATAAATCCATTTTCTTTCCCAGTGAGCTGTCTAAGAATTAATTACCCGTGAATGACTATTTCCAGTTTAGTCGGGAGAAGTTGTGGGTTGTGCAAAAAATAAACCTTTTAACTTTTTTATTCGAGCGTCACTGATGAGTCTTTTGTAGACGAAACGAGCGTCTGGCGTTCAATTTATAAGACTGGTATCTTTGATAAGTTTTTTTAAGACACAATAATTTATATACCAATCTTTGATTCCAGCGTCACTGATGAGTTTTTTGTAGACGAACCGCGCGTCGCTTCTATGATGAGTGTATTAACACTACCGACACAATATACTAAGTAACTAGAAAATGCATCTATACTTCGTAAAATTTACTAACTGTACATGTATGGTGAATTTGTTCACACGCTAAATTCTCTTTGAAATGGTATAATACAGAATAAACAGGAGAGGCGGATGATACCAAAGAGATATTCAAACTCATTTGAAATGGTATAATACGCAATACACTGGAGAGGCGGATGATACCAAAGGGATATTCAAACTCATTTGAAATGGTTTAATACAGAATACACAGGAGAGGCGGATGATACCAAAGAGATATTCAAACTCATTTGAAATGGTATAATACGCAATACACTGGAGAGGCGGATGATACCAAAGGGATATTCAAACTCATTTGAAATGGTTTAAAACAGAATACACAGGAGAGGCGGATGATTCCAAAGAGATATTCAAACTCATTTGAAATGGTATAATACAGAATACACAGGAGAGTCGGATGATACCAAAGAGATATTCAAACTCATTTGAAATGGTATAATACAGAATACACAGGAGAGTCGGATGATTCCAAAGAGATATTCAAACTCATTTGAAATGGTATAATACGCAATACACTGGAGAGGCGGATGATACCAAAGGGGTATTCAAACTCATTTGAAATGGTTTAATACAGAATACACAGGAGAGGCGGATGATACCAAAGGGATATTCAAACTCATAAATGGAAGACAAACTGACAACGCCATGGCAAACATCAGTCTACAAAATACAACATTGACAACTTAAGAATGAGCAATTCAAACTCCACGTACAAAAAGTTGGAGATATCTCAGGTGCTTCAAAATGGTAAGCAAACACCCGTCGTGTTGCTCTTGCAAGTTCAAATTCGGTATTAAGTCTTATTCTGTGATGTCACATTTGAGGAAAAGAAGACGAGATTGTAATTGCAAAAATTGGAGCATATTCGTCATCATCTGTGAATATATTTCATAACAGTCTTTCTACTCATGATGGCGTCCGTTAAACTTTTGAAGGGATGACTTCAACTTGAGAAAAGAGGTAATTATAATTCCTTATCATGAGCAAAACAGGAACCGAAACCAACTTTTACGGCGGTCAGTTTTTATTGGTTTGAGGAACCCTGGGAGAACCACGATGACCAATCTTCGACTAGAAAACAGCCAATCTTTAATTAGTCAATTAAAACCGTAGTCGAACGCACCTTGTCATTAGCGGATTTCGAACACACAACCTTAAATTAAATAATGACGATAAACAAACAATAGTCAAAACATTAAACTGAAAACTACAGACTAACATTCCATTATTATATCGTCCAGAACATGCATGAAATATTTGCCACTAAGCATTAAGCAAACAACGATCAATCAATCCATTGCCAAGTAAATTATGATGACAAATGATTTAACGACAAAAAAGAAATTTTTACTGCTCCAATCATAAGTTATGGTCAAGTACCCTCTTTCATAACTTTTTGTTCATAGATCGAAGTCAGTATTGTCCAGGTGAGTTAATATAAAAATAAGAAGATGTGACGTAATTGACAATGAGACAACTCTCCACCAGAGACCAGATTAAATAGAAGTTAACAACCATAGGTCACCATACGGCCTTCCTCAATGAGTAAAACCCATACCGCATAGTCAGCTTTAAACCCATAATATATATGTACAGTTACATTATTTGTTTAAATGAAACTACAAAAATATAGGTATGATTTTAAGTCAAAACACGAATGTATTTTAATGTTTCTCACATTTGATGAAATAAAACAGTTAAATGAAGAAGTAAAAAATTGATCTAAACATATACACTTTTTAATTTTTTTCGCTGTAAATTCATTTCCATGCAGACCACTGGTCACGACTTGTAAAAAAAAACGTTAAGTACATTGTTTTCCATATTCCCCAGAAAACTTTATTACTGGCATTACTGGACGTTTATCAAACACAAATCAATCACTCGGACAGGTTTATTTCAATCGCACCAAGACCCAATAATGATTCAAAATATTGGGTAGGAATACAATGTACATGTAATATATATTATATATATATGTGTGTGCTACATATAGTTTTACAAATTAAATTTTAAAAATAACATATTACAAACTACATTTTACAAATTGTTTCTAGTATGACAAAGAAAAAGTTACGAAACCAATAGCTCCAGCTATAATAAAAGCAAAACAAAAAGCAAAACAAAAACAATCGATACCATACTGCGCAAAAGCATTTGTTAAAATTTGTTTAATTGTCTTTCTGCAATGAACTTTATAATGCATGCATTAAAGCTACATCAGTGTTTCACTCGACGAAAAGTGATGTTAATATCTTTACAATGTATGCCAATATGGTGAAATGTACTTTTACAACAGATCGTGTGAAGATATTTGTCCCATAGGATTTACATGAAATATGTCGTTAAGCATTTTGCCTTTCAAATCAAACATAATATGTTTTTGTGTTCTTTCAAACAAAAAATTTAGTTTGACGGTATCACATTGATTTTCTTTTCTTTCGTACTAGACTTAAACGTCATATGCATGTAACGTGTAACGTGTTCTATTTAAAGCTGTAAATATCATAAGCCTATGTAGGTATATAAACATCAAAATTTATGGATAAACAATAAAAGAGTGTGATGCCATGATGATGGTTTATTTGATAGGTGGCAGGATCAAACAAAGGCAACTTTAGGAGTAAGACTTGTAAACAGTCTTTGCATTTATCATATATGTAGCTACTGAAGGGGGGGTCGGACTCCTTTTCCCCCTAAATCTGCCTCTGCCATTCAAACATCCCTTGGCGTTATTTGAATATACAATGAGAACACTATAATATTTTGAGATTTATTTTATCTTACTACCTCTAAAAATGTTAATGGTCATTTAAATCAAGTTAGTCACTTCTGTGTTGAGGTGGCTTGTTGAAAAAAAAAACGTGAACGTTTGCGTGTTTCAGTAGATTGAATGTACTAGTCATGAATTTAACGACCATTGTTTGGTGTTTATTAAAGACCTTCGATAGATTATACCGGAGAAAATATGTGGAGTAAACGTCAAGGAGATAGCAATATAACTTGAAAATAAGATGATGTGGTATGATTTTCAATGAGACAACGCTCTACTAAAGACCAAATGACACAGAAGTAAGCAACTATATTCACCGTACAGCCTTCAACAATGAGAAGAACTCATACCGCAAAGCAAGCTACATTTATACTAGAACCCGAAATGTCAAATGTAAAACAATTCAAATGAGAAACCTAACGATTTATGTTGCGAACAAAAAACATATATCATACCCAATCATAATAAATATTTTCTTGAATAATCTTATAGTAGTAATGATGCTGTTACAGATTAAAACAGAACACCTAAGGGAGTTAACTCTTTAAAAATCAACGTTTTAATTATATACTATCAATAATGAGAAATCAAAGCCTCTCAATGATCAAAATTAGTGTTTGTCAATCTGCTATATATCCAACGAAATTATTCCTGTAAATTGTGTTGTTCAAATTTTTGTCATCAGGTCAAAGTAAATTTGTCAAAATTTTATGAAAATTAAATGAACAAAATCTATGTTAGTCAAAGTGTTGTGTACCCCCTTGATTAATTGAAAAATTCAAGTTTGCAATGTGAGCTTTTTCATGCAAAAAAATTGTTGAATCGTACACAAACCTATAGTAAGAACATTCTGAAAATTCCAATTCAGATTTTGTTTTTGTCCGGCGTTTTGCATTTGCGCCGATTTGCATTTCATTTGCGCCGATTTGTTAATTCATTTGCGCCGATTTTTATTTCATTTGCGCCGATTGTGTACAGGTGGATTACAATTGAATGTTATTTCTTATTTCTTATCTATCATTATAAATCTCTTCTGTTGACAATTATAACATGTATATAGCTGTTGTCCCCTGCTCACCACGGGGAGGTGAAATAAGGATTTCAAGCAATAGAAGTCAATTTATGCGAATGAAACGATTCAGGACTGTTATTTGTCCTCTTACAATTTTCAACGGGTGTAGCTGCCAAGAAATAAGGTGAATAACGTGAAGTTAAGCATATATAAATACTTTAATACTACGTATAGTCTAAGAATGCATGACATCTGTCATCAGAAGGAGCTTCAGACCTAATGTCAAACGTGAAGCAGTCCTCGATTTCATCTGGGGGATGAATGATAGCCCAAAAATTGAGATAGCCATTTACCAGTGTCACTTGATTTGTCTTTATACTCTGTTTAAAAATGTATACTTAAACCAACAGACTGGATTTTCCCCCACCAGTTTATGTGCCAGATGAAAACGACAACAATCTGTTTGCAGGGGAAAACAGTTATATACATGTTATAATTGACAATTTATAACATATGTACAACTGGCTAATGGAAGAGGTTTTAATATTGATAACTAAAAAATAACATTCACCTGTAATTTACCTGTGCTTAATCGGCGCAAGTGAAAGAATCAAATCGGCGCAAATGAAAGATCGAAACTTCTTAAAATCGGCGCAAATGTCATACGCCCGTTTTTGTCACAAAACGACTTTTTTCCGATTTCGGTTCAAGTGGGTAGAAATCATCATATTTTTGTCTACAGAAAACCCCCAAAAAACAATTTTTCACCAATGAAGGAGAACAATTATACGATAGAGAGAACGATATATGTATTAAAAAATGGAAAAAATCAATACTTGTGATAAAATTATAATTTATTCTCTTGAAAAATGCAAACACTGCCGATCATTTTACTTTAAAGAAAATCTTTAACTTATTTTTCGGTATTAAAGCACAGAGCAACTGAAATTTACAAAAACAGTATGTTGATAGAAGGTATCAGGTTAATAAAAAGCTCTGTCTTAAAAAGAAAGAAAAACCGACAGTTTATCATCACACCTTTATTTTATTAGTTATTTGCAAATCGATCGAATGGGCAAAGGAAGACAATTCTAATAACACAAGTTTCCGTATTGAAAAGATTGGATTTGTAAAATTAATTGAAAAAAAAGAAGATTTATTACACGGAAATGCAAGGATCTGGACGGGTGAACTTTGCAAACGTCTTCGCAACTAAGTACCTAGAACGAACTTTTAGAATAATATATTCTTATTTCTAAACTGACTACTAGCATTGAAATTTCGTCTCACAAAGAGGTTTTTCAGTATTAAGACTTCGCATTGTTTTTGTCGTTAATGCGTGATTTCTTTTTCTCTTTTGAATTTCCCGATTTGGATTTCATAGTATTCACACATGGTTTTTGGTTGGGTTTAGATTGCTAATTAGTAGTTTTGTAGATTGGTGGTTGTGTCTTTGTCTTTTTGTTGTCTTTTTGTCTATCTATTTTTGATTCTCCATTTAGTATTTGCCGCCTTTTTTTTTCTTTTTTGAAGACTATAAATTATGTTGACCTCTCGATGTCTTGCGCTTTTTCTTTTTGATGTCCCATTGACGTATACAAAAAGATGTTATTTCATTCATATAAAACATCTGAATAGGGAATTAATTATAACAATAAAAGAACAAGTACTGCTAAGATTGAGTTCGTTTTCCCTTTTTATTACTTTAACTCTGGATAAAAGACATGTTTCACCTCGCAACATTATTTTTGTAACTGTACCAAGTCAGGTGCACCTTTTTCGGTGGTTATCGTTGGTTTCTGTCTTTTTGTTACTGTACCAAGTCAGGTGCACCTTTTTTAGTGGTTATCGTTGGTTTCTGTCTGCCATATTTGTTTTGGGTTTATTATTTTATCAGGCGTTGGGTTTTCTCTTTTGATTTGTTTTACGTTTTGTAATTCTGGGACCTTTTAACTTTACTATACAGCATGGGTTTCGCTCGTTGTTGAATGCCAATGAATGCCTTATAGATGTGTACATAAATTCATCATAGATAACAGGACTAAAATTGTGTACGCCAGACGCGCGTTTTTATACAAAAGACTCACCAGTGACGATCGAATAAAAAAAGTTAAACAGGCCAAAAAAAGTACGAAGTTGAAGTTCATTGAGGACCCCGAAAGGTTTTGCCAAATACAGCTAAAGTAATCTTTTCTTGGGATAGACCCTCGTCCTTTGGTTTCTGGTGGGTACATGTAGTTGTCTCATTGGCAATCGTATCACGTATCCTGACTTTTATAGAGGAAAGTAATATACATAAAATTGAGAATGGAAATGGGGAATATGTCAAAGAGACAACAACCCGACCAAAGGGCAGAAAACAGCCGAAGGCCACACATGGGTCTTCAACACAGCGAGAAAATCCCGCACCCGGATAGATGTATAGATATAATAATTGAAGATTTTAAGTATTATAATTTTATTTAAAACTATAAATAAATTACATATACATCTGAAATAACAGATTAATATGAAACAATCTTTAAAAAGTCATACACAAAATCTTTGATTCCGTATACACGTTTTTCAGTAGTTTGATCAGAAAATAAGTCCTTAGCCCTGGAAAAAATTGACTTAGAACTTTTCTTGAAATTCTTTTCCATTTCCGAAACGAATGTTTGAATTGTATTTTCTCTACGCTCTGTTCCTTTCTTTTTCTTGATAATATTATGATCATGATTTTTTATTAAACTGTCAGTATCATCATGTGAAGGCCATCTATTTCTCGGTAACCTCTGATCTCCAAATGATTCAGAGTTCAGTCTACCGTTCCGCTCGTTCCTGTATACTATCTGAGTATTCGGGAAATCAGTATTGGGACGAACATATACTCTTAATACATTGTTGTCTGGTCCGTCAGCAAGTCTGGTATATTGTTCGAATATATTCTTGTAGTTTGACATATGATGATCTTGCATTTGAAGAAAATCCTGAAATTGAATTAAAATAATTAAATAAATATTTTTCATTTATGATGTACATTTATTTTAAAGTCATATGAAACTTCAAATTAAAAAAAAGTTGAATATGTTTTATATACTTGAACGGCTAAGTTTTACTATAAGATAAGTGAAATAAATGTACCCAAGCTGTCCTGTAAAAGAAAGTCCTATGTACTATCAAAATCTTCATAACTGTACTGCTATTGAATTATTGTCTTCCCGTACACTAATTCGCCGATATTTCCCCGTATGCAGTGACCATAACTACAAGACCTCTCGTTAGAAACTCGGCCAACGCACAGCGCAAGTGCAAGGGAAAAACCGTGATAACAGAATGTAAACAAACGTGTACTGGAAGGTAAATAGTAATAACTGATTCTTTTGAAAAAAAAAAATTTATAAAACAAGCCATTTAACAACTGTTAAGGAAAAGTTTAATTAACAAAATGGGAAGGCATGGAAAATATAAAAAGCTCGTTCAATTCACTTATTTGTCACGTGCTCTGTGTTGATTGTTTATCAAAGTCACGATCCGGTAAACTTCGGCAACAAACTCGAAAGTTAATTAGCTTGCGATCAACAATCACTGAATGAAATATTAACACAAGACACTTTAAATTTGCAAAACACTCATTTGCAAATCCGCCGCCGCCCTTTCTTAAAGATACGGGGTCATGTAAATAACCAAAATGTGTAGAATAACATGGGATTCATTAATTTATCCCATGTGACAGAAAAAATCCCATGGGACAAATAAAATCCCATGGGACAAATAAAATCCCATGTGACAAAATAAAAATCCCATGGGATTCAAATTATAAATAAACAGTAATGTGTATGTTAAAATGAATTCTGTTTGGTTGTAAACTGTTATAAATTTATAAAATAGTTGATGTACAATTTTGATTTGATTATATTAAAAATTGTATGAAAATATGTAAAAATTATTTTTCATTAGTTAATAAATGCTACTGTTTATTTCATAAATATCTGTTGTCTTTCCTGTCATTCAGCATTGTCTGATGGTAATGTATAGTTCATTTTAGGGCCATTCAGTACATTTGTCAATAATACGCTAAAGCTTAGTAATAAATATTTAAAAAAAAACGTGCATACAGGACTTAAGTTTCGTATATATATGCATGCATTGGTTAAATAAATTCGATAACATTAAAATTACAAGAAACTAGTTTCATATGACTTTAAGAGCGATCAAAAGTTTAGTCACCCTTTAAAAGTTACGATTTCTGATAGGCCCTTTAAGTTACTTTTTCTATTGCTTGTATGTGAATAACATGAGTATAAGTGATTGCTTTTGGTCCGCTCTTTGGTGTTCGAAATTTGTTTCTAGTTTTCTGATTGATCAGGATGTTCTCCTTGTCCAAGTCTTACTGATACAATCAGTCTAAAAACATCATTGAAATTCATATTATAACATCGGATATAAAACAATAACAGCATAGACATGCTTGCACCTTGTTCTCGTGCTGAGAACTATTTTCTAACGTCCTTATTCTACGTTCTATATGCATGTATCTGCTTCTTCTCCTAAACCGACCTTACTAATCAGCGACAAGAAGATAAAAAATAGCGACAAAAAGACAAATTTAATGTCAAGAAAATTTATATACAGAATTAAATCCAAGAAATGATAAAAACCGTCAACAAATTACAGTTGATTGTTTTAAAAAGTTTAATTTTTTTTGCTATTTAAACTCTGCACCGATTTTCTGTTAATTATAACAATACAGACTTTTGAGTTTTTCAGAGCCATAATACAATAACTTTAACCCCTGCCTCCAACAGTTACATGTATTTGTATCCGAGGACAATCAGTATTATGGCTGTTTAAGACTTGTTTGTCTTTTCGGCGTCTTCCGGTTTTTTTGGCCATGAGTTTTAAGTTTCTCTTCGACTTATATGTAAGAGTTTGAAATGTCCCCTTGGTATCTTCCGCCTCTTTTTCAATAAACATCAGTTTGTTAATTGATTATTTATTGATATAGAAGAATTCCACAAGAAAGGGACATGTAGCGAGTTTATGCGATCCAGTTTGCCATCTGCCAATTAAGGACTGACATTTGCAACCATCTTGCGATGTTTATTGTAGTACTATTTCATCACACCAGGTATCCCGATCCGAAATACGACAAGGAGATCCGAATGACGAGGAGCAATAACAGATGTCAGACCACTACTTCACCCACTTCAATGTAAAAGTAGCCCTTACCTGACAAAAATAGTACTTTTGATGTCATTGTTTACTAAAATATAACCAACAAATTTGCAGAAATGAAACTTTTGGTGAAAGAGAAATATATTTAGACCCATTTTGAGCCAAAATTCACTTGTCTATGAATTTGAATTAAAAATTGAAGATTAATACGCTCCATAAAATATTTATTTACGATTTCCAGAAAACCAGGGGTTAATTTTAGTAGCAGTTGCCGAACGGTGGTGTTTCATTACAGGACTTAAAACATTGGTTGAAAATTGGCATGTAAATGGTGATACATGTACAATTCAGGATATGTGCCTGGTTTCTATGAATTTAAACTTAAGGTGAAATCTTTAGAAAGCTGTGACGATGGAAGAAGAAAAAATGGGGATTTTGAATAGGTGGTCTGTCACCTAAACGAGACCGCAAACGATGGGGAAGTAAAATGAAGATCATTGTGCTCTTTTATCTTTTATACAGGATATGGCAAACCGGAAAAAAATTTACTTCCCCACCGTTTCTGGTCTCGTGTTTACTTGCTCCTCGGCATTCGGATCCCTCCGCGGATTTCGGATTGGGAGGCCCGATATGTTCATACTTTGATTTACTTTGATTTATTACAGTTAATCAAACGAATAAAATTACAGATATGTATCTTTATACTTTATGTATAATTCTTGTTAAAAAAAGTATAATGTCTGGGGATCCCCCGTATTTCATTGCTTAAACTTTTCCATCAAATAATAGGTTGATCAAAATACGAAAAAAAAATGTTTAATACTACCTTGTCTGGAATAAACGCAGCCATAGTTAACTCAAATCCAAGAACAAATATGATTGCACAAACAACAGAATATTTCAACACAGACATTCCAGACTTTGGTGTATTCCGATGTGTATCCTTCTATAGTTTGTTGTACATGTAGTTTTGTTTAATACTTATTAATTATCATTGATTGACAAGTTATATCATATGTAATAAATACGGATAATTATCAATTGTATGACATAATGTGACGTACAACAAAAGTATTATCGTCCAACCACCCTTCATTGAACAGTTGCGTGCTAATAGGTGTTGTATTGTACATGTAAACAAATTCTAGTTCACCTCTATCTATTTCGGAATCGTTTACTTTCATTTCCGGAATCTTGAATTTGACTCCATATAATATAACCACGAGAAGAACTATAATACATACATGTAATTGGAAATTACTTCCATGTATCAATTTTTCAATATCATTCGTTTTTTCTGTTAATCAAATTCGGTATCGCTACCTACACCAGGTTTTAATGAAAACATTACAGTACATGAAGTCTTCATGCACATTTACATGAAATCAAAATATTCACTTAACGTTGAATAATTCTTTATGCAAAACTTTTAACATCCATGGAAATTATGAAAATTATTCTCAGAATATTCATTCTATTTCATAAATTTAAAATATTTCCCTTTAGTCAATAAGTTTAATTGAATTTATTATGTCATGAACTAAAATCCCATATGACTGTGTGACCAGAAATTCAATCAGGTGTGACTACGCATGCTTAACGCTGTTTGTATGCAATGAGATTTAAATGGAATTTCATTACAATTTTTTTTTTAAATTACTGAAATTATACAATATTGTTCAAAGGTAAAAATGGACTTCATCAATGAACAAAACGAATTCTGTTAAAAGGCACCGGTATGACAAAATGTGAAACAATTTAAACGAGAAAACTACCTACATGGTTTATCCTAAAAACAAACGTTGATATAGGTAAACCACGAATTTAATGTTCAACAAAGTATACATTTAGTCCTCTATGTAGACTTTGGTAAATCCATGAAATCAAATACCGACATAAATACACTGTTCCTTACATCCACGAAAACTAGTACCCTTGAAAATAAATCCACAATTCAATGACTTGACTTAAGTTAAAACAATAAACGGAAAAAAATATGCCAGACAAATTTTAACGACAACCACTTATTTACAAGCTCCTGACTTAGGACAGGCATTTCCGAAATGAGGTGGGATTCGGTATGCTTAAGGGCGCTCAATCCACGACCTTGGACATTGGTAAACTCTTGTGCAACTGGACTTGGTGGGGTTCGTGTTGCTCAGTCTTTAGTTTTCTATCTTGTGTTTTGTAGAATGTTGCTACTTTTCTTTCCCCGTCGTGTTTAGCTCATCTGGTCCACAGGGCCAAGTGAGCTTTTCTCATAACTTAGCGTCCGTCGTCCGTCGCCCGTCGTCGTCGTCGTCGTCATCGTCAACTTTTACAAAAATCTTCTCCTTTGAAACTACTGAGCCAAATTAACCAAACTTGGCCAAAATCATGATTAGGATATCTCATTTAAAATATGATGTCCAATGACCCCGCCTGCCAACCAACATGGCCGACATGGCTAAAAATAGTACATAGGGGGTAAAATGCAAGTTTTGTCTATTATCTTGAAAACCGCTATCCATAGAGAAAATCTGAGAAGAGTAGAAATGTTCAGATTGATGAGATCTACCCATTGTCTATTTACATCAAAACTGTCAGACGACTTCTTATAAGAGTTGATGCCCTTGAATGACGAATTTTACCTTTTTTTTCATTTTTAGCCAATTTCTTGAAAATGATAATAGTGAGAGAGAAACTTTAAATGGCAAACATGACCAACAAGACAAGCTCTACAAATAAGTATATATTATTCAAATCGTCAGACGAATCCTTATTGGAATTATTGCCCTATGAATAAATGAAGATTTTTTTTATGTTTTTGCCTCATATCTGAAAAATTATAAAAGATAGATAGAAACTTAAAAAGCAAAAGTGATCGGCAAGACAAGATCTACAAATAAGATAACATTGCTGAAATCGTCTGACATTCCCTTATTTGAGTTATTGCCCTTTAATGACCATTTTTTACCATTTACATACAGGAAAACCTCTAATAGATAGATCGAAACTTAAATAAGCAAAAATGATCAGCAAAAAAAGACAAGATCTACAAATATGTATACTAGGAAAAGTCTTTAGTTCACTCCTTATTAGAGTTATTGGTTTTTAATTACGATTTTCACCCAATTGTAGTGTTCTGCCTCTTATCTTGTAAAATATTATAGATAATTGGCCAATTTAAATAGCAAAAATGAACAGTAAGACTAGATCTACAAATAAGACTTTAGTCATCATAATGTCATGGTACCATTTTGATCAGATTTTATTATTTTTGTGAAATTCTTAATTTCAGTAAAAAGTAGAAAAGTTCTAAGTTTAAAGCAAATTATTTTTATTTCAATATTTTATTGCAATTTTGGACAGACATTTTAATAGCTTTCGTCAAGGTGTAGACCCCGTTGGTACAAGACCAATTCAAAGCAAACACACAGAAACTCTAATCCTGACAATAACCTAAATCGTTAGTAGACTCCTGATTGGAGTTATTGCTCTTTAATAACGATTTTTACCGACATTTCATTGTTTGCCTATTATCTTGATAACTATAAAAGATAGATAGACACTTGAAATTGTCTAAGAATGATCAGCAAGACAAGATCTACAAATAAATCAAATTTTGCCGAAATCTCTAGTAGACTCTTTATAGGAGTAATTGCCCTTAAATGACAATTTTTATACCCTTTTTTGTGGTTTTGGCAAAAACTAAAGAAGATAGATAAAAACTGTACACAGAAAAAATAATCAGCAATATAAGCAAAAAAGTGATTTTTGTGATGAATTCTTTTCTAGTCCACATTGTTAAAGATGCAAATAGACCTAGGTGAGCGACACCGGATCTTAAAAGCCTCTAGTTCCTTTTGTCATGGCGTTGTCGATTTGTCCTTGACTTATGGGATTGAAAAGGCCTTTGGTATCTTCTGCCTCTCTTTTACGAAAATTCTTTTCCAAAATTATAATTATATAGAAATGTTGTATATTTAAATTAATATTGCCCTTGGCAGACACTTTTTTGAGCAAGTTACACACTTTTTCCACTTTAATTGCCATTACATTTTTGTAAGAAATAAATTGTCTTTAAGTTTGCATAATTAGATTATAACATTTAATTATTAATATGATTACTCTGGAACATGTATAAGTGAGAAATACGCAGGTTGGTTAATGCAGGATTTCACTAATTTTCTAGGCATCCCCCTTTTTTTATTATTTTTATTATTTTGAAAGAAAAATAATTGTTTCCAGAATTGTTTATGCGAGGGACATTGCTGATAGGTCTATCAGGTTAAGATTTTCTGCTATCAGAAGTGGTGTCTAAGTCGTCACGTGATTTAACGATATGACTAATTTCTTATACAATCATGTTCAATGGTTTACAAAAAAACAAAAACATTGTTTTATACGTCGATAATTGGTCATGTTAATACTACCATAGAAATCTTCAATCATTTTAACACATTTTCTATTGGCATAGTTATTGTACATGTACTTAAATTGTGGCAATCGACAATACTATCTTGGGGTTATTTATGTACCTGTAAACAAAGTGATAAAATTAATTACAGGTTTCGTTCGTCATCGGAAACGGTTTTTTTTATGGTTTTGTTTTTCAATTAAGCACTTCTACACTATATTAACAGTTACAAAAGTTGTACCATATTTGACATTTAAGATAGCAGTCATTGTTTTGCGTTTACAACCGAACTTAGCTTGACAGACTAACAACACTTAGATCATCGTATAGTTATAAAATCCGCCGAGTGCAGAAAAAAGAAAATACATTTCGGCAAGCTAGCACTATCCAACCAAAACATGATAAAGTTTTTTTTCCTTCAAAGTAATAAGGTACAACACAAACGAGTTGTCTCCCAGCTGAAGACTATTATACAGTCAAACCTGCTTCAGAGACCACCTGTATTAAGCAATAATCTGTGTTATAAGACCATTAATTTAAGGTCCCTCTGTAGTGCATTTCAAATAGATTGAACCTGTAGTAAAAGACCACCTGTCTTATGAGACCACTTTTGTTGTCTCCCCTTATTGGTCTCTTAAAACAGGTTTCACTGTATTTGATTATTTATTTATGAAGTGTTTATCATGTTAGTAAAATTGTGGTGTTATATTCCTATTTTGGGTCTTCTGGTTATCGGGACTGCCTCACACAATTTATCTCTTATGTCGGAAAAGGTGGAACATGTTTTTAGCTATTAATTATTAAGTTAGTTGTCGTCTGCCAGTGCAGTAGCATGGCCTGGTATTAAAAATTGAAAGAAGTAAAGTGTGAAGTACAGTTTATTTGTCGACTCGTTACTTGGTTCTTACCATAGTCCCCCAGCCAAGTACACGATAGTGGTTTCCCTCCGTAAAATATTTAGTGTGCCTACAAAATTCGTAATATACAAATATAAGTATTGTCAAACTTGTCAATTAACGACCTGGTACCAGTCTAGTAAAGGTAAAACTTCAGATTCCTTACTTCAGTTCAAACGTAAATTATAGAGCGAAGACTTAAAACAAAACATTGTTAAGGTAACAGGTACGTAATTGAGCGATCTCACGGATTTTCATTTAATTTTGCAGGCAACTATAGCATGTTGAACTGCATATGAATTTCGAAAAAAAATATCGGAGTAACTTTTATACTTTTGGAGATATAGCAAATTGAAAGACAATCCAGGAATTTCCTCTTTGCGGACTGCAATATGCAAAATCCATAAATTTATCCAAAAAAGTGCAAATACATCAACTGTTTTCCAATTTTTATAAACTGTTTTTGATAACTTCAACGGTTAGAAGAAATTTCTTCTCTGTAAGAAACAACATTCCATGTCAGTAATTTCTTTTATCAGACCTTAAAAGGAGTACAGTCAGTTTAATGGAAGAAATTTCTTTTATTTGATATAAAATAAAATCCTTGGAGCAGTAAGTTAATCGGAAGACATTTCTTATATCATACTTAGGCCTGAAATATAATACTTGTGGCAGTTAGTTGGTTGGAAGAAATTTCTTTCGAGCTAATGAATATTCTGTAGAAAAAGGTACAAATGTATAAAATGAACGTAAGTATCGCAGAAATACGAAAGCATTCGATATTAAATTGCCTTTTCTCAAAAATCAGTCATACGAATTTTCAAAATGATATGTTATTAGTAATTATTCCGTTTGATTATATAAATGTTATAGGGGGTCAAAGATTCGTTTTTGCTGAATAAATCATTCAAGTGTATCTTCTATATCTAAACACGTCGAAAAAATAAATGATATTTCGATGCACAATGCACAATGTACAAATGTAGTCACGACGTCACGCTTAATTTTGCCTTTTTTGAAGCTTTTTTTCACGCTGAAGAGAAGATTCAACCACTTATATACAAAAAAAGACGAATAACAGTGGCTCCCTAATAAATAATATATCAATAAAATGGAAATCTCAATAGCAATAACATACACATTTTAAAGAAATTCGTAGGGCAGGATTTTAAGGAATAATAATTTTAAGTCAAAATTGCTGACTTTTCTTTATATGATATCTATGTGCATTCTATACATTTTTGTACTTCAATTTTCCGGATATTTAGTTTATTATATTTCAGAAAGTATAAAGGTTATTAGTACACTGATCATTTATTCGATATTTATGTGTATTTACTTATGCTTTGGTTGCATGCATAAGACATAAGACATAAGACATAAAGCTTTATTTAGAGTCGGTATGTGCAA
Organism: Mytilus californianus; assembly: GCF_021869535.1. NCBI lineage: Eukaryota > Metazoa > Mollusca > Bivalvia > Mytilida > Mytilidae > Mytilus > Mytilus californianus. The sequence continues at coordinate 56,368,319 of NW_026262604.1, forward strand.
ATACAAGTATAAAACATAAGCTCTGAAGAGCTTTTAAAACCGACAGAGCAACAAATAAAACAAAACATACATATCAAGTCATGCACACATAAATTAAACATATAAAGCAAGAGTTCAAATCAGTATATAAACATGCAGCACAAAAGTTCTTAAAAGAATCTTACAAATTAAACACACACTGAAACATGCACTTGTGAGATAAAAGCACAAAAGCAAAAATAAAATGGTTTGCACATTAAAAGCACATATAGATTAGTTAGTTACTAAAACTAGCACAAAGCAGCAGAAGCACTATAGTAAAGATAATAAAATAAAATTGCCATGCTGAAAATAAAGCATTAAACCAAAAATAATGAACAGAAATTAACTGGTTTTGCAGGCAAAACATTGGCATGAGCTGCCAGACCAAGAATTTATCAAGTTCTTGAATTGATATAAAGATGATTGCTTACGTAGCACATTTGGCAGCTCATTCCAAAGCTTAGCACCTGCATACCTTAAAGATTGTTGGCCGTATGCAGTTGTTCTTACATGTGGTAGGTCGGCTGTATTCTGATATCTGAAAGAGTAAGTGTTTTCCTTTAAGTGTATTAAATCATGGAGATAAACAGGACAATCTTTATTAATAATTTTGAAAACTTCAATAGCCAATGATTGCATTCTTCTTATTTTTAAAGATGGTAATTTTGATTTGCAGAGTAGATCTTCATAACTTGCTGAATAGTCTTCATAGATAAACCTTAGTGCTCTCTCTTGAATTTTCTTTATCTTTTTTGTATTAACCTCCCCACAAAAGTGCCAAACTAGTGGGCAGTAATTAAAGTTGGACATTATGAAAGAATAATATATTGTTAATTTTCCGAGTTTAGTCAGGTGTTTTCCTTTTCTTTTTAATACATTTAACTGTTTGGATGCTTTTTTACATATTATAGAGACATGTTCATTGAAATTTAGTTTAAAATCTATTGTAACGCCTAGAAGTTTAACGTTATCTTCATATTCTATTTCATTACCTTTTAATTTAAATTTTGGGTTTTTGTCTTTAGTTTTTTTACCTACAGCTATTGCTTGAAATTTTTCTGGATTTGCTTTCATTTTATTTATTGAGAACCAATTTATCAAAATTTTGCTTTCATCTTCTAGAGTATTAATTAATTTATCTAAATCTTTATCTGCGTATGAAAGGGTGTTGTTATCTGCATAATTATAGAGTTCACTTTTATGAATAAAAAAGAAAATGTCATTTAAAAAGATATTAAATAATGTTGGCCCTAATATCGACCCTTTTGGCACCCCTTTAAACATTGTTTGCCAGTAGCTTGAATTAGTACCTACTTTAACACACTGTTTTCTATTAGTTAAATAGCTTTCCAAAAGTTTAAGAGAAGAAGCGGAGACACCATAGGATTTTAATTTTAGTAGGAGGAGGTCATGGGGTAGGCAGTCAAAAGCCTTGGACAAGTCCATTAATATAGCTGCTACATATTTATTCTGATCTAAAGCCTTTTTCCAATCTTCAATTATTTTTAATAAAGCGGTTTGGCATCCGTATCCTTTTCGAAAAGCTGACAGAAAAATGTGGAAAAATGAATTAAAATATTCAACAAGTTGATTTTCTATAGACCTCTCAAAATTTTTTGAAATCATGGGCAATATACTTACAGGTCTATAGTTTCCTTTATCTAGAGTGTTTGATTTTTTATGCAGAGGTATTACTTGTGCAAAATTTCATTAGATAACGTGAAATCGCCTTCAACAATGAGAAAAACCTATGCCGTATAGTCGGCGTTAGGGGCCCCAACATGGAAAATATGAGACAATTTGTATACTTTATTTTACAGTCAAACCTGTTCTTCACATTTTCATATAATTATTCTATATTTACAAAATTGCCAAATTAAAGCAATCTTTAACCTTCAGTGCTCACAAGCACTTTGATTTACTTTTAGCCCTGGTGTGTTCCGACTTTTATGCAGATCTATAAACATTAAACATGTGACTTCTTTTTTGTTGTTAGGGATGAGGGATAGATAAATACCCTGCCACGTCCGGTCTGTGTTTTTGTTTGATGCTTTGTATCGATCTGATGAGTTAAGCCTTTTTCAACTGATTTTTCTGGTTTGTTCTTATGTTGTGCTGTTACACCACTGTCCCAGGTTAGGGGAGAGTTGAGCGCTCACAAACATGTTTGATTTAACCCCGCCACATTCTTTATGTGCCTGTTCCAAGTCAGGAGCCTGTAATTCAGTGGCTGTCGTTGGTTCATGTCTGTCATATTTGTTTTTTTGTAAATTGTTTTGTTATAAATTAGGCCGTTAGTTTTCTCAATTGAATTGTTTAATATTTTTCATGTCGGGTCTTTTATAGCCGACTATACGGTATGGGTTTTTCTCATTGTTGAAGGCCGTACGGTTGCCTATAAATGCTTACATCCACTTCATTTGAACTTTGGTGGATAGTTGTCTCATTGGCAAACATACCACATCTCCTTATTTTTATATTATTTATAGACAGTAGTGAGCTTATGGAGAAACATTACATTATAGTTGGTTCCCTATATTCTAACGGTAAAATATAGATTAATCGATCCCGGATACATAGATCCGAAAAAACGCACAAAAGGGTATAAATCGTCATTAAATAGGACAATACATAACCACTTATTGCGGATTTGTTTCTGTCTTGTTATAAGTTACAATTTATGACTTAAATCAGCAAAGACCCATCGAAACAACATCTGATACAAAAATTTAATAACACTTTTGAGATATTTGGATGATATATTGGCTCTCAATAATGACGACTTCAATATGTACACTAAAGAGATTTATCCTGCTGAACTGACTTTAAATAAAGCTTAAATAAACTAACAATGAACACTGCCCTTTCCTTGAATCTTGATATCTACATCTTTAACGGGAAGCTTAATACCAAAATTTATGATAAAAGAGATGATTTTTCATTTCCTATTGGTAATTATCCATTTAAGATGGTGACGTTCCCTCGTTTATATATCTCAACTTGTTCGATTCGCTCGTGTATGTAACAACGTATTTGATTTGAACGAAAGAGATCTCTGTATTATTGAAAAATTATTACATCAGGGTTTTTGATATCACAAACTAGTCAAAACATTAACTAAATTTTATCATCGGTACAAGGACATCATTTGTAAATATAAATCAACATGCAGACATCTTATACGTTCAGGTATTTCACATCTAATCTTTTATGGTAATATGTTTTACAAAGCACAAAAATGTCGGCATTCACCTCAAAAGCTTACCAAACCTTTACACAGACTTGTTCAGAAGGGATATAGTTACGATACTGTTGTCAGGTCATTGAAGATGGCATATTTTGGTATTAATATTGATTCACTCATAGGGTCTTTGCATCGGAAATAAACACATTTCTTCTAAAACCAGTTGTTAGCATGATACGGGTTATGTTCTTCTCATATATTTTATGATGGTATGATACTAAACCCCTAACGGGAGGGCTTGTGCTTGATTTTCATATGATGAAGACATAATCTTTCAATCAGTTTAACTGAAGTCTGGAGCTGGCATGTCAGTAACTGCTAGTAGTCCTTTGTTAATTTATGTATCATAGACATTTTGCTTAGTTTCTTCTGTTACCTATTCTGACTCGGACTCGGACTTTTTTTAAACTGAGTTTTACTGTGCGTAATGCTGTGTGTTTGTTTATTCTACATTGGCTAGAGGTATAGGGGGAGGGTTGAAATCTCACAAAACATGTTTAACCCCGCCGCATTTTTGCGCCTGTCCCAAGTCACGAGACTTTGGCCTTTGTTAGTCTTGTATGCTTTTTAATTTTAGTTCATTTGGAGTTTTGGAGTTTAGTGTGACGTCCATTTTCACTGAACTAGTTCACATTTTTATTTAGGGGCCAGCTGAAGCCCGCTTCCGGGTGCGGGATTTTCTTACTGTGTTGAAGACTCTTTGGTGACCTTCAGCTGTTTTGTGCTTTTTGGTCTGGTTGTTGTCTCTTTGACATATTCCCCATTTCCATTCTCAATTTTAATGTATAAGGAGTCGTCTGACGATTTCGGTGATGTTGACTTACTCGTATTTGTAGATCTTTTCTTGCTGATGATTTTTGCGGTTAAATAGTTTCTCTCTACTAATTATAGTTTTGAAGATAGTAGGCAAAAGTGAAAAAAAGGTAAAATTTGTCGTTTAAGGGCAACAATTCTTATGAGAAGTCGTCTAGCAGTTTTGATGTAAAAATACTACGGATATATCGCAACATTCATGTCAGATTTTTTCCATTTATAGCGGTTTTCAAGATAATAGACAACACTGACATTTTTACCCTATGTTCTATTTTTAGTCATGTCGACCATGTTGGTTGACACGCGGGTTATTGGACACATTTTTAAACTAGATAACCCAATGATAATTTTGGTAGTAGTTTCTGAGGAGAATATTTTTGTAAAAGTTAACGGACGATGGACGCCAAGTGATGACAAAAGCTCACTTGACCCTATGGGCCAGGTGAACTAAAAAGTGAAACTTATAGCAATAATGAAGGACAGAAATCACAAGTTATTATAGTAATGAAGATCAACGATCAACAAAATCGAAAGGGAAATAGATTGAATCGTATTCTGGCAACATTGATTTTAACTAGTTAAATTTTTCAGAGCGAAGGATTTCAAAACAACTGAGATAAACATGAAAAGAGAACACAGTTTGTGTAAATACATTGTCGAAGCTACCATTCCCTTTTCTTTGAATCGTTTATGACATCAACAAATTCCTCTGACCACTGGATTTTTACTTGTAAGAAGCAGTATACGGGCATCATTAGTGGAGCATGTTCTGTTGACCTTTTTGAAGCCATGTTTTCAGTTTCGGTGCGGTCTGTGTTTTCAATCTTTTGTTTTCTATGTAGTGTGTAGTTTTCTGTCCGTCTAAATTTTGTTAAATTTACACACGGCGTCCTTATTCGACGGTTTGATTGGTCCTTTGACATATTTTCTCTGTTTAAACATGGATCAGGATATTTTTTGTGTAACAATTGATGTAAAGTTTGTTTTTGTTTTTGTTTTGTTTTTTGGGGAGGGGGGGGGGGGGGGGGGGCAACAAATAAATAAAACGCTTTTAATACATCTTTTATACAATAATGTTGTTGAATATAAAAAAAAATGAACTACGTTTGTAATTGTAGAATATACAAAAAAAAATACAAATTTACAGGAAAGACCATTGTAAAAAATAATACTGTTTTATGGCACTGGTTTGCATATTGTAAAGTTTTATCAAACAATTTATCTTTCGGACACTCTTCTTTCCTTTTGACCAATTAAAAATGTATTGATAAATTCGTCGTCGTCTTCGTTGTCCAAGTCATCCTCTGCTGGTTGAGTTGCTCGTCCTCTTTGCTTGCGTTTCTACAAAGGAGAAAAAAGTATTGTACAACAAACTTAAAGATATATGCATTGTAAAAATAATGATTACAAATGTACATGGGGTTTCTATTATAAAAGCTTATTAAACGGTATGGGTTTTGCTCATTGTAAGGTCGTACAGTGACATATATTTGCTAACATCTATTTTATTTGTATTCGGAATGAATGTTACTAGTAGTACTATTTTTTTTAGAAATCATACTACCACATCTTTTCTTTTTTATATTGTACTTGACTTGTGTTTTTGTGATTACAATCTCGATATTCATATGCCTGGATGAAGCCAGAAACCTCGTTCGTAGTTGTCGTATGTTATATCTTAATTTTGCCGTTATTTGGAGTCGAATTTTACAGACAAGTATTAAATAGTTTCTGTAAAAATTATTCACAACTTTTAAAGACTTGTGGCGATGTTGTATAGACGCCAGTCTATTGTTGAAGATTCTATGTTGCTCCTTTAAATGTTTTTTTATGTTATTGTTGTTGTTGGTTTGTTGCCTCAATAATGTTTACATCAAATCTCCTTTTATTCATATTATAGAAAAAAAGTGCTTCATCTGAACTGAGGTGTTTATGTACCTATTTTTATTTCATCGAAGGAGACAATATCAAGAAAAAGAGAACGAGAGAAAAACAATATACATACATGATACAAGTATATAAAAGTAAATCTGTAAAACTTAAATAAATTACAGGTGACTTACTACCAGAAGTGTTAGTGCATATTATATCTAAATAATTATCTTATATTAAGACATATTTGCTGCCGTTAATAAAAAAATGGAATGTACATTTTGTTAGTTTTAAAATAAATAAGAAAGCAAAGAAAAGTAAATAAATCGTAAAGTAATAAACTTATTCTAAAATCTTACCATTTCAACACTATGATTAGATCTTTGAATATTGTTTTTATTGGTATTAATATTGATTTTGTTATCAGTAAATTAAAATCAAACACACATATGCACATTCATCGGCTCTACAATCTGTCGATGCTTGTATCTTGGCATTGCACAAGGTCATGTTTTTCTCGGACTGTTAATAATGTCTTTCACTAAATCCATTGGATGTTGGATGTGTAGTGATTGATATTTTAGTCATAGATGCATGATTTAATTTTTATTAATTGTTATTGGCTTTGCACTAGCTGTTAGTAACTGCGAGTACTCTCAGATCTGTACTTAATGTCTTTTTGTTGTTGGGATGTATAAGTACCCTGCCACGTCCACTCTGTGTTTTTGTTAGATGTATTTCTGCTTTGTATCAATCTGATGAGTTAAGCCCTTTTCAACTAATTTTTATAGTTTGGTCTTATTTTGTACTGTTACACCACTGTCCCAGGTTAGGGGGAGGATTGGCGCCTTCAAACTAGTTTAACCCGCCACATTCTGTATGTGCCTGTCCCAAGTCATGAGCCTGTAATTCAGTGGTTGTCGTTTGTTGCTGTATATCATATTTGTTTTTCGTTCACTATTTTGTACATGAATCAGGCCATTTTTTTTACCGTTTGAGTTGTTTTACATTTGTCATTTCGGGGCCTTATATAGCTGACTATGCGGCATGGGTTTCACTCATTGTTGAAGGCCGCGTACGGTGAACTATAGTTGCTAATTTCTGTGTCATTTGGTCTCTTGTGGAGAGTCGGTCTCATTGACAATCATATACCACATCTTCTTATTTTTATAATAAAGTACGTCAAATTCGAAAATGAAAAGTTGTTTTAATGAATAAGATAGTTGACCTACCAGGAGAGCGTTCTTCCGGGAGTTACGTTGGTGTTTCCAGTTGTCTCCGAATACCTTCATTGCATGCTCCTGAAAATAAACAAAAGACTGATATAAAATGGGCATATAGTTACTGGGTCGGTACTGCTGCTGGTGGACTATACGGTCTACGAGATTTCCATCCATCCGATATTCAGTATGTTACAGTGTAAGATTATATCAAGATATAATAAAGAATGTACATGTTGGCTTGCACACGTTATTACACGATCAGAGTTTCACAACACATAGTTGGTCCTGCTGCTGGTGGACTACCAATCCCGTACGGTACCATAGTGCATGTAAAAACCTCGATCTGTGGTAAACGAATAGCTTATCAATAACGTAAAGTAATAAAGTTAAGCATGCTCCTCTCTCGGGAAATATTGACTTCAGACGATTTTGGGTGTCGGCTAAGATTCTGGGTGTCGGGTGTCGGCTAAGATTCGTTTGGTTCTTATGCTCTCAATCATTTTACATTCATATTTCTGGCTTTCCAAAAACATAAGCTTAGAGGATACCTGATGAAAATAATTGCAGAAAGACGAGTCGCCTTCACAAACTTCATTCTCTTATGTGAACATCAAGTCACCGACCATTTACTTATTATGTGTGTTGGAAAGGGGGTATTGTTTTATTTTTCGAGACAAACATATTTGTTTGTATACGTGCAGGAACAAATTTTTTGTCTCAAAAATGAATGTTCTGTTTATTTGTTTCTACTTATTTTCAGTAGAAAAAACTGCTCTTTTCACTTCACTTCTGAACACAAATTCAAGATATTTAGAATTAAACAATTTATTTTATTGACTATGACTATAATTGAAAACCATTTTTCAAATTTTATTTTATTTTCTCATTTGGAAACTTGTTAAATGGCTTTAGAATAATCGTACACAATTTAATGAAACTCACAAAATGATACTTCTGCGCCAGTAGATAATTTTTTTTCAAAGGATAACACCCTCGTAAGTTTGTCTCTGGTGTATAGTTGTCTCATTTGCAATCATACCACATCTTCTACTCTTTATATATATATATATATATATATATATATATATACAAGTCTAAATTGAAAACAACGTTCAAACCTATGATTGCGTTGGATAAAAACCGCAATTTTTATACGTGTGCATGCAAAAACAAATTTCTTGTTAGAGGGGTCTAAATACAGCACAAACAACATTTTCCAAAAGACCAAAAAAGTGAAAAAGTATATTTTAACAAAACGCATTTGACTAACAGGTCGAACAACAAATGTTCTTAAACCCTGCTGACTGCCATGGGCGATTGCCAAATAAACGTATCACCGATGTAATAAATGGATCTTAATTATAAATTAAATACTAAACGAAAACAATAAACTTGCGGAAAAGATATATATACATGTATATATATACAAGTCTAAATTGAAAAAACGTTCAAACCTATGATTGCGTTGGATAAAAACCGCAATTTTATTGTTTTCTGTTTGGTATTAAATTAAGAACTAAGATCCATTTTGTTACATCTGGTGATCCGTTTATTTGACAATCGCCATGGCAGTCAGCAGGGTTTAAGAACATCTGTTGTTCGACCTGCTAGTCAAATGCGTTTTGTTAAAATATACTTTTTCACTTTTTTGGTCTTTTGGAAAATGTTATATATGTCAAATGAAACTTTCGTCATTTCTTGAATATTAAAAGCGACTTAAATATTACCTCATACTGTTGAAGGCATTCATTTATAATTCTATTCCTTAAAAAGACCTGAAAAGAAAATGAAATCTTGATAAAAATTGTAAGTAACCATTTGATTTATTCTTGTTTGTCGGGAAGGATAGAAAGAAGTGGAAACAATTCTGAATTCATTATTTTTTTCGACGAAAAGGGGGGGGGGATAACTTCTAAGAACCTTAGTTTTTTGTTTCGATATTTATTAAATATTAATTATATCTACAGTATATTTTTCAATGATATTAAGTTGTGTAATTCAACTGATCAATGACATGCTGATGTAAGGTAGCATTAAAACATGGTTCATATAAAATACAACATAATGTATTCAGGATATTTGAATTATACAGCACTATACTTACTTTAATTATAACATAAATAACGAAAAATATTTGAAACAGCCCAAAAACTGTCACCAATACGATGAAAACATAAAGATCAAGGTCGTCCTGGTAAGACTGTGAAGAGAACTGTGATATCACAGCGTGCCAGATACATACTGTGTATGTAAATAACATACTAAACAGTAAATACACATCCTGAAATATAAAGTTCAAGATATCAGAACTGGAATATTACGACGTATCAAATATAGTTGTCAATCGGCAAACCTCGGCAGATTCCGCTACCGTACAAGACTGTTAGATCTGCCGAGGTGTGCCGAATGATACAGTTGTGGTAGTACGTTAATACTATATTGAAGATAATAAACATTTTGAAACACTAATAAACTGATATTTTTTTACAAATGAAAAAAAAACAAAAAACAAGGTCACTAACATTGTAGCTGTTCATACAAGAAACAGATTTTCAAATAGCTTGCCTGGCAGTAGAACCTATTACATGTAATCATAGCTATGAGCTTTCAGTTTGAGCAAGTCAAATATTATCATAACATAAATTAAAAAAAACCTGAAGAAGCTTACATTGAGCGAACCTTTGGAATGTGTATGAAACTGAAGAGATTCGAACGAATACACATTCTAATTTCCTTTCACCAACTTCCGTTCATACTATTACATGTACATGTCACCACTCAAACTACTATATATACAATTGTGAAAAAGAGAACAGTTTTTACCTCTTACTCGTACATATGGAAAATTATCATCGTGCTTTTTTTTTTTACATGTAACCAGAAAGACACATGCCATCAAAACTCATGATACCAAGACACATGAAACATTATCCATGTTATCTTTCAGCCACGTTTCACATCTTTAACAGCTTCTATTCTCTGAGAAACGTTCGATGTAAACTTTCTTAAAGACTTGCACATAATCTTCATTCTGAATATATCCACAGCTTAAAATTGAAACCCGTTTCCATCTCTTTGATATTTTTATGGATGTGCAGGATCTGAAGATGACCTGTGTAAAGATTAATTTCGTATCTTTCCTAACATACTCTACCTCAAGGGTGACTGGGGAATAAAAATATGGCTTCCTTGGTCTTCTACCGACCGGCAGTAAAACCCTTGACAAAATAGGTCGTCCGGTTGGCTATGTGGGATGTATAAAAACGCTGGACGTCAAGCAGAAAAATTCATGAATCAATTCCTACATTTTTTTATGAATGGCAGCCGAAAATTCCAGCCCTTCATTGCAGTAACTCACTTTACAGAACCTATATTGTTGTGTAATTTGTTCTAGTCTAGACTTTTTATGAAATATTGGCCACTGGTCGATCAGTAAACGACGATCAATAAATCAATCACTTAAATATGTATATCCTTATTATTATTTTCTTATATATTTACGAAAATGGGACAAATTTGACTGGTCAGGTTTCAAAAATTTTATTGTCTCAAGCCACTAGCTACAACATCAGACAAGTTCCGTTCTCTTAGAAAATTTTAGAATTTGTCAAAGGGATGTAACTCCATTAAAATTATGTTGACAGATTAGATCCCTTGAGTGTTATATACATTAATAGCAAAGTACTAACCAATATTGTGTTGTACGATATTTTCGGTAACCCTTGATTTGTGACTATTCGGAATGCTACTGTAGTTAACATTAATGTGATGGATAACTGTAAACGATTCTGCGTCAAATTGTTGTCGACTGCAAATGTTGCTATTGAGGTAGATGAAATAAATCCCTGAAATAAAAAGCATAAACACTTTTAAGATTTGTTTTTATAAATTAATGTAACAGTATATCGGCAACACATTATTAAAATGGGTTATTATATACTTAGTAGTATATACAGATAAATTGTATGTGTAATACGGTCAACGGCAATCGTGTTGTATCAGCCATCCGTGATGATACCGATATCAGTCACGGTTGCAAAGGCTTTATCACACCTTTAATATGTATGAAGTCACGTCATCGATATCAGTCACTGTTGCAAAGGCTTTATCAAACCCCTATTCTGTATAACGTCATGTCACATAAAAACATCTACTTGAGGTATATATATAACCGGAAGAAAAGTGACATTGGGAACTTTTACAATAATTCGCAAAGTGCTTTATATCAACTCTCGTTTTAGATTGAATATTTATATGAACTCTCGTTTTAAATTGGATATTTATATGGACTCTCGTTTTAAATTGACTATTTCTCGTTTTAATTTTAAGTTGAATATTTCTTGTTTTAAATGTTTCTTCATTCTTAAATATAATGTTTCTTGATTTCAAATACCCAAGAGATTATAGATTTACTATTTTACAACTTGATCCGTTGGCTGTCAAAAGTGCGATACTTACACTCAACTTCAAAAGAAGCAAGTATCGCTATTTTGCTAAGTTTAGCCGGAGGACAATAATCCGTTTATGATTACATAAGATTAGACAATGACAGATATATTTCATGAGAACTTTTTATAATGTTTTTAAGATCCTTAACTTGAGATTAATGAATTATTGTATGTTTTGTAAACTGTTGCTTGGGCAGTCTTCCCCTAGCTCTCAAGCTGTACACATGTGAATAAATTTGTATATATTGTATATGGTCTTGCGTTTAAAGCAGCCACAGTGTCGATTATAGACCTACAGACTTTAATGTAACCCGTGCCGAAATTCACGGAGTTATACCGAAATTCACGGGGTTATATATATAATAAAGTTTATTTGATATGGCTTTTTCAATATCACACACTGTATCAACCCTCAACCAATATATTAATCCCTCGAACAGAGCTCTTGGGATTATATTGGTTTCTCGGGTTGATAAGGATGTGATATTGAAACAGCCATATGATATTCTCTATTAACATCACTCTCACCCAATGTCTTTTTAAAACGACTTAAGGAGAAAATATTTAATTTAACAAGGAGTATGCGCCACGCGTTAGGGGACGACCATTTGATTTTCTGGTGGGAGTGGGGGGATTTTGAAAATGAATAACTTGGCCTCGAAAGAACTGAAAATAAATAACATGGCATGGAAAGAACTGTAAATAAATAACTTTGCACAAGACTTGATGAAAATGAATATTCTAATATGACGTGCTTCTTTCGCTTTGTAAACAACACCGTGATAAAATTCTCGATATATCTATACTTAGCGCAGACTCAGAGATGTGCATATTGGTGGCTGTTATTATTTACCTCCCACGTAAATCTACATGTATCGTAACCTATGTGCAAACACTGTGTCGATTTCGTTGTGTCCAAATTGAAATTGAAAAAGAAACTACAGAACCGTTATTCCTATTATATTGCATAACAAAAATAATTAATGCACAAGAGCTTAAAAAATGTATACAATCAAATTAAAATAAAATTCCGCCAAATTTCATGAATGATCTTGGCGTCATATGAATGAAAACTCTAAAGCTGAATATTTTCCGTTACGTATACGCCCTAAGTTCGGATAATATTGCATTAAAATGGAGTTTTGAGGCAGGTGTTGTTTCATTTTCTATTCCATTGCATTATTCGCACATTTGTGGATTTCAGCAAGTCAACATGGCGGCTCCGCACTCCTTAGTTACGACATGTCAACTCTGGATTTGACAGTAAATAGTAGCCAACGAAAAATAAATGTTTGGGTTAAGAATTATGAGAATTGAACACAATTTTTCTACTGCTTATTTGAGAAATAATTCATGTAAGACTTGAATTTATATGAAATGTGTAGCTTTTATCTTACAGGGGGTAAAATAGAACAGCCATACACACAGGAATCTTACGTTCGCTTCAGTTTTTAAATTACCGTATTTGTCCTATTAGAATCGAAATAATTCATGGAAGCCATAGATTTGTTGGACATTTACACATGGCCTGGGCCGTGATATTCGTTAATTTTATCCCTCGCTAACGCTCATGATAAAATTCGATTATCACAGCCCAGGCCATGTGTACATGTCCAACAAATCTATGGCTTTCATGAATTATTTCTTAATTCTGCAACATAAAATTTAGGAAACAAATTTGAACAAAGGTGAAAATTAATCCGTAAAAAAATCCTACTACCCCTCCCCCCCCTTTCCGAATATCAAATGTTCGTCCCCTTATAAGAAACATGTATTTGTTACTTTTGTATTGGAGAGGATATATATAGGTTTAAAACTGATATGCAATCTTTTTCAGCTATATTCTGAATATAGTATTTTAAAATTAGATTAGTCATTGGCAAAAATTCCATGTTCAGTTGGTATGACAAATTCAAAGTAAGGTCAAACAAGAAGTGACTGCCTAAGTGATCTGAAAATCGCTTACAACTCTCTTTTACACAGTAAAACTCGTCAAAAATAAAGATTCTGCATAAACATCCAATCATTGTTCTTTATCTATAACAAAAGCTAAGAAAATTGTGACGAAAAAACAATACAGAAATAAAGATCCCCCAAACCATACCCTCTTAGATTTTAAAGCCATTACCATCACTAACACCATATTCCAAACGAAAAACTTCCATCTCCGGACCGCACAACATCCGGCACTTATACCCGGAAATGTTACCCTTTTCCTTTGGGAAAAATCTTTTCTCGTTGGCTTCTTTCGCATTGTAACAAAATCACAAAGTTGCCATTCTTGTTCATCAACAAAACATGCAGAATTTAACAGACTTATTTCTTCTTTGTCTTCTGCGATTTCTAACTGGCTTTGTGGGTATTCAGACGTAATGTATACATTTAAGAACTGATGGTCAAAAGGAAAATCTGGTAGTTCAAGTTTCTCTGAAAAAGCTCCTTGAAGGCGACGTTTTTCGACAATATATGCCTTCTTTTTGTCTGTATAATGAACTTCTTTCCACGGCTTGTCATCTTTGGTCTGTTCTATTAGATTTTGTACTATCAACTTTGGATCCCAGAAACTGTCTAAATCCAGCACATAGTCGTTCTAAAAATAAACATTAATATATTCATTATCAGTCATCACCTTTACGACAAATATACTGTAAACCAAATAATTTTGGCGAGCGATTCATTTTCTCGACTTTCGCGAGTAGAAAAATAACGCGAATATAAATGTAAAACTTGGACATTTCCTTATTTAACTAAATCAAGTAAATTTGAAAATCGCGAAATTAAATCGTCGTGAAATGGGCTAGAAAGGACTAAACGCGAAAAAAATGTATCCGCGAAAATAAGTTGGTTTACAGTACTGCATCGGAATGTTGTTTTGGAAAAAAGTTGGGATCATATATAAATATATATATATATAGTCGTTGTTTTGTCCATCCATACGTCCGTGCATGGTAACATTTTGCATACTAGAAAAATGGTCCCCGGATTCCTTTGCTACATGTAAATGGTTAGGAAATTACTCAGATGAAAGATGTTGGGAAGAAAAAGAAGCTTATTGATTTGGGGGTCAATTATATGTCAACATTCATAGCCAAATAATGTTTTTGTCAACTTTTGGTTTCTTGTGAATATCTCCAGTTTTTTGAGGGGGAGGGGAGTAAAAATTACATAGACAAAAGATATAGAAACATTGTTTTGATTTTCAGCTTAATAGGACGAAAGGTCTCTATTCTTTTTTAAAGAAAGCAACTTGTTAGTTGTATATGGAGGTTTGATTACACGAGACTGCTTTTCACATTACTAACGTTTTGATTGGCTGATCAGATGCCTTATCGTTTCTTATCGTTTACAAGAGTGGCAAAACAATTACAGAACTGCAAATTGTATTCATCCTGATTAAAATATCAGAACCAAAGTCAACCTTAAGTTGTGATACGCAGACTATGAATTTCGATCCCTTCTTATTTCGTAAACCTTCTTTTATTGTTTTTATGAAAATTTCGAGACATGTTTTCTTGAAACCTACATTTTGATCGTTTATTTTAAACATAAACGATTATTTTATTAAAACAACCTGTGTAAATCTCATATAATATTGATAACAGCAGGTTGAAAAATTCAGGCTTCTGCAGAATAAATCTTTGAAAATAATAAACCTTCTCATAATCATATTCAACCAAACACTAGATTAAGGGATCCATGCACAATATGTTCGGTAAAGCTAAGGGGCGAACCCGTTAAAATCTAAAGCCTCTGGAAGAAGTATTTATAACATATGCCAGCTGCATATATGTAGAATGAAATTTCATTAGAACATTGGTTTCTAAATGAAAATTCTTTGTGTATAAAATTCGGGATTTATATTGGACATGTGCACCCTAGACCTGACAATTAAGTCAGGATTAGCAGAACCTCTTCCAACTTTTTGAAAGGTTTTGACATCTCTTTATAATAAACTATTATTTTATTTTCTTGCAATATCATTCGGTATGTACCCGCAACCCATGCCCTCCTGAACCTGACGGGTCTGGGGAACACCTGTTCAGTTTTTAGATATAAGAAGATGTGGTATGAGTGCCAATGAGACAACTCTCCATCCAAGTCAAAATTCATAAAAGTAAACCATTATAGGTCAAAGTACGGTCTTCAAAACGGAGCCTTGGCTCACACCGAACAGCAAGCTATAAAGGGCCCGAAAAATTACTAGTGTAAAACCATTCAAACGGGAAAACCAACGGTCTAATCTATATAAAAAACGAGAAACGAGAAACACTTATGAACCACATCAACAAACGACAACTAATGAACATCAGATTCCTGACTTAGGACAGGTTCAAACAATTGCAGAGGGTTTAAACGTTTTAATGGTACCAAACCTTCACCCTTATCTGAAACAATAATGTAACATCACAACATAGAAAGACACACTATAAAATATCAATTGAAATGGCTTAACTCAATCAAAAGACATATTAACACCAGTGAACGTACACTGAACAAATACATTTGATCTATGATACAATGTAAATACAAAATGAATAAAATAAGGGAATAATAATTAAAGTAACATGTTATACCGCTGTGAAATGTTAAACAATTTAAGAAAAACAATATGCTTGAACAAAAATATCAGCCATTTGCAATTACTTTAAACACAGGTAAATGAAAATAATTTTGTTGTTAGGTATACGTGTACAGTTCAAATAGAGAAAAGAAATATTTTTACAAAATTAATAATTTTGTTGTTCATAGTACGAAGACGTGAAAATTTATAGTAATACCAAACTTTTATCAAAGCTGGTATATATTGTATGTTTCAATCCAACGAAGAATGCTTCACTTAACACTTCTTGATCACTATCGTAGATATCGTCGTAATAACCTTTTAGTTTCTTATAGTACATACAAGCTACGTACAAATAAATTATCACATTGGTTGAACAATATTAGGTCAATGTCAGAAAAATATTAACGTTTTGTTTGAGGCTTAGAAACTTGGAAAGGGTAATATAAAAAACGAGAAACGAGAAACGCTTATGAACCACACCAACAAACGACAACCACTAAACAACAGGCTCCTGACTTAGGACAGGTGCATTATCATGCAGCGGGATGTCTATACTCCCGAATAATTCTTTCGAAAGCAAGTCGTGCAGATATGTGTTAATTTACTTTTTAACATTCTTGCGACTTGCTATGATGAATACTGACTATTTTATTTGATTCTATCCTAAACTAAATACGAAAGCCCACCCTCTCTCTCTCTCTCAATGTTGCGTATCGTGCTACTTTATAAGTATAAAATATTCATACTTAGAACAACTTCAGCCTAAATTGCCTTAAATCACAAAGGCGTCAGTGAATTTTCACATGCAGAATCTAGATATTATTAAAAGTGTTTGATTGGATTTTCACGTCTTGACATCTTTCTTACCAAAAAAGGTTATGGTAACTCCAGAAAGACTTTATACTTAACACCTGTTAACATGTGTTAGTCACGTGTACTATCCTTTTTAATTGAAAGTATATAACCTTTACTAAATAGTATGAAAAGAGATCATAATAAAAATTATATCAAAAACAACGCCCAAACATAGAAATGGGGAACACAACGAATCTGACAGGAATGAACGAGTCTACAATGGGGAACACAACGAATCTGACAGGAATGTACGAGTCTACGATGGGGAACACAATGAATCTGACAGGAATGTACGAGTCTACAATGGGGAACACAGCGAATCTGACAGGAATGTACGAGTCTACGATGGGGAACACAACGAATCTGACAGGAATGTACAGAAATGATGTTTGGAAATTTAACAACCTATTCGGAACAGCAATTGTATGTCTGTGTGCTGCCGTACTCAACTCGATTTGTATGATAACACTGTTTAAATCGAAAAAACTGCAGAAAAGTAGATTTCACTTTCTTACGCTTTGTTTGAGTATTGGAGACTTTCTGACTATGATATTCACAGTTGTTTTACTAACAAACTCATCGTTGGAAGTAATGGGGGTCAACATGGGGTACTTATGCGCTATAACGTCTTCATTCGTGTACTGCTCAATACTATTTTCACTTTGTCAAACATTATTCATTTGTGTTGAAAGGTTTTTAGCAACGTCAAAGACAAACAATACTTGCCGAAATGTTTTATCACAAAAGAAGTGTGTACCTTTGGTGTTCGGTTTGTGTGTCGTGTACACAGTTATCATCAATGGCATAAGCGGGTTCAAAGTGAAATATGGATGTTTGGGAAACAAATATTCATTTACATACATGGTTTTTAAAGAAGTCCCATTAGTGTCACTTTTAATTGTTATATTTTTCATCTATATGAATACGGCTATCAGAATAAAGCAACTTTTAACAAAAGTGTCGTTTATCAATAATGGTACGTCCTGTGTACAAAGGAGAGGAAGAATTCAACGTCTTAAATTGAACCTGTTTACTTTGGGGTTAGTTCTCATAGTATTGGTCATATCAATTGTACCAAGAGTGTTTGTTGCTTTAACAGGACAACAACAAAGTGGTAACTATGGCAATATTACATTATTAGTTCCACCAATATTCAATCCTCTGATATATTTTCTACGCTTTGTAGAATTCAGAAACATTCTGAAACAAAATTGTGCGTGTTCCTCTAGAAATGACGAATCATCAGAGGATAGTGCGTCTCCGGTTGACATTTCCTCTCACATTCCGATA
The DNA here is from genome assembly GCF_021869535.1 of Mytilus californianus. Classification (NCBI taxonomy): domain Eukaryota; kingdom Metazoa; phylum Mollusca; class Bivalvia; order Mytilida; family Mytilidae; genus Mytilus; species Mytilus californianus. The sequence goes on from NW_026262604.1 coordinate 56,386,649, forward strand.
AACGAAGGAACCAGTATAAACACAGAACAAGAGACAACAAGCATAGTTCAGAAAGATTATCCGTTAGGCATTTCCCAAGATTTTTCAATAAACGAAGGAACCAGTATAAACAAGGAACAAGAGACAGTAAGTACATTTCAAAAAGTTCATCCGTTCGGCATTCCCCCCAATTTTTCGACAAACGAAGGAACCTGCATAAACACGAAACAAGAGACAACAAGCATAGTTCAGAAAGATTATCCGTTAGGCATTTCCCAAGATTTTTCAATAAACGAAGGAACCAGTATAAACAAGGAACAAGAGAAAATCCTTCGTTTATAGATTCGTCCAAAATTCCGATAAACAAAGGAACCATTATGAACGAGGAACAAGAGCAAGAAGTTACATTTAGTAAATTTCTTCCGTATGATATTTTACCCGATTTCCCTATAAACAATGAACAAGAGACGAAAAGCACATTTCAGAATGATTATCCGTTTAGCATTTGGTATTTGACCTCGATTTTTCGACAAATGAAGGAGCCACTATAAACAAGAAACAAGAGACAGAAAGCACGTTTCAGAAAGATTATTCGTTTACCATTTTCATATCTATACATTTATTGCAGAGCATGCCAATAATCATATTTATGTTTTTGCTCAATAAGTGTATTATTTGTGTACTAGGCGAACGATTTGTGAATTTAAGCAACTTTGCTTGTTTCTGAATCCAAGACATTTACTTCAAGTGTAATTATTGTAATATGATGATTTATCTAAATACATATTGTTTAAACAATATTCTATAATAGTAAGCATGCTCTATAATTATTATATTTTTTGTAAATTTTACAAATCGTTTACAGGACAAGACCAGATTTTATAAGTTTGCTCTATTTGTGTCTGATATCTTTTTCATATTTAAGCTAATTCAGGACAGGAACAAGTAGGTTCTGTAAAGTACAAAATTTGTAGGTCTACAGGGGAAAAGGCGGGAAATTAACGTTGCCATTGGAAAGTAGTTGCAAGTTGGATAGAATTAATTCTGCCTTGGAACAGGCCACCCACGGACCCATCAGAGAGTTGTTAGGGTTTTTCTAAATGTTCATTTTGACACATCTAATAATCTAATACGCTTTTATTTTTTTTTTGTGCCCAAATAATAAAAACCGTTGGTTTTTTTTCCAATCCAGATGGGGGTTTTCACATCTAATCCATAGATGATCATCAAGCTTATAACAATTCACTAATCAGCCTTAATATATTTATATATCCTTCTTGGATATGGTAAGTTCTACACAGAATGCTTGTAAGAGGGTCTGGATGGAGGGGTGTCACTTCTGGGTTTTTAGTCATTTTTCTACATTCCATGTTTGTTTGCCCATTATTCCCTATTTTGTTTTATATTTTAAAACCCCAAAATGATCTATCTGTAAAATTTTTTCCATTTTTTCTTAATGGGTAATCCCTATCCAAAGCCAGTATTGGAAAGCAAATGTAAAATGTACATAAATTTTCACTTCTTCGAACTATGAACATCAAAATTATTCATTTTGTAAAAATATTTCCTTTCTCCATTTGAACTGTACACGTATACCTAACAACACAATTATTTTCATTTATCTGTATTTAAAGTAATTGCAAATGGCTGATATTTTTGTTCAAGCATATTGTTTTTCTTAAATTGTTTAACATTTCACAGCGGTATAACATGTTACTTTAATTATTCTTCCCTTATTTTATTTATTTTGTATTTACATTGTATCATAGATCAAATTTATTTGTTCAGTGTATGTTCACTGGTGTTAATATGTCTTTGATTGAGTTAAGCCATTTCAATTGATATTTTATAGTGTGTCTTTCTATGTTGTGATGTTACACTATTGTTTCATATAAGGGTGAAAGTTTGGTACCATTAAAACGTTTAAACCCGCTGCAATTGTTTGAACCTGTCCTAAGTCAGGAATCTGATTTTCAGTAGTTGTCGTTTGTTGATGTGGTTCATAAGTGTTTCTCGTTTCTCGTTTTTTATATAGATTAGACCGTTGGTTTTTCCGTTTGAATGGTTTTACACTAGTAATTTTTGGGGCCCTTTATAGCTTGCTGTTCGGTGTGAGCCAAGACTCCGTGCTGAAGACCGTACTTTGACCTATAATGGTTTACTTTTATAAATTTTGACTTGGATGGAGAGTTGTCTCACTGGCACTCATACCACATCTTCTTATATCTATGTATTAAATCACAAATCGCTGCACGTACCTTGCAAAACCCCGAAATAAAGGAGCAATGCTTTTTTATGGTGGCTGGTTAAGGCCATTTTGCGTTTTCGCCTTTCATATTCTACAGGACGAAAACGCGAAAACGAGAGGTGAACCCATTAGTGCATTTTGAACTTATTTTTTTTTATATTTCTACTTGTGTGGATACGGATTTGATTTCAAGAGTATATATGAGAATTTACATACCAAATTATATCAACAAATACAAAATGCATATTAATACCATTACATGTTCTTATTTTACTGGAGCAGATTAGTGAAGACGAGGCCTGTTAGGAATTTGACAGCTATTGCATGCCAGGTTAAATTGTAAAAAAAATAAAAATATATCTCAGTTATATTGAATAACTTTATTTATATTCTTTTTTAAAGCGATGAAAGCATGAACAATACGAATCAACCGATTAGATTATTAATGAGATATGTTGACATATTTTTACAGGTCAACCGGATATAATATCGGTGAGGTATTCATTATGAATTTTTTTCCTTCTTAACCCTAAAGTAAGTGATTATCTAATAGTATAAATCTTTCAATCTAAAATTACCTTTTCATATGTTAGGTTTGATTAAAGTTTTCCTGTTTAAAACGTCGAGTTTATATAATAGATCCTCTGTTATTCGCTGTCTATATGTTTTATAATTGCATAACTTTATTTTATAGTAATTCTATATCCTACATTTCAAAATTTCAAAATGTGCTAATAAATTATGATATTTTGCATTTGTCAATTTCAAATAAACAATTGTATTCTTTATAAAACGGACTATTCATGTAATCTAAAAGTAAACATTATTTTAATAATATATAGCATCTACATAACTGAACAACAATCACACAGATGAATTAGTGTCGATATGAATTAATCTCCAGCGATTAAACCATTTACTAGTACTGTGAAAGTACTTTAAAACATGCTTATCAATTTTCGTGGTTTGAAGAAAAGGTACATGTTCGTGGATCCTTCAATTCATTGATTTCAGATTTTTGAGAACAAAAATACAAGTATAAGTGAAAATTTTAGTATATAAATATTTACAAAGAATGATAGGTATAAGAACGGTTGTCAAGATATCCGTCCCAGCTTGGTGGCATTTTGCATAGCCCTTGTTTTAAATCAGTGAATAACAGATTGTTATTGTTTACATGTGTTATCCTGGAAGTATTGTGATTATGTTCTTAGACTAATACTTGTTATTGTTGGGTTGCCTATTTAGTGTTCAGTGTATTGACGTTTTGCATATTTCCAAATTTGCATTACCATTGCGCCAATAGATAATTTCATACGGGACAATAAAAAGTATTCCATTCGCACCCATTTGCAGGTAAAAAATGCGATACAAAAGTTGTGTGTAAAATTGAATATTGAAATGACTGCAGCTATAGTATTCCCTCCATTTGCCACATTTTGAGCTGGACAAATATTAATTCATTAAAACTATTCACATCAAATCTTTTAAAAATGCAAAAGATTCAGCGTATCTCGTCAAAGTCACATAGATGAGTTTTCAAAGATAGTCAACAATAAAATTTTAGAATAATAGATTCCATAGGATGACCAGTAATAACAAATAAGACAATATTTATTTAGATGATTTTTGAGTATTAATATATCAACCACCTAAAATGAAACAAAATAAAGGTGCACAATCATTATTAGTTCGTGCAATTACTATTACTAACTCTATATATTTGAATATATACATTTGTTAGTGGGAAAGAAGCGTGCTTAATGTCAAACTTGGCGAAATATATCAAAGGGAATTTCAAATTAACTCATTAGTCGAAAAAACTCGCAATATCAGGGGCGGATCCAGCCACTTTTAAATGGTGGGGGTTCCCAACCCTGGATAAAGGGGGGTCCAACTATATGTCCCCAATCAAATGCATTGATCGTCAAAAAAAGGATGGGTTCCAACCCCCGGACCCCCCCCCCCCCCCTCCAACCCTGGATCCGCCACTGAATACTATCTGAATACTATGACAAAAAAAAAAAAGAAAAATGATAAAAAAAACCAACAGCATACAAAACACAACATAGATAAACAAAGACTGAGTAACACCATCTACTAAAACTGAGTAACACTATCCACTAAAACTGAGTAACACTATCCACTAAAACTGAGTAACACCATCCACTAAGACTGAGTAACACCATCCACTAAAACTGAGTAACACCATCCACTAAAACTGAGTAACACTATCCACTAAAACTGAGTAACACCATCCACTAAAACCGAGTAACACCATCCACTAAGACTGAGTAACACTATCCACTAACACTGAGTAACACCATCCACTAAAACTGAGTAACACCATCCACTTAAACTGAGTAACACCATCCATTTAAACTGAGTAACACCATCCACTAAGACTGAGTAACACCATCCACTAAGACTGAGTAACAGCATTCACTAAGACTGAATAACACCATCCACTAAGACTGAGTAACACAATCCACTAAGACTGAATAACACCATCCGCTCAGACTGAGTAACACCATCCACTAAGACTGAGTAACACCATACACTAAGACTGAGTAACACCATCCACTAAGACTGAGTAACACCATCCACTAAAACTGAGTAACACCATCCACTAAAAACACCGGGGATGATTTCAGGTGCTACAGAGTGGTAAGCAGATCCTGTCCAGTGTGTGACACCCGTAAATTTCTTTAAATTAATGAATAAGGTTGCTTCATCTTAATTGTTAAACAAACAATAATTTTTGGAGTCAGCAAAAGCACGTATTTGGGTTGTTGGTATGATGGATAAAAACCCAAGTTTGGACGCTAATATAAAAATACGAAGATGTGGTATGATTGCTAATGAGACAACACTCCACCAGAGACCAAATGGCATTGAAGTTAACAACAATAGGTAACCGTAGGCCTTCAACAGTGAACAAAACCCATACCGCACAGTAAGCCATAAAAGGCTCCAACTTAATAAATGTAAAACAATGAAATCGAGAAAACAAATAATTCTAAGATTGAGCACGTATCCCGTCCCAGCTCTTCATTGATTCCGACTCCAATGGTTAACTTAACAATGTGTCTAGTATAACGTTTAACAGTCGTCAAAATCACCATTAATATCAACACAGGATTACTGACTAGATAATTATCTGTTAAATATTGTGCATTATATTAGTTACACCAAGGCTTACCTTGTGTTTCAGTTTCTGTATTAATAAATAATATTTAGTGAATGAATTACTTTTATTGCAAACTTAATATGAATAAAAAGCAAGTATTATATAAGAAATTACCAAAATGATAAACCTATGGGTATCGCTGTATTGTCTCTAAAGGTGGAAAAATGCCCAATGCCAAAATCTCACAAGATGGGTCCACGTCTAGCCAAGTTGTGAGCATAGTCGACTATCTTAAAACATTCATTTTGTAGTAGAGAATTGATAAGAAGTAGTGGATTCGTAAACGATAATCAACGAGCGACTTTAGTCGCAAGTTGATTATCGTTTCCGAATCCACTACTTCTTATCAATTCTCTAGCTTAACCCATTTCTATTAAAACGACTGCCTGTTTTACGTTTTGACAATGAATCAACGATATTTCATAAAAATAGTTTAGTATTTTGTCTTTTTTATTCTATAATAGCTGGAAATGATTATATCCACACGGTTCGCATCTATAATTAGACATTTGACAAGTTAACATAAGTTTAAGATAACTTAAATGGGGTGTTAGCTCCCCTTTTTAACACCAGATTTTAGTTTTGTATATACATATTTCATTTAATGTTTAATCATTACAAATTATTTATATTGAATAGATTTTGGTATATTTAATTTATTCAAAAAGACATATATTAATATACAGAATGTATTTATCTTGTTTTGAAAAGTTAAAAAAATTTAATTACCAAAATTTAGAACCTTCAAAATTTATATATATAATATTTAGCAACATGTTTTGGTTAATTGAATACTAAACACCGTTAAGCCGTTCTTAGTCAAAAAAATATTGATAAGGTAGATGCCATAAATCTGCAATTTCATAATGCTCAAATTCATGTTGCTTTCCTAAAGTATTAAAATTATGTGCTTACGATTTAAATTGAACAATTATATTCAAATCTGTTTAAGCTGTTTCCGTTTCATTAAGTTACGATTATTTTAACGTTATTACATTTGGCACATATCGTTCACCGGTAAATAAACTACTTTTATCTGAGGTACGCATTCTGAATCCCCATCAGAATTGCTCTTGCTACGGATGTACAATGAATAATTATCTTGATTTCATAAACTTACCATCAAGCTGTTCGTAGCTGTGATCGTCTAGTCGTTGGTAACGAATGTCATAACGGTGATATTAACAGTGCAAAGTTCGAACCTTGTATCCGGAATGAAATTTTTTCATTGTAATTTTTTTATCGATAAAAATAGTTTTAATCTTAGAGGTATTATATACTTCATTTTCATTTAAAGGCGATGATTTTGTTTCTGGTTTTACAGTCAAAGAAGTAGTTTAACGGTCGTAGCTTATATATCACACTTTACTCAAATTAGAGTCCGTTCAATGTTGACGTGATATAAATAAATTTGAAAAGAACATGAACAAATCCAGACATAGTATATATATTTTATTAGATAACAAAAGCGAATTATCTCTGAGATAGAAATACAGTTGATTGACATGTATTGACAGTTGTGCGCTTTAAGAGTGTTATTTAAATATTGATTTATGTGAGCACTCGTGGTATAGTGGTATCATGCATAGACTGAAGACTCTACTGATTATGAAGAAAATACGCGCGAGTTCGAACCCTTCATATGCCACTCGTTTTTGAGAGGATAAAAAATCGTAAGTTAAAAGTTTAAAGTTATAAAATAAGTTATCTTAAGTTAACGAAGTGGTCAGTGGATTCTTGAAAAATAATCCACTGTAAGAACAATAGAATGACGTCAGAGAAATGGGTTAAGTCAGATTATTTAGTTCCAGCTCATACCAGGATAGAATATATATTTTCAAAATCCCCCCTAGTCAGTGTACGAATACAAATGTACTTTTCAAATTCGAAAACATAAAGGTAGAATAAAAAGTACATGTAAACGTATAAATAAAAAGTACATGTAAACGTATAAATAAAAAGTACATGTAAACGTATAAATAAAAAGTACATGTAAACGTATAAATAAAAAGTACACAAAAACGTATAAATAAAAAGTACATGTAAACGTATAAGTAAAAAGTACATGTAAACGTATAAATAAAAAGTACATGTAAACGTATAAATAAAAATAGTAAAATTACTGATCAATTGTGTAAGAGTATTATATGACAATAAAATTGAAGACACAAAAAAATATGAATCCAGCAAGTTTAGAATTCTAACACTGAACGACTATTATCATCATTATGCTTAACGATGGAGAAAGAGTTCTTCTTAATGCTTAGGGGACGACCATTTGATATTCTGGGGGGGGCCAGGAGGATTTTGAAAATAAATAACTCAGCCTTGATAATCACAAAAATAAATGGTTTGTTCTGTGGTAGTTTGAAAATAAATAACCTGACTTGCAATGTATTAAAAATAAATAACTCGGCAGGTCTATTTGAGAGCATGAGATTGCACCAGATTCTTCATAAAATTCAATTTTTTTCAAAAAAAATCGGGAATCACTTCCCAAATCTTTGAATAATAAAAGTATAAATATTATTTAAAATACTTGAAATGTCTGAAAAATGGGTTTCATTTAACTTGAGGTATATTGTCTCAGGAACACTTAACCTGGGAACAGTATATCTAACGGGAAATGAATCTGATACGCTTTTCAGTATAAAATTGATAAAATCTCGGACTCCCCGAGACTTCCCAAGATTTACGGCTTTTGGTAGCGTCTGACTGAAAAACTATCAGAACTGCTCAACAAATAAACCACATAACTCTAATTGTAAATAAATACAAGTTTTATCATTTAGTAGATATATTTTGTCATATAAAATTACCAAAATAAGTTTGATTTATTTGATGTGAAGTGTTTTATAATAGTTTGGGAATTTGTAAATCATCGCGGCAATGGCCGCCATTTTTTTATTACCTGGTTTGCATTCTGCACAATTCTGTGATGAAATGCTTGCGATTTTAACAAATTTGAAGTGACAGAATACAAGTTTGATACACTAGCATCACTATAAAACTAGTTTGAATGACATTTAATTGATAATATCAGAAATTATTAGGATAATAGCGAGTCCGTTTTTAACACATGTCCGTTTCTGTATCGTATCTTTATTAACTATGGCACGACGATAAAATCGACTACAATCAGGTAGTGTCAAGTCCCGTCAATATATATGTTCCTGACTTAACTCACTTTTATTAGCTATGGCAGTAACTACATTCAGGCAAATGCCTCATGTAGGAAATTTCAAAACCAAAAGCTTGTCTTCATATCAAATTGTTTTCACATCAAGTGTCTTGCAAGAAGCAAGTTCTGTTCTCCCTCAGACGTAGATCCTGTTTTTTGGGGATCAATGTTTCTTATTTATTTGTCTTTTGTTCATTGATTGCCCTTCTGTATTCTGTTAGTGTTGCATTCCTTTTGTAATTTAGTAATTTTGTTATTAACTTGATCAAGAGTTTAAAAAAAAAACAGCAGCCACATACTTAACTATGTGAATTAAATTTTTGCTTTATCTTTGTCTTTTGATGTTGTTCCTAAAAACTTAAGTCTTACACTGAATCTATACATGTTGCTTTGAGACCAAAATATTGTCAAAAAATGATTAAAACAGAACTTTCATTTTCAGATTAAGAAAGGGTATGGGAAACACATTTTGCATCATTAGTTCTATAGCAACTTGGGGGCTTCAGCGGCTCCAAAACCCTTCAAATTTTTTTAGCCTCGCTCCGCTCGGCATAAATGATTTGCAATACTTTTAAAAGACACTAATTACAGCCAAACTTTGATATCTTGTATGTATGCAATACATGTATATGCAGTTGGGAATTCAGAAGATTCATTTCTACAGATGATGATGATTAATTCTGATTAAATAGTACATAATGATTGGACTATTCATGTATTATTTATAATAAAACATAAATTTAAAAATTGTATGTTTTCAAATATTATAAATATAGTTGTGAAAATAAATAATCAGTCCCTTGCTTTAATGAAAATGAAAAATCTTGCTTCAACAGTGCAGAAAATAGATAATCTGTCCTCTTAGTTTACAAAAATAAATAACCGATCAAAAACAAATCCTCCTGGCCCCCCCCAGAATATCAAATGGTCGTCCCCTTAACATGGTCTTCCGGGAATCCATTATAACAGTTAATTTGAAAGCAAGGTTTGTAAACTATTCATTCTAATCTACTCCCATTTACCATATGTGCTGAATTTACAAAAATGTTGTTTAAGGTTGTCAAATAAAGGACTTATTTGTCCCAAATTGCCATTGAATATAAAGAAAAATACTTCCACTACATTATAGAGAGTTGAGGTATGATATTGTTTACCACTTAGTCTTTAGTTAAATTTTAAAATATTTGAATAAAGTAAAGAAAATGTCATATATATACAAAAGCAAATGAGCAGCGGTACATCTACATTGCTGTTCTCCATTTCAAAGTCACAGTGAGGTATTCGACATTGAACAAAACCTATCACAACACTGCAAGATCAAGACGGTTTTGGTACCAGTGTACATTGTATGTGGTATGAAATGTCGTTCAAACTACATTTCTACATTGGGGAGATATCAACAAATTTCAAATTAGAATTGTCAAGGAAATCTAACAAATGCTGCTATGAATCTAATGCATTCTGGGTAATATTTTCAAAAACCTACACCAAAACGTTGTGATTGGTTTAAAACGTTCTAAACAATGGAAATTCAAACAATGACGTAATGCTATTTTCATTTTTGGTGTACGAACAATGAGATTATCCATAGTGCTTTAGATTCTGAAAAAAGGTGTACTTTAACTTTAAAACTTAATACGCAATATACAAATTAAATTTAGAAAGCCACGGGTCACTTCAAGATATACATGTATGATAGACAACAAGACAGGTAATTCCTGTTTGAATGGTTTTACACTAGTCATTTTTGGGGCCCTTTATAGCTTGCTGTTTAGTATGAGCCAAGGCTCCGTGTTGAAGGCCGTACTTTAACCTAAAATGAGTTACTTTTACAAATTGTGACTTGGATGGAGAGTTGTCTCATTGGCACTCATACCACATCTTCTTATATCTAGGTAATAACGCATGAACAGGGCAAACAATAGGACTGCTTAACATAAACAAACAGGACGAAAGAGAGAAAAAACGAAATAGTTTTTAGTTTATTAATTTCATTTGTAGAAAAAACCAATCATTCACTTCCCCGTTAAATTCAATTAGAATTACATTAAAACTTTTTCATTTCTTTTATTTTTTGACAGATTAACCGAAAACAAATGCGATTAAAAATATATTCACTTTCACGTAAAATTCAAATAGGGTATATTAAAACGAAATCTTTTATTTTTGAATGTTTTACATTAGATTAAATAACTGAAAATAAATGCGATTAAAACATCTTAGCATGACACGATTTACTGACACTATGTGTTTTGTTTGCTATTCAATGTTGTTAATTGATACATTTTCCATACATGTACATGTATATTTAATCAGACTACATTCTGTCGGGAAACGTGTAAAGGATAGTTCAACATCAATACATGTACATGTACATGTATATTTAATAACTACATTCTCTGGGAAGCGTGTAAAGGATAGTTCAACATCAATACCAACAACACAGCCATTCTAATGTCCCCGTGGACGCCTAAAAATATAGGATTGTGCACATTTTTTCTAGAGGTTAGAGATGTGTAAACCGGAACGATGAACTCGCAAGCTGAATAGATTTTATGTAAACTTTGTGAGTGAGCAGTCCAGTTTACACATCAATAACATCAACAAAAAGTTCTAACGAAAGAATCCTTTTCAAATCTTTGTAGAAATACTCATTATACATGACATTTATAGTTGCAATGCAACAAATAGATTCAAGACAGGGAAGGAGGAATAGGTTAGACCTAAACATGATGTATTGACCTTCAATGTTTTCTTAATTGACAGCCGTATTTTAATTGACCTCTAAGTAAAATATAAATATAATAAGATATGATATGTAATAAGTATAATAATAAAAAAAATGAAGTATACAATGATAACATAGCATTATGCTTTCACATAAATATTTTGTTAAATTGTTGTTCCTCTTACCTTGTGATCTAATTGTTTTTCCCGCCATCTTGCTTGTATGAAAATATCGGCTGTATACTTCTCTTTCACTGTATCGATTTCACCGATCTTCAGAAAATGAACTTTTATGAACACTTGCTTGACCTACAATGATTTACAATAGACAAGATGTAATAAATTACAGTTTTTTCGGAATTGTAGTAATAAAAATGATACCAAGTTTATAAATTAGTATGCCAGACTTTCTTTTCGTGTACAGAAGACTCATCACTAGTGTTTGTATTGAAACATTTGGAAGGCCAATTCAAGATTGGCGTTGATGAGCATTGACGAAAAAAATAAAAAATACAAGACTTATAAATTAGAAGATGTGGTATGAGTGCCAATGAGACAACTCTCCATCCAAGTCAAAATGTGTAAAAACTTAAAGTAAACAATTATAGGTTAAAGTACGGCCTTCAACACGGAGCCTTGGCTCACACCGAACAGCAAGCTATAAAGGGCCCCAAAATGACTAGTGTAAAACAATGCAAACAGGAAAACCAACGGCCTAATTTATATAAAAAACGAGAAACGAGAAACACTTGTTGTGCCAAATATGGCTTTCCTTTTATAGCTGACTGTGGTATAGGTTTTTGATATTCAAGCTCATAAGTCGAAGACAAACTAACAACGTCATGGCAAAACAAATACGACCAAAAGACAAACAACCATACACAATGGTATGGGTTATGCTCATTATTAAAGGCCGTACGATGACCTATAGTTGTTCACTTCTATGTCATTTGGTCTCGTGTGGAGACTTGTCTCATTGGCATTCATACCACATCTTCTTATTTTTATATTTGGCCTTCTACATGTGTGCCTGCAATGGGTAAAACACCTTAGAGTTTCGAATTAAAAAAATATATATGAAGAGTAAATTTACAGATAATAATTATATTAATAATATTCAGTGTCAGCACAGGAGTGCTGACTACTGGCCATGGGCTGGTGATACCTTCTAGGACAAAACGTCCATCAGCAGTTGCATCAACCCAATCGTAAAAAGTTATAAATGATACCAGACTTATAATTCAGTACTCCATTTGCAGACGAAACGCGCTTCTGGCGTATACAAAATGTTGCGCCTGGTATCTATGATGAGTTTATATGCAGACGCGCACCTTGTTTTCATAAGACTCGTCGGGGGTCTCGTGGTATCGTGCATTCGCCTCGAGTGCAGGAAGTCTTGTCTGCTAAGCACGCGGCATTTAGGAGCAAAACCAGACTGGTCGACTCGAAGTCGGAATAATGTTTCCGTGTATAGGGCGATACATGTATGTAATTCTGCGGACTGCTACCTTGAGAAATAGCATGTTAAAAATTCGGTTCATCACGTCGGTCTATTATAAAGCAGGGTTCTTATTACATTACAATGTTCTTTTCCTTATGATATATGTAATATTTGCCACTGAACAATAAACACTAACTCATCATCCCCATCATCTTAAGACAATATAACTTGACAACTTTCGTAGGGAAAAACTTATTTTAGGAAGACCATTTAGATTGCATATCACCCACCCGATAACGTTTATAGAGAGTGAATAGTCCTTTCATAATGTTTAGAAATATAACACTTGTTTTCCATTCATTCGGTTGGTTGATAAAGTCGAGCGTTTGATTTTGTCAGGTGTTATGGACCTCCGTTTTGTAATTTACCTTGCAGTTCGCAAAGCAAATGAAAATGTCCTTATGTTAGTGAACTAAGATTTATAACGTTTATTGTTAATTTGGATCATTCAATATTGATATGTAAATAGGCGCTATCAAATACTGTACTCGACATGTATAAATAAATATCTTATAAATATCTTATTACGGTAAACACATTTCTAAAGTATTGAATGTTCAATTGTAGTTAAAATGTCATAATATCGCGACTAAAATAGTGTTGTTGTAATATGCAAATATCTCAGTCAGGGACTTTTAAAGTAAGACTACTATTTGAATTATTGCTCAAGCATTTTGCGAACAGGGAATAACGTTTTGTTTTACCCAAGAACATAAAAAATGTTGTTAAAATTGTAACATAAGTCGCGTGTAACTTTTCACCTGCAAACAACGAAAATAACGTTTGATTTTCAGTTTCTGAATCGAATTCTTGTCTAACGACCAACTTTGAATTAACTAAAAAAAGTCTAAGACTTTTGATTTTTGTATTTAAAATCTCCATTGTCGCCACTAAAATAAAAAAATTCTCTGCAAACTCTTCATTAATTTCAAGGTTATGTTTAAAATAAAATATATTTCTACAAATTTGTAGCAAAAACAAGAAATTGTGAAACAACCATATATGGTAAGTTGTGGTGCGTTATTTGTGTCGTTAATAGATATAGGAAGATGTGGTATGAGTGCCAATGAGACAACTCTCCATCCAAGTTACAATTTATAAAAGTAAACCATTATAGGTCAAGGTACGGCCTTCAACACGGAGCATTGGCTCACACCGAACAGCAAGCTATAAAGGGCCCCAAAAAATTACTAGTGTAAAACCATTCAAACGGAAAAACCAACTGTCTAATCTATATAAAAGCGAGAAACGAGAAACACGTATGAACTACATAAACAGACGACAACTACTGTAATCAGATTCCTGACTTAGGACAGGTGCAAACATTTGCAGCGGTATTAAACGTTTTAATGGTACCAAACCTTCTCCCTTTTCTGAAACAATAGTATAACATCACATCATAGAAAAACACACTATAAAATATCTATTGGAAGGCTTAACTCAATCAAAAAACGTAAATTAACACACAATGAACGAATAAATTTGACCTGGGACACCTGAATGCAAGTAGATATGTTCTAGTCTGCAGAAGGGGTCTATCGGGATGGAGGGCAGGAAATAAGGATTAAAACTGTAAGAACTAGTAGATGGTTGATAAATGAGGGTGTGGATAGGGGTTTACAGAATAGATGACGTTGGATGGTTGCTTAACGTCCAGGGGCAAATTAATCTTATTCAGGACGAGAACATGTCAATGTAATTGCTTTGTACTAGACCTACACGCTGAGTCGGATTTTTAACGGCTAGTTCACAAGGTTAAAGTCAGCAGGGAGACATGTCACCTTACCCGGACACATTATTCTGACTCCAAGCCGACCAATCTTTGCTCTTACCTCTTAATACCGCGTGCTGAGCGGAGAAGTAGCAAATATTAATTTTAAAATCTTTGGTTTGACCCAGCCGGGGTGCAAAGCCACGACCTCCCGCACTCGAGGCGAACACGCTACCACGAGACCACTGAGGCGGTTTAATAGAGAATAATATTAAAAAAATATAAAGAATAAAGAAAAAAAAGACCAAAAAAAAAATAAAGAATAGAGAATTATGAGGTGCTAAAATATAACGAATAGAGAATAATGTGCAAAAAGTATAAAGAAAAGAGGAAAATGGCCAAAAAATTAAAAGAATACAGAAATGAAGGATCCCCATCCAGACCCTCAAATTAATCTCATACAAGTTACTAGCAGCTATTATAGATTACTTTAGAATTACTTTCAATTACTGTAAAAATCTGTCGAGACTCCTGGTGACCCCCCTCCCACTGTAGACTTGTTCTATATAGGACAAAATTGACTGCTGCCCATGCATAAGCATGATCAGTTAAAAGTGATAAATAGGCGTTTTAACCAATTATTAATGAAATTCAAAACTAACGGATTTTAGTTTTAATTAAAAGGTAACATGTAATCTAAAAGATTTGCAACTCTTAAAGATTACACATAATCCGCAAAAATCCAAAATATCTATACAACAATTTGCGAAACGCGTTTTCTCTAAAAGTCAACAAAAATGAGTGAATCTTAAAACTAGTAAAACAAATTTAAAAAAGTACGAGTGAAAAAACTCTTGAAAATTTCTGTTTAACTTATGACCAAGGTTAATCGTCAGATATTTTATGTACGAAAGATCTTTTTGTCAGCAAGCGTTTGCCCTTGTAGGAGCCTATTAATTTCTTTTGAGAATAAGAGTGTATGCTCAATGCAGTGAATTTTCCGTATTAACTATTTTAATTCCTACACCACCATGATTCCTTTCAAACTCGCCATATTGAAACTAATCCCACACATATTACCTTAATGTTATTTTAAATGATGATTCGTACGTAATCGGTTGGAAAGATGAAATTATTACAACTTATTATATAGGTAAAAACGCGCACCTGCAGAGATTACAAATTAAATTATTTTTTGCATTAATTTAACTTACCTTTGGTTTAATATTGGGTAATTTATCCTCCATTTTTTTCTATAACCTATCGACTTTTCACATAGTTGTTTACATTAGATACTGGGTTCAATCGATTTCTCAAACTCATTTAAACTTCAAACAAGATATCCATATACATCACTGATAAATATGTATCCAGGTATGAAACGTATAAAGGAAACAAAACAGCACATCAGGCTATTTAATATAGTTTGCACGTAAATAATATTTCTGTGAATGATTCGCGGTTGCATGGCTAATTAAGGTTTTAACCCGATTAAATATATTGGTAAACAAATGTCAATATAATTATAATACTTTATAAAGGTATTACGTTTAAATCTTAATGACATATTAACCCTGACCCCCAGGTAAGATCAATTAAGATTTCTTTGTATATTAACCTTACATAATAATTATTAACTCCTTATTTAATTATTGTATACATTCGCTAAGGTTCAAGGAAAATAACGTTGCATGTTTGACACTACTTGGGATTATTATGACTCTGATATTGTACAAATATGCATAATTATGATATTACCCAAAATGGAGTACTCCGTCAATAACCGGAGGTTCATAGTAAGTAAGTAAGTAAGTAAAGTAAGTAAATAGTTTCACATATTGATTGACATAAATATAAGCAACATTATATAATTATATACACATAAAACAATCAATATCCAGCCATAAACACGACTTATGAGACACTATAAACTTGAAATTCTATACCTATTTAAAACAGAACGTTGGTATTTTTTCATGCAATACATAAATAATTAGCTAATATGTACGTGCGCTAAAGGCCAAAGACGTGATTAAAAGAAAGATAAGATGCTCAGTTGGTACTTTTTCCACCTGGGATCATTTTCTTTACTCAGCTAAAGCCAATGAGAATAAAAGATGTGGGGAAAAAATAACGAAAAATCGATAGTAGAATATATATTTAATCTAAACATATAAAAGGTCATTATTCGTATTTTAAAGATGGACATGCGAGTAAACTAACGGTTGACAATTCAATCTTAACCTAATTTAAAAATGGTGTTAAAGTAAAGACATGTTTTACTTGTGTAAATGAATTAAACATAGACTTATAGACGTCTTATTTTAAAGTGCATTCTACATGTATTGTCCTTTAAGATGGACAGGCGAGTAAACTAAAGCTTAATAAGTCAATTTAATCCTAATTTAAAAGTTAATTATACACGTATTGTCAATTAAGATGGACAGGCGAGTAAACTAAAACTTAATAAGTCAATTTAATTCTAATTTTAAATCATTTACATGTAAAGTGTAGACATGTGTAAACGAATTCAACAAAGACTATCAAAATTAATGTTGGCGACCGTAATTGGAAACTTAGATGTATTTTGTTTTTCCCTTGTCATTGGGTTGCTGTTTCATTGATGCATACCCCAATTACCCTTTTATTCGTATGCAGAAATATTTAACGTCAACTTTCCCAATCTAACCAGGGGCGGATCCAGCCATTTTTAAATGGGGAGTTCCCAACCCAGGATAAAGGGGGGAGGGGTTCCAACGTCCCCATTCAAATGCACAGATCGTCAAAAACAAGGGGGGGGGGGGTCCAACCCCCGGACACCCCTCCTGGATCCGCCACTGGTAACTGTCCATTTACTGTGGTGTATGTGTAAACACGAAGTACCTCAGTTATCGCCCTTTCATATCCGTCGTTTAAATGTAGTCCTTAGTGTGGTAAGTGTGTCCGGAACCTCTGTTATCGTCCTTTGATATCCGTCCCCTAAATGTCGTCCTAAGTGTGGTAATTGTGTCTGGGACTTCAGTTATCGTCCTTTGATATCCGTCGTCTAAATGTAGTCCTAAGTGTGGTAAGTTTGTCCGGGACCTCAGTTATCGTACTTTGATATCCGTCGTGTAAAATGTAGTACTTAGTGTGGACAGTATACATATAAATAAGAAGATGTGGTATGAGTGCCAATGAGACAACTCTCCATCCAAGTCACAATGTGTAAAAGTAAACCATTATAGGTCAAAGTACGGCCTTCAATTCGAAGCCTTGGCTCACACCGAACAGCAATCTATAAAGGGCCTCAAAATGACTAGTGTAAAACAATTCAAACAGAAAACCAAGGATCTAATCTATATAAAAAACGAGAAACGAGAAACACTTATGGACCACACCAACAAACGACAATCACTGAACAACAGGCTCCTGACTTAGGACATGTGCATAAAAATGCAGCGGGTTAACGTTGCCACTTTTTAAGTAGCAGGCTAGGATGAAATT
Organism: Mytilus californianus; assembly: GCF_021869535.1. Lineage (NCBI taxonomy): Eukaryota > Metazoa > Mollusca > Bivalvia > Mytilida > Mytilidae > Mytilus > Mytilus californianus. The sequence goes on from NW_026262604.1 coordinate 56,404,672, forward strand.
TGAAAAAAGGGCAGGACAGGAGTTTTGAGTAAAAAAAAAGGCAGGATGAGCAACTTGGCAAAAAAAAAAAAGGCAGGATGACAATTTATGTAAAAAAAGTCAGGATAAACTAATAAAAGAAAGGCAGGACCGAATAGAGTGAAAAATAAAAAGGCAGGACAGAGAATACAACTTAAAAAAAATGCAGGACAATATTTTCATCCTAGCCCCCCCCCCTCCCCCCCCCCATAAAAATCAAATGGTAGCTCCCTTAATGTGATACACAACACTGCACAAAAATCTTATTGAGAAAGCGCGGGTATATAGAATTTTTTTTAAATTTAAAAATAAGAAGATTTGGTATGATTGCCAATGAGACAGCTCTCCACCAGAGACCAAATGACATAGAAGTTAACAACTATAGGTCACCATACGGCCTTCAACAACGAGAAAAACCCATACCGCATAGTAAGCTATAAAAGGTCCCGAAATGATAAATGTAAAACAATTCAAACGAGAAAACAAACGGCCTGATTTATGTACAAAACAAAGAACGAAAAACAAATATTATAAACAACAAACGACAACCACTGAAATACAGGCTCCTGATCACTAGGGACAGACACATACAGAATGTGGCGGGGTCAAACCAGGTTTTTTTTGGCGCAAAACCATTTATTTTTCTAAAAAAAATGCACTACTAATTTTCAAAACTACGCGTACATACATTTAAATTGATCCTTTATACAGCATTACATTCGTTCTTTTTTTTCTAATACAAATGTACATGAACAAAAACCGTAGTGATGTTCTGAATGTGAAACACTTCTGAAGACATACTAATTTAAGTCTTGCTGATGAAAGCTTTGCTTTTAACAATAAGAATTGCTTACAATTAATAAATTATTGAATTTACGAGTCTGATTAAAAGAAAAACAACATAAAATCACTTCTTTTTAATTAAAAGCAAGCATCAATTTTTATGAATGTTGTTCTACATAAATGTTCAAATGATTTTATTTCGCATACATAACATGGCTATAAACGACATAGTTATTTGACAGTCTAATTCTATTCGTTGTCTGACTGGAGTTATCCCTCTTCCAGTATAAATTATTATATTCAACTATTATTTACAAAAAAAAAACACTATTCATTTCAAAATATAGAGATATTGGACGTCTCTGTTTGTATAATGATAAATCGTTCTATATTATATCACGGAGCAACCAAGGGCAAAGACATATATTCTATGAATTGTCAAAACCTTTCAAGATTGCCTTTTTCAATCTCAGAATGAGATCCGTTCTTGATTTATAGTTTCAACCTTGTAATCGTACCTCTGTATCCTGAAGTTTTTCGTCATGTATAAAATCTAATTATTTGTTATAATTTAATTTCCTTATCGTCATAATCATATTAACCTATGCAGTCATTTTCAAAGTTCATCTGGCCAAAAGCGCCAGGTGGTGAGCTATTGTCGCGGCATCCGTCGTCGTCGTCAGTTGTCCAGTAATATTCCATAACAGTTTACCAAATAAATTTTATGTCGTAAAACTTTCGAAAGATTAATTCAACTTTTCCATTTAGAACTCTTGGTTCAATAGCTTTCTGTAAGCAGTAACCCTATACCAAGAAAATAATGCTACTATAGTAACATAGAAATGGCAAATTAGCAATAGGAACTTTTAAATCATCTGTTTTGTCGCTAATTTCAATTTTCAACTACAGTAATTCTCACTGTCAGTTTTTATTCTTAAGAATTTTAAAGTCAAGATATGACACAGTTGTAATTTCCTTTATATCAAGGATAATGAGATAATGCATCCACCAAACATTCAATCTGTCTTAAGGTTAACAAGGAATTCGCCGTTTCAGAATCTAATGCATTCTGGGTAATATTTTCAAAAGTGTACACCAAAACGTCCTGATTGGTTAAAAACGTCCAAAACAATGGAAGTTCAACCAATGACGTGATGTTATTTTCATTTTCGGTATCCATAGTCCTTTAGATTCTGAAACGGCCAATAATAGTTGTGCGAGCGTTAGCGAGGTCAATTCAATGTTTTCATACTATTGCATGAACAGGACTAAAGACGTATATACTCTAAGTGGTATTTGAAATGTATTGAATAGATATAGGAAGATGTGGTATGATTGCCAATGAGACAACTCTCCATCCAAGTTACAATTTATAAAAGTAAACCATTATAGGTCAAGGTACGGCCTTCAACACGGAGCATTGGCTCACACCGAACAGCAAGCTATATAGGGCCCCCAAAAAAATACTAGTGTTACAGTAAAACCATTCAAACGGAAAAACCAACGGTCTAATCTATATAAAATCGAGAAACGAGAAACACGTATGAACTACATAAACAGACGACAACTACTGTAATCAGATTCCTGACTTAGGACAGGTGCAAACATTTGCAGCGGGATTAAACGTTTTAATGGTACCAAACCTTCTCCCTTTTCTGAAACAATAGCATAACATCACAACATAGAAAAACACACTATAAAATATCAATTGGAAGGCTTAACTCAATCAAAAAACGTAAATTAACACACAATGAACGAATAAATTTGACCTGTGACACCTGAATGCAAATACACAGTTAATAAAAAAATTACAAGGGATAAATAATTAAAGCCAAAAGTAAATAAACAGGTTTAAACAAAGTTAAAGTATGATATCACTGTGAAATTCCAAACAATTTTTAGAAAATCATCACTTTTCCTTATTTCAGAACGCCCCAAAATAAGTAGTGTTACATGAACTTTGAAGCGAGAGTTTGATTAATGCCAATCAAAGAGAATAATTTGGAATAATGTTTTGACGAATACTACAAAATCAGCATCACGATGTCATTTAGGTATCACATATAGTGAAGGGAGATCATGTTCCTCGGCTTTGATTGGTATTCTGAATGAGCATAATACAGAACAGTGAAGGGAGATCATGTTCCTCGGCTTAGATTGGTATTCTGAATTAGCATAATACAGAACAGTGAAGGGACATCATGTTCCTCGGCTTTGATTGGTATTCTGATTGAGCATAATACAGAACAGTGATTTTTTATTATTTCCTCTCCAGTACATATGTTGTTGGACTACATGTTAGGTTTATATAAGTAATTGCACTTTACACACATACATGACATTGTTTGGGACTTTTTTTTATAGACAACAGCATATCCGTCGTCTAGGTAAGCAACACGTGAATCCGTGATTTATTATTTGCTGTTTAAAATGTCTAGTGGAAATGTGTCATACATATTCATGATTAAATGTGAATGAGTTATGAATATTTCCCTACTTTGTACTAGACCGACACACCAAGTCGGATTCTTAAGTTCTATGTCTCACAAGCTTAGGGACCTACCATTTGATGTTTAGGGGGGGGGGGGTAGGATGAAATTTGAAAAAAATAGGCAGGACAGGAGTTTTGATTTAAAAAAAAAAGGCAGGATGACACTTTAGGTAAAAAAAGTCAGGATAAACTTTAAAAAAAAGGCAGGACCGAATAGAGCGAGAAATAAAAAGGCAGGACAGAGATTACAACTAAAAAAAAATGCAGGACAAAAAACTTTTCATCCTAGCCCACCCCCCCTTAAAAATCAAATGGTAGCTCCCTTACCATAATGTTTTTATGTTTCACGAGAGTCCACAATTATGATTGGCAGTTAAAACAATCACGAGACATTTCAAAATAAAGTTTTGTTTCCGAATAAAATGCAACATCTAGTACTGTTCGTGCTCTCCATGATAGCATTACAACAATGTATACAATAACAATAAAAAGCTTGATCAAACTCGTAATTTCATGCATATGCATGTAGCATTAAATGTAGTTATCGTAATTGGATGCTTTATATTTTGTTATTTTATAGGGTTGTTAATCGTTGCTCTTCCGCACGTTTTTAGTATGATGCGTTTCTCTCATGCAGTTATAAAATCGAACTTCATTGAACATTTGCAAATCAACTATGCACAAAACGGTAAATTTTAACGATGAAACCAGTTGTGAAAAGTGAATCAAACAATTTTTTTTATCCTCTCTTTCCATTTTTCAGTTTAGATTATCTGTGGAATAGTTTGGAAAAAATGGTTTTCAAAGGTCCTGTCCTTTATCCAATTTAGGTTTATGTCAATGCTTTCGTTTTCCATGTATCCCAAGGGTTAAATGCAGACTCGAAATATAATCTTCCCTGGACTACTGTCGTACGGTAGTATAACCCTGTCGGGCGTCTGTTTTAATGTGGGAAGTATAAATACGAGACCACGTCCTGTCGGAATGGGGACGATAACTCATATACCACATTATTGTAAAGTGCCACGCAGCTGTCTACACGTTAAGGAACCATTGCAACAACTCTTTAATGAATCCGTATTCAACACAACTTTTTCAAGTGGTAGTCCAAATTGCCCCCACATATAAAAAAACGACGTTCGTAAACTGTGATTTACGGTAGCTGCGAGGTTAAGACGTATTGCAGGGTGACCGTTAGATTCACTGATTTTCTATTTTTGATTCCCGTTTGTTTTTTTCTTATTTTCTGTGTTAATTCTGATAGGGTTGCCCTGAGAATGGATCTTTTTTAAAGATTTTAACCATTTCAAAAGAAATTTATTACATTGCTGTTTAATATTTTCTGGTTGGTTCATCTGTATCGATACTTACCATTACAAATACATATTTGTAAAATTTTATGAGTGTAAATCGGAACATTGATTTCATCCTTTTTCTTTCTAAATACTTAGTGAAATTACATTTGTACTCGAATATTTGTTCGAATATCACATTTCTTGTTTTGTAAACTATAATAATTGATAACTATATGAATCATATTTATTCAACAAACATTTCAGTACAGTATACTGATTGCGCAAAATCGTATTTTTTTTATTAACTATATTTTCATGATTTATATCTTCAACTCTGTTACGTATATAGTTTTTGTTTATTATTGTTGTCATTGATTATTCAAAAGAACTAGATGATTCTTTGACCTCGTCTTTTATAGGGTCTAATTAAGAAAAAAAAGCTCTGTAACTTAAAAAAAAAACCCGTCATAACAATAGTTTAAGTAAGACACATATTCAAATGATTGGCATTGATTCATAAAAGATACTAGTCGCCCACCGGGCTTATGATATCATTTTATCGACCCAACTCTTATCCTTTGTGTCTCCTTCACACAAACAACTGGATAGAGGACGAATAAACCGAATAAGAATTAGAGGAAATGTTTTATTGGAATAATTATTTTGATATCATGCAATGTAAAATCGATGCACATTGAAATTCATTGAGAACAAACAGAGAAACGGTTATTAAGCCTTTCGCGAAATGACCGAGATTGAACTGTTTGTTTTTTTAGTCTTCTATATGATTTTTTTTATCAAGGATCCGAAACAAATAGAAGTGGTTATTGGTTCGCTACAATGACTAAAAGCATTACTATAGTGGAAGAAGATAACTGATATACTTTATGAAAGTAAGATTCCGATTCTAAGTTTTCTCCTCATGATTCAAAATTATAACTGCATACATTTTGCTGTGGAAGTCGGAAATAAAGATTTACCCAATTCCTTTCAACGAATGTAACTTACTCAATTCTTTTAACTTTACAACCAAATATCCTTTGAACGTACAGACTTACACAAATCCTTTTAATGTACAGACTTACACAAATCCTTTTGACGTACAGACTTACACAAATCCTTTTGGCGTACAGACTTAAGTCCTAAGTCAGGAATCTGTTGTTCAGTAGTTTTTGTTTGTTGATGTGGTTCATAAGTGTTTCTCGTTTTTCGTTTTTTATATAGATTAGACCGTTGGTTTTCCCGTTTGAATGGTTTTACACTAGTAATTTTTGGGGCCCTTTATAGCTTGCTGTTCGGTGTGAGCAAAGGCTCCATGTTGAAGACCGTACTTTAACCTATAATGGTTTACTTTAATAAATTTTGACTAGGATGGACGAGAGTTGTCTCATTGGCACTCAGACCACATCTTCCTTTATCTATTTACACAAATCATTTTGACGTACAGACTGACTTACACAAATTATTTTGACGTACAGACTTACACAAATCATTCTAACATATATACAGACATACACAAATCCTTTTAACATTTAGACTTACACAAATCCTTTTAACGAACAGACTTACACATTTCCCTTTAACATACGGACTTACTAAATTCCGTTCACCATACAGACTTACACAAATCCGTTTAACATACAGACTTACACAATTCCTTTTAATGCACAGACTAACACAAATCCTTTTAACATATAGACTTACACAAATTTTTTTAACGTACAGACTTACAAATTTCCTTTTAACATACATACTTACACAATTCCTTTTAACATATAAACTTACACAAATTCTTTTAACATACATACGTACACAATTCCGTTTAACATATAGACTTACACAAATTCTTTTAACGTACAGACTTACACAAATCGTTTTAACATATAGACTTACACGAATCTTTTTAACGCACAGACTTACACATTTCCTTTTAACATACTCACTTACACAATTCCTTTTAACATACAGACTTACACAAATCCTTTTAACATGCGGACTTTATTTCGGGCCTTTCATAGCTGATTGTGGGGTATGGGTTTTGCTTATTGTTGAAGGCCATACGGTGACCTAAAGTTGTTAATTTCTGTGTCATTTGGTCTCTAGTGGAGAGTTGTCTCATTGGCAATCATACCACATCTTCTTATTTTTAGCTCACCTGGCCTAAAGGGCCAAGTGAGCTTTTCTCATCACTTGGCGTCCGTCGTCCGTCGTCCGTTCGTCGTTAACTTTTACAAAAATCTTCTCTGAAACTACTGGGTAAAATTTAACCAAATTTGGCCGCAATTATCATTGAGGTATCTAGTTTACAAAATGTGTCCGATGACCCGGCCCGCCAACCAAGATTGCTGACATGGCTATCAATTGAACATAGGTAAAATGCAGATTTTGGCTGATATCTCTGAAACTATAGCATTTAGAGCTAATCTGACATGGGTAAAAATGTTCATCAGGTTAAGATCTATCTGCCCTGACATTTTCAGACAAATCAGACAACCCGTAGTTGGGTTGCTGCCAATATTATTATAGATAGAGATAAACTGTTAACAGCAATTATGTTCAGCAAAGTAAGATCTACAAATAAGTCAACATGACCAAAATAGTCAATTGACCTTTTAAGGAGTTATTGCCCTTTATAGTCAATTTTTAACAAATTTTGTTATCTTTTACAAAAATCTTCTCCTCTGAAACTACTGAGACCAATTTAACCAAACTTGGCCACAATCATCATTAGGGTATGTAGTTTTAAAATGTGTCCAATGACCCTGCCTGCTAACTAAGATGGCAGGTATGGCTAAAAATAGGACATAGGGGTAATATGCAAGTTTTGTCTATTATTTTTTGAACCGTCATAAATAGAGCAAAAATGTTCCGAATTATAAGCTCTACCAATTGTCCATATATGTCAAAACTGTTAGACAAATTCTTATAGGAGTTATTGCCCATAAATGACAAATTTTACCATTTTTTTTTCATTTTTGCCATTATCATGTTAACTATGATATTTAGAGAGAAACATGTTTTTTCTGTTATGCCTTATATGATTTAAATTATAATAGATAAATTATTTTTAAACACTTTAAATCACAAAAATGATCAGCAAAGCAAGATCCATTAAAAAGTCAAATGTTGCCGGTATAGATAGTACTAGACTGTTACTCTTCATAAGAGTGATTGCCCTTAAATGAGGATTTGTTTTTACCCTCTTTTGTGTTTTGAGCAAAAACTAAAGAAGATAGAGAAAAACTAATCAGACTAAAAGATCAGTAATACAAGATCAACAAAATAGAGATTTTCGTCATGAAGTCTATTCTCGTCTACAATGTTGGAGAGTATCCTTTGTTTGATATATATGCACATAGACCAAGGTGAGCGACACAGGCTCTTTAGAGCCTCTAGTTATATTTACACAAATCCTTTTAACGTACAGACTTACACAAATATTTTAACGTACAGACTTGCACAAATCCTTTTTACGTACAGACTTACACAGTTCCTTTAAACATACAGATTTACATAAATCCTTTTAACATACAGACTTACACAAATCCTATCAACGTACAGGCACACACTATTCATTTTAACGTAGAGACTTACGCAAATCCTTTCAGCGTACAGACTTACACAATTCCTTTTACGTAGAGTAAACTAGTGCTTTCTTGGTAAAAAAATCTATATTTTAAACGTTTTTATGAAGCAATTATATCATGATGGTGACCATAAAACGTGTGTAGTGTCAATTTTAGTCGTTTCTCCTAACAACCCTCCTGTAGAAGGTTTTGTATTAGGAACCCTTACAATGTGAGCATGATCGCATGTATCATGAGATATAAAACGCCATACGATGGGACAAAGGGTATGTTACTACTGACAAAAATGGACAATTGACAATAGAAAAACTGAAATCGTCACGTTTGTATGTCGTTAGGTTGCTATCTCATTTAATTTGTTTGGAGAACACATCATACCTCCTTTCGTTCACGTAATTCATTTCCAGTTGTTGATAGATTTATTCAGTAATACAATTTAGACCATTTTACAGAGTTTGTTTACTGTAAGCATTGAAATTATAGTTTGAGAAAACTTTTAATTCTGTCTTTAAATTTGGTTAGAAAACGCAATAAATTGTACACAATCAAATGTTTGTGTTTCAATAGTTAGACCACGTTTTGACTATGTAACTATTTCAATTCGACCAACAAGCAGTGTTGTTGAGGTGATGAAACATCAGCATTGGAACTAATTTCATAAATGTAAAAACGACCTGGAGCTGCATTGTTTAAAAGCTTTGTTGACATCTGATGAGTGTGTCTAACATTGAACTTTACTAGTTGGCCTACGGAAGGATTTGACATTTCAGTTCAATGCATCGCTAATTCTATATGTAGCCTTAATATTACCATTTTTAGAATATGGACAATATTTCACTTAATATAACATACTTAAACTATAAAGTCTAACAATTCATCGCTTAAAATAATATAGCATATCCCTCGGTAATCACGTTAGATATGGACGTTTTTAATGTATATGTTTTAACCTTTCTAGATTTCTATCCTCGAGCGTACTTGAAGGAGTTTATTTACAGAAACGCGTTGTTCGCACAGAAGTCGGTGTCATACATTTTCTCCTACGTCATAACAAATATTGATTTATAACTGTCTACGAGGGTCTAAATGGTATTCTGTATTCTTTTTTTTTGTATGCCAGATATCCCTTATTTTGTAAACTCCATCCAGACCCTCTTATATGTACTGCCAGCTTTCTCATGTTCTTAACCATCCAAACCATAATTATAGAATTGAATATGTTTTTTTTAATAATCGGAGATGCATAAGCCTTTTCCATACACCTGGTATCAATTCGTTTAGAATTAAAGTCATTACGGACTGTTATTATACCATGTTTACTTTGTCTGTTTTTACACGTGCTTGTAATTTTGTAACTGACCTTGTTATTCAAACGCTTTATAAAATTGAGAATGGAAATGGGGAATGTGTCAAAGAGACAACAACCCGACCATAGAACAGACAACAGCAGAAGGTCACCAACAGATCTTCAATGCAGCGAGAAATTCCCGCACCCGGAGGCGTCCTTCAGCTGGCCCCTAAACAAATATATATACTAGTTCAGTGATAATGAACGCCATACTAAACTCCAAATTGTACACAAGAAACTAAAATTAAAAATAATACAAGACTAACAAAGGCTAGAGGCTCCTGACTTGGGACAGGCGCAAAAATGCGGCGGGGTTAAACATGTTTATGAGATCTCAACCCTCCCCCTATACCTCTAGCCAATGTAGAAAAGTAGAACAATACGCACATTAAAATTCAGTTCAAGAGAAGTCCGAGTCTGATGTCAGAAGATGTAACCAAAGAAAATAAACAAAATGACAATAATACATAAATAACAACAGACTACTAGCAGTTAACTGACATGCCAGCTCCAGACTTCAATTAAACTGATTGAAAGATTATGTCTTCATCATATGAATATCAGGCACAATCCTTCCCGTTAGGGGTTTAGTATCATACCATCATAACATATATGAGAAGAACATAACCCGTGTCATGCCAACAACTGGTTTTTAGATAAATGTGTTTAGTGCCGATGCAAAGACCCTATAAGTGAATCAATATTAACGCCAAAATATGCAATCTTTAATGACCTGACAACAGTATCGTAACTATATCCCTTCTTAATAAGTCTATTTAAAGGTTTTGTTAGCTTCAGAGGTGAATACTGACATTTTTGTGCTTTATAAAGAATATTTCCATAAAAAATTGGATGTGAAATACCTGAACGTATAAGAAGTCTGCATGTTGAGCTATATTTACGAATGATGTCCTTATACCGATGATAAAATTTAGTAAATGTTTTGACTAGTTTGTGATATCGAAAACCCTGGTGTAATAATTTTTCAGTAATACATAAATTTCTCTCGTTAAAATCTAAAACATTGTTACATACACGAGCGAATCGTACAAGTTGAGATATATAAACACCGTAAGATGGTGACAAGGGAACGTCACCATCTAAAAATGTATAATTAACGATAGGAAATGAAAAATCATCTCTTTTATCATATATTTTAGTATTAAGCTTTCCATTAATGATACAAATGTATAGATATCAAGATCGAGGAAAGGGCAGTGGTCATTGTTAGTATTAGCTTTATTTAAAGTAAGTTCAACAGGATAAATTTCTTTAGTATACATACTGAAGTCGTCATTATTGAGAGCCAAAATATCATCCAAATATCTAAAAATATTATTAAATTTGTGTATCAGATGTTGTTTCGATGGGTCTTTGCTGATTTTTGTCATAAATTGTAACTCATAGCAATACAAAAAAAGGTCCGAAATAAGTGGTGCACAGTTAGTCCCCATTGGAATTCCGATAACCTGACGATATACGGAATCTCCAAAGCGAACAAAAATGTTATCTAGTAAAAATTCAAGGGCATATATACATGTAGTATCAAAGCATGTCCAATTGACATAGTTTTTTTGTTTATTGCTACTAAAAAAATGACCTAAAAGAGTTTGAACATATATATTCACATTCTGACTTTTTAAATGCCCATTTAATTAGGTGTGTGAATTTTTTCTTAGTGAGAATGTGAGGCAATGTGGTATATAGGGTAGAAAAATCAAAACTTTGAACAGATTCAAAATCACTAATATATGCATGTAATTTATCAAGTACTTCCAACGAGTTCTTGACACTCCAAAAGTAATTAATTCCACTATTTTCGAAGGCCTTATTTGAACAATTTATTATCAGGTTTTTGATTGTACCAAGTGTACTGGTAAGAAGAATAGACAATTTAGTAGTGGAACAATGGCTTGAAGACGAAATGAATCTATATTTGTAAGGTGTTTTGTGTAGCTTCGGAAGCCAATACATAGTTGGGACTTTCATTGTATTTGGTTCTGCTTGTAAAGCGGTAGCTAAAAGTTTATGTTTGTTACAGATGTCGTTTTCTGAAAATGGAGTCAGTTGGAATGTTGGTGAATTGGTGATTTCTTTTTTCAGAACCTCAATGTAAAATTTACGTCAAACAATAATAATATTATTAGCAGCTTTATCGGCCGGGACAAAAACAAATTCCTTGGCTAGTTCTTTTAGTTTATGTTTGATACGAGAAATAGGTTTATTGTGGTTATTGTTAAGAGTAAAATGTTCTTTAAAATGTTGAATACGTATATCAACTATGTTCATTACTGAATTAAAAAAAGAGTCCAAAGATTTTTTGTCAGCTTTTTCCCGTTTTATCCATTTCAAACAGTAAGTATGGAGTGAGTCGTGGATGATATTACGACACTCATTCCAATTAATAATTGACGGGGGACGATATTTAGGTCCTTTACTGAGGAATGATTTTAACTCTCGGTCTTGAACGATGTTAAGATCTCCTGTTATAACATGGGAAATGGGTCCATAAATGTATTCGGAACTACTGCAATTACATGAAGTAGGTGTATTTTCACTGATATTAACATCTTTACACAACTGGCTATAATTAAACACAAATTTCCGGGTAGATTTCTTGTAAATATAACAAATAAGAGGGAGCTCAGTATTATCAAAATATCCCGGAATTTGTTTTTTAACAGAATGGTCGTTAAAAATACCGGCAATATTTACAAAATCAAAACCTTTATTGACATACTTTATTTTAATAAACTGTTTTTTATGATCTTCAGGGCGAATAATTTTGGGAAACAGTTTAGAATAACAATATGCCATTAAAATTTGAACGATTTCATACTTAGGACTGCTATATGAAATTGTGTTGCAATCCTCTAAAATTTTATTTAACTTATTTACCGGTAATGAACAGAGCTTTGTTAACAGATAATGTCTGCCGTTGTTTTTTGAAATAGAAATTATGCATAGTCTGTCTTTGCCTTTGCTGGTAGATGGGAACAGCAATGTCTAGTTAACAAAACACTACATAGAAAACTAAGACTGAACAACACGAACCCCACCAAATACGGGGGGGGGGGGGGGGGGGGGGTAATTTCTGGTGCTCCGGACTGGTAAGAAATTCTGCTCCACATGTGGCATTTATTGTAATGATCACAGTAAGTAACGGTTCGGTGATATGTTTCGTTCGGTGATATATCTTATTCGGTAATATGTATAATTCAGTCATATGTCTCATTTGGTAATTGACCTTTACTGGGTTGGCTTGCACAACACTTAACTATGGACAGACTAGCCTTTTTAAGTATTGCCGAAAGAGAAATAACAAAAAAGGAAACTTGGACAGACAATAACCGGTGTGTAATACTGCATATAAAACTAAGATAGACAATAACCGGTGTGTTATACTGCATAGAAGACTAAGATAGACAATTACCGGTGTGTTATACTGCATAGAAGACTAAGATAGACAATAACCGGTGTGTTATACTGCATATAAAACTAAGATAGACAACAACCGGTGTGTTATACTGCATATAAAACTAAGATAGACAACAACCGGTGTGTTATACTGCATAGTAAACTAAGATAGACAATAACCGGTGTGAAATACTGCATAAAAGACTAAGATAGACAATGACGGTTGTGTAGTACTGAATAGTAGACTAAGATAGACAATAACCGGTGTATAATACTGCATAGAAGACTAGGATAGACAATAACTGGTGTGTAATACTGCATAGAAGACTAGGATAGACAATAACCGGTGTGTTATACTGCATAGAAGACTAGGATAGACAATAACCGGTGTGAAGTACTGAATAGTAGACTACGATAGACAATTACCGGCGTGTAATACTTCATAGAAGACTAGGATAGACAATAACTGGTGTGTAATACTGCATAGAAGACTAGGATAGAAAATAACTGGTGTGTAATACTGCATAGAAAACTAAGATAGACAATAACTGGTGTGCAATACTGAATAGTAGACTACGATAGACAATAACTGGTGTGTAATACTGCATAGAAGACTAAGATAGACAATAACTGGTGTGTAATGCTGCATAGAAGACTAGGATAGACAATAACTGGTGTGTAATACTGCAAAGAAGACTAGGATAGACAATAACGTGTGTAATACTGCATAGAAGACTAAGATAGACAATAACTGGTGTGTAATACTGCATAGAAGACTAGGATAGACAACAACCGGTGTGTTATACTGCATAGAAGACTAGGATAGACAATAACGTGTGTAATACTTCATAGAAGACTAGGATAGACAATAACTGGCGTGTAATACTTCATAGAAGTCTAAGATAGACAATAACTGGTGTGTAATACTGCATAGAAGACTAGGATAGACAATAACTGGCGTGTAATACTTCATAGAAGACTAGGATAGACAATAACTGGTGTGTAATACTGCATAGAAGACTAGGATAGACAATAACGTGTGTAATACTGCATAGAAGACTAGGATAGACAATAACCGGTGTGTTATACTGCATAGAAGACTAGGATAGACAATTCCTGTTTGAATGGTTTTACACTAGTAATTTTTTGGGGCCCTTTATAGCTTACTGTTCGGTGTGAGCCAAGGCTCCGTGTTGAAGACCGTACTGTGACCTATAATGGTTTACTTTTATAAATTTTGACTTGGATGGAGAGTTGTCTCATTGGCACTCATACCACATCTTCTTATATCTAATAACCGGTGTGTAGTACTGAATAGTAGACTACGATAGACAATTACCGGCGTGTAATACTTCATAGAAGACTAGGATAGACAATAACTGGTGTGTAATACTGCATGGAAGACTAAGATAGACAATAACCGGTGTGTAGTACTGAATAGTAGACTACGATAGACAATTACCGGTGTGTAATACTTCATAAAAGACTAGAATAGACAACAACCGGTGTGTAGTACTGAATAGAAGAATAAGATAGACAATAACCGGTGTGTAGTACTGAATAGTAGACTACGATAGACAATTACCGGTGTGTAATACTTCATAAAAGACTAGAATAGACAATAACCGGTGTGTAGTACTGAATAGAAGAATAAGATAGACAATAACCGGTGTGTAATACTTCATAGTAGACTTGGAATTCTAAATAATAGAACGGTGTGTAATTACAGTTGCATAATTTTGTTCAGCTTATTTTAGAAGATTGTTCGACTTATGGAATTAAAAAAACTTCGTTATTCGATGGATTTAAGTGTAATGGATTCTAAACCTAAACGATCATATACATTTGTTCATTTTATCAGATTTTAATGTTTCTATAAATGTGTAATATATGCCCTTTGAACATGTGGAAGCGGACGCTCGCCTCTAAATCGCATTAAAGGACATACCCATTTCGACGCACACACGTGCAGGTAACTTTGATTATTTGGTACTTTTTGAATATAAATACATTATTGATACATATTTTCATTTATTTTAGGAAATAATTAATTACAAAATAGCTATTTGAATGTACATTATATATAAGTTGCAAGGAAAAATGAAATATATTGACGTAGAACAACATTCTATAGAATTTCTGCTTTATATCATGGGAAATTTGCTACTATATGTTTTCTTTGGTTTTATTCCCCGTGACAAAATATGTTGTCTTTTTACATTCAAACAGAAGAGGCAGGTGTTACTAAGCCAAGAATACGTTTTTTTAATCAATTTTCGTATTTTCGTAAACTTTTAAAATTATCAAATACTATTGAGATAACGATATCTTGTTTGAGTTCTTGCAGAATAATTATACGTATAAAAGGGAATAAAAACATGTATGAACTTCAAAACTGGTCAAATTAGCAAAAAATACTTGCAGCAAATTTAGCACTTTTCAAGAAATTTCACCATTATCTTAATAATACAATGAAATCATAGCAAAACTTACGACTTGTATGCTCTTTCAGAAACATGTGCTACTTAAAAGAAAAATACGCGGTATGAGATAGCTCTTGCAGCTATATTTTAACATGATAGTTTTGAAAGAGGCTTAAATGGCAACGTGACTTAAAATACATTTATGTCCTGACGCGTTGTTCCCAGGGTACTTCTATATTTTGGGTTTACATTAAAGGTACTGTTAGATATGTATCAATAATACACCAATCAAGCGCCACAATAATACCAAAACGATATCTAGATGGGAACGTATAGTTTTCAACAATAAACACGTGAACAAGAATAAAACTACGTTATCCCTTTTGAATGATGCTATTCGTACAAATGTATGCATACATTACACAAATTAGCTAGATCAACTTAATTGTTCTACAATAAGTATTTTCTGTTAATTTGACAAGATTTATATTTATTCCCTTGAAAACATATAAAGATGTAATTGTACTTGATTGTAGTTGTCTCTGTGTTTATGGTTAGACACAGACCATCCTTCTTTTTTTTGTGGGGGAGAGCATGGGTTTCTCTCAAGGGAAAAGCATTTTTTTTTCGATTTGAACCAAAAATACAAGAAACAGATTTTTTCTTTTGAAATTCAATGCTGTATTAATGTCCCCTCTAATCTTTATAAGAAACAAACTATTTGTTCCATTTCCTTTCTGAAACGATTGATTTCTTTTAAACAATTTAGGGAGCTACCATTTGATTTATATGGGGGAGGGGCTAGGATGAAAAATTTTGTCCTGCATTTTTTTTAGTTGTAATCTCTGTCTGCCTTTTTTATTTTTCACTCTATTCGGTCCTGCCTTTTTTTTTTATTAGTTTATCCTGACTTTGTTTTACATAAATTGTCATCCTGCCTTTTTTTTGCCAAGTTGTTCATCCTGCCTTTTTTTTACTCAAAACTCCTGTCCTGCCTTTTTTTCAAATTTCATTCTAGCCCCCACCCCCATAAAAATCAAATGATAGCTCCCTTATTCAAAAAAAAAAACATACCCCCTTTATCTTCAAAAAGAAGAATGATCGAGTGGCACAAATTACTTCTGTTGTTTTAGTATTTTCTTGACTTGAAATTCAATGTAGTAAATGGATGTATTTTTCGTTTTATATAATTAACAGAATAAACCAGAATATGATTATAATCACATGAATATCATATCATATGTCATTGACAGCATCTTATTCTAAACAGCACCGTGTGTTAAGACCCATCGATGGTTATGTTTTATGATATAAATATATAGACAGATACTTGTAAAGTGTTTCAATCTTTTTATTAATACTTCGTGACCGTATGTCTTACGATGAGAGCGTAAATTTGAATCCAGTCAGTTTGATTAAGATATATGTATAGATATTTTCTCCAATGCATATGCAACATTATTTCATTTAATATTGATTCTTTCAAAGAATAACTTTGGTTCAGTTTTATTACTTACATGTGCATGTTTAATATTAAGCTGTTGCAGATCAGTGGATAGATAATAGTAGATGACTTGTTCAACCCCGTCACATTCTGTATGTGCCTGACCCAAGTCAGGAACCTCTCATTCAGTAGTTGTCGTGTGTTGCTGTATATGATATTTGTTTTTTTTTTATTATTTTGTACATAAATTAGGCCGTTAGTTTTCTCGTTTCAATTGTTTTACATTTGTTATCTCGGGGCATTATAGCTTGCTATGTGGTATGGGTTTTGCTCATTGTTGAAGGCCGTACCGTGACCTATAGTTGTTAACATCCACGTCATTTGGTTTCTGATGGCGAGCAGGGGTTCAAATTAACATTTGGTACTGGAAGGTTCAGGACCTTTAACTCTCCAAACTGAAAGGTCCACAACCTAAATTCCAGGTCCTACTTTTACTTAAAATATTTCATAACTCAGTTAGATACAAAATTAATGTGCTTTTGGTATGAGGTTAGCTTATTTCATTGTCAGTTTCACCATGTTCACGGTTTTTCACGATAAATGTAATTGTCTTGTATATAATTATTTCAAGTAATCTTTTTTTTTTTTTGGTATTGGGGAGGATGCATGTCACTGTGGATGGGTGTGTTGTCTCAACGATTGGTATTAAATTGCTAATTATGCCATGATTATCTCAGGGCTCACACGTATTTCAGCTCGATTTTAAAAGTCCACTAGAGCTTATGCTGCTTTGCTTACATTCAGGTATCATATCTAGTTGTACTATTTGTGAAAATAAAGTAAGAAACTTCCAGCTATTTTAACAGGCCCTTCAAAATTTAAATTGAGAAAAAATTACCCCTTGAAATTGCAGTAATATGTTTACACTTTAAAAACATCTACATGCATTATTAACATTTATCACTGATAAAGAAAATTTATACTGTCACATTGTATTGGATTTTGACATTAAAATTTGCCAAAAAGTAATTTTGAGTTTCTGTATAAAATATTTTCTGCTTTTTCTTTCTTTTCCATATATCTTTTGGTTTTCAATTCTAGTGTTTATATTTCATTACCATAGATGTATTTTGTCACCTGCCTGAATTTTTTTTTTATGTAGTCAGTTGATCGCCAAAACCCGGAATTACCCTAATCCGCTTCCGGAATTGGACCCGATAATGTAATTGTCTTCATGGCATCCATTGTTTTTCAATATTGTTTTTGTCAAGTCAGATACGATTTTACTCGAATTTACACCTTACTTGAACTAACTTGTCGGCGATTTTCTGTATAAAGCTAGCGGTTGAACAAAATTAACATCGCTGTCATGAATAATAAAGATGAAAATAAGTTTTGAGATCGTTTATTTGGAGACGTCACTTTGGTAAAAAGCCTTAAAAGGTTTTCAAAGTTATATTTTTATTTTCTTTCAAGTCGAAGGTCCGTCGGGCGTAGTTAGTAACCAAGTCGAAAGTCCGATTGCAAAAGTGGAAGGTCGCGGACCTCGGACCACCGCTAATTTGAACCCCTGGGAGAGTAGTCTCATTAGCAATCGTATCACATCTTTTTATTTATATATTATTTATTCAGTTCGACTACTTCTATTTAATCATATGAGATACAAATGATATAGTGCACTATACATCTAATACTCTATTTCTTGAAAACATATATAATAGTATCACGGTAGGTGTAGTGTTTGGCTGAGATCGAGTTTTTTTTCGAGTGAATCGGTCCACTTTTATCGAGTCCAGACCAGGTTTTTTCGAGTGATATTTCATGAGAATAGATACTATTTCGTAAGTATAATTAAAATGCAGCGTTTTACATTTTTCTTTTTATTTTGAGATCAACATGTAAAACGTCCGGGTATTTTAACAAATGGTCCGATTTTTAAAAAAAGCAAAAATGTGAATATGACAGAACGCATTATTGCCCAGTCTTAAAATCTGACCTTAAGTTTATAACTGTAGTTAAGTGAAAGTCAATATCTTATATTCTCAATAAATCAAAAAACATATTACAATGTTAATAGATATAAGAAGATGTTGTATGAGTGCCAATGAGACAACTCTCCATCCAAGTCACAATTTGTAAAAGTAAACCATTATAGGTCAAAGTACGGCCTTCAACACGGAGCCTTGGTTCATACCGAACAGCACGCATTAAAGGGCCTCAAAATGACATGTGTAAAAACCATTCAAACAGGAAAACCAACGGTCTAATCTATATAAAAAACGAGAAACGAGAAACACTTATGTAACCCTTTTCAATTTAATGATAATATTCTGTTCTGGAGACATTTACAATAACCTTGCAGTATTAAGCTATTTAAGAAATCACTGTATCCTTTATGAAACGATCTTTAGAACCGAGTACCAGGGACTCATTTGTTTCTACAGTTATAATATTTTATGATTGATATATATGTATATATATTACAGATGCGATACAGGAGTTTTCAAAATAGAGGCAAGAAAACTACGGGATAGCAGTTACAATCAGAAAAATGTAATACAAACACAACTATTCTACTAAAAGAGGCTTGGGACCAGCCCCCCCCCCCCCCCACCCCTCTCCCCCAAAACAATATGATTATATATAAAAAAAAAAAAAAAACAATAAAAAAACACACCGTAACTGTATCCGGGTTTTGAATAATTAGATTATTGCAGATATTCTTCCTTTTTCTTGAAATATCAAGTAGAAAGACGTAGGTACTTTTAGTTATTTAAAACAGAATCAACTAAAGAATATAATCATAGTCACATGTACATAAAATATCATATGAGAGCATATCATGTGTCATGAATAGTCAGATACCTATAGCATAAAGCACCGACAAGTGGTTACAATTCAGACGTTGATTCATAAGTGTTTCAATCTTTCCATTCATACTTCGTGACCGTAATGTCTTACAATAAGAGCATAACTTTAAATCCAGTCATTTTGATTAAGATATAGATGGTTTCTTCAAATTGTGATTCACATACATTAGCAACGTTATTTCATTTGATATCGACTCTTTTGAAGATTAATTTTGGTACAACTTTTATTGCATGCGTTTTCATGTTTGCTACTAAGCTGTTGCAGATCAGTAGATAGATACATGTAATAGTAGATGAACAAAAATGCTTTATACCTCATCTTCTTATTTTTATATTCTAACATCAGTTTGACTATTTTTTGGCGATCCTGAGAGATTTATATCGCGAAAATGAGACATAACGCTCCTAAATTCCGTCGTTAATGACGGCTTTAACATTAGGTTCAGTCGGTGGTTAAAGTTTTTTAGACAGCAAGAAATTTCTCAAATTAAACCTTTATGAAATTTGGACAGAAGCTTTTGTATGAACAAAAGACAGAATCCAGAACAAAAATTTGAAAATATAGTGTTTTTTTACAGTTGACATTTAAATACAGCCTAATGTTAATGTTTCAGTCATCAATAACTTTGTCAAACCTTTATAGAATTTTATGCAATTTGGACCGAAGCCTTTTTTTACCATAAGACAGTGCGCAACCCCTGACAGTTTCATTTAATCCATTGGAATACAAATGATATAATGTACTATAATGTAATACTGTATATCTTGTAACATTTATAATAGTAGACCCACGGGCTGATTAGGGAATAGAAATATGGTCTTCCCTTGGACGTCTCCCGTCCAGCAGTTAAACCCTTGATTAAAGTCATATGAAATGAGTTTCTGGTGATACTAAACTAATACCTCTGTGTACGTTCTTTACAATTATTACTTATCCATAAAATATAATCGAACAAAAAATATTGCATTCGGTTATTGTTGATCGAAGACTTTGGCTACATACTTTCTATCAGGTTTTGGTGCCTAAGTTTATCGATCATGACCTTGATTACAATAAACAATCATCACAGATATAAGAAGTGATATGGTAGAGCGACGTTTGTTGTATTTTCTATATTTTCCATGCGTTCCCATTTGCTATATAAACTTTATTATAACAGTCGTTAAATGATTTGGTGTATTTTTCTTTCAGAATGGGTTGGTACTATCTTCATTCCACGTTTGTTTACTTTTTCGTCCATTACGGTTATTCGAACCTGAGCTATGCGATTGCCAAATTCCATTCGAGAAGTGTCATGGTTAATGTAACTGCATACGGAAAAGGTGTCGTCGAGTAGAAGTGTCACGGTTAATGTAACTGCATACGGAAAAGGTGTCGTCGAGTAGAAGTGTCATGGTTAATGTAACTGCATACGGAAAAGGTGTCGTCGAGTAGAAGTGTCATGGTTAATGTAACTGCATACGGAAAAGGTGTCGTCGGTTAGAAGTGTCATGGTTAATGTAACTGCATACGGAAAAGGTGTCGTCGTTTAGAAGTGTCACGGTTAATGTAACTGCATACGGAAAAGGTGTCGTCGAGTAGAAGTGTCATGGTTAATGTAACTGCATACGAAAAAGGTGTCGTCGAGTAGAAGTGTCACGGTTAATGTAACTGCATACGGAAAAGGTGTCGTCGAGTAGAAGTGTCATGGTTAATGTAACTGCATACGGAAAAGGTGTCGTCGAGTAGAAGTGTCATGGTTAATGTAACTGCATACGGAAAAGGTGTCGTCGAGTAGAAGTGTCATGGTTAATGTAACTGCATACGGAAAAGGTGTAGTCAAGTGGAAGTGTCATGGTTAATGTAACTGCATACGGAAAAGGTGTCGTCGAGTAGAAGTGTCATGGTTAATGTAACTGCATACGGAAAAGGTGTCGTCGAGTAGAAGTGTCATGGTTAATGTAACTGCATACGGAAAAGGTGTCGTCAAGTAGAAGTGTCATGGTTAATGTAACTGCATACGCAAAAGGTGTCGTCGAGTAGAAGTGTCATGGTTAATGTAACTGCATACGCAAAAGGTGTCGTCGAGTAGAAGTGTCATGGTTAATGTAACTGCATACGGAAAAGGTGTCGTCTAGTAGAAGTGTCATGGTTAATGTAACTACATACGGAAAAGGTGTCGTCGAGTTAGAGTTCGGAAAGACAATAATTGTAACCGGTACTTTATTTAAAAGAAAGTTTATGTGCACGTGTTTTATAGTAAAACAGCTATTCAAGTACAAAAAACGTATTCATCTATTTGGTAAATTTGAAGGATCATATGACGTAGTGAAGTAAAGTTAAGAATGGAAACGGGGAATGTGTCAAAGAGACAACAACCCGACCAATGATCAGAAAACAGCCCATTTTGGGGATAACAAGATAAACAATCGATTTTATTTTAAGATTTAAAACAGGCAAGACTGGTAATACGGTTTTAAATCATTGAATATTTTACATGAGGGACGTATTTTTGGAGATAAAACTGAACACACAGGTTAAATTGACAGCTGCCTTCAGTCTATGACCAGCATTAAAGCAAAAAATATCATCGCCAGTATTGTGGTACTACGCAACAAGGATGCACGGAGACAAATATCAAGTGATACATCATGTGATATACAGTGACAAAAATGTCCATTGGAACGAAATAAAAGTTATCATCTGTATAACTCTTTATTTCCAAATTGCTATAATCTAGAAATGCTATAATTATAGTATTACCATGATATAGAAGCTAAGTTGAATTACAGTTCATGATAGATAATAACATTGCAAAGTTTGGTATACTAGCTCTCCGACTAGGTCGTGCAGGCCTAAAAGAGATACAGTTTACGAGTACGATTTTCAAATTGAGACTCATTTATCAACCAATCAAAACACCGGATTAGGTGTTTATAGCATATATTTTGTATTCAGAATACAGAGAAAAGTTTATGACAGAAAGGCCAGAAACCCAATATTACGGTTTTTTTTAGGAAAATCGAGGAGTAATGGCCATTGATGCAACGGTGAAAACCAAACTTGATCAGACATAAAAGGTTATTATGATCATTAAGTGAACTTAAGCTAATACAACAATTTTTACAACTGAAGAGGCATAACGCTGATGAAGTAAATGCATCAACAGTGCAAATTAATTTTTACCTGCATTCTCAGGTTGGTAGGTAGTTATAGTTCAAAGTTTTTTTAATAAGTTTATACTCCAAATCAAACTTTTTAAGTTACCATCTGTAAACTGTTTTTACCATTTCTAAATAAATCCATGGTAATACTCTGAATAGTATTTCCTATTACTACTTTTTTAATCAATTTTGTAAAAGACACCTACCCAAAAAAATCGTATATTTTATGTTAAGCGCGAGGTTGTGAAAGTAATATGAAATAATGAAGGACAATCAATCGTAAAAAGCTGCCATTTTAAAGTTGAGAATTTCGAAGATTATTTTCTGGAAAGGGCTCCATGTACAAATCTAAACGTGTGTCCACATTTTCTTCAATCTAATCTAATTTTCCACTTCTCTTACATTCATTTTTTTTCAATCCAATCGACACATTGTTTGCAAAAACTTTCGTCTAAAATATGGAAAGGTGTCTTTTACAAAATTGATTAAAAAAGTAGTATACATGCAACTTGAAAAAGAGAAAAATGGGGGGCGAAAGGGGTTCATCCGTTATTTTTATTCGAATGGTGAGTATAATGTTATAAAATATTAACTCGAATAGTATTGTTTCAGTATTTTGGCACAAGCTAGGTTCCAAAATATTAAAAAACTTGTAAATTTCCAAAAATTTTCATAACTTGCTATGATGTTTTGACCATTGATATAAAATTATGTACATTTGTAGCTACACTTTAAGGTGCATGTAATATTTTGTTCACTAGCTCAGTAGCCAGTACTTCGGTACTGACAAGGAAATACGGATATTGTTAGATTGAAATTTGCAATTATATTTATTTTTATATCATTAGTACGGAATATATCTCCCTCATGCAAAGTTCTGAATCCCTGTCCAGATTTGGCTATAATTTAAGTCCTTTTTGTTTTGATTAGCTCTTCCGACGTTTTCATTAGGTTTTGGATTTTCAAATATTTTGGCCTTGAGCATAGCTGAAGAGACATTAGTTGTCGAAATGCGCATATGGTGCATAAAAATTAACACTCCTAATGTTATTCTAAGATAGCTAAATCGATGTATAAGGTAGGCGAATAAATAAAGAAAGAAATAAACAATTGGACGAAAATTATTGAAAGTAACAAAAATAAAAATGAAATATTAAGTTATATAAAAATATACATATAAGATAGGATCTAAACGTAATAAACATGATAAAACTAGAGATAAAGAACATACAACTCAATTTACATTCGAAGATATATTATAACAGGTACTACAGTTGAGATTATCTTCTTGACTTTTATTCCTATTAGAAAAATATCTAAGATTTGCTTTATCATTGCGTAATCTTGTTAGAAAACATACCTGCACTTTTATACATCGGTAGTATTTTCTTAGTTTTCTTTGACACAACCTATTTGTATTATATCAATATTTATTATGTGTAATTTCTGATGAAAATATCTCATAAGAGTACAGATTATCTTCCTTCATGCCAGAAAAAATACATTTAGAACATCACCGCCTTTAACATTTAAAGAATTTTGATATGATTACGTACAACATTCTGACGTCAACCTTTCTGCTCCTAAAACTAATAGTAGCAAAAATTGTAATACTGTTTGACAGTTTCAATCATTGAATTTATTTATCAATGTTGATTGCACAAGTTTCAAAATACTCTTTTGAAACCTTGGTTTTTGCGTGTTAATAAATAGTTAACAATTCATACGTAAAAAGACGACAGAAACAGGTTGTCGTGTTTTGCTCATATTTGTTTATCGTTTACTGTATTGTTCAGAAATCAGGCCGTTAGTATTCTTTGTTGTGTCATTTCAGGGCCTTTGATAGCTTGCGATACGGTATTGGTTTTACTCATTGTTGTGATATGGTGACTATAGTTTTTAACTTCAACGCCAGTTGGTCTGGTGAATAGTGGTCTTATTGGCAATCTTAGCACAATTTCTTGTTTTTTATTTAGACGGTATTATCATACAGGTTTAACTGTTTTTATTTTTTTTTTTTTTTTTGGCATACACAATTCCGCGAGGTCTAAATTGTTTCAGTTCTCTTGAACTTATAAAATTTAAGTTACGGAATGGCACTGCTATGTGAAATTTCATATACCAGTAAAAAATGTACATTATACGTATTTTATCTTTTGTTTCAATTAATCAGAGAAGAAACTTAAGTGGTATTTTAACATAAAAATAATAATACTATTATAGATAAATATCAAGATAGACTATGTTGTTTTTGTTTATATTCCTAAATTTAATTCAGTTGTAGTAAAATGTATATTTATAAAATCATTTAGAAAATACGAGACGGACTTTATCAATACGATATTGAGGTTTGAACAAAATGAAATGTTGGATACACTTCAATGCGACATCGATCCTATGAAAAATAAATAAAAACTAAGATGCATATGGAGGTAAGTATGCGGTCTTCAACAATTCATCAGATATAAAAATAAGAACATGTGGTATGATTACCAATGTGACAACTCTCCACAGAAGATTACATCTATAGGTCACCATACGGCCTTTAACAATGAGCAAAACCCTTACTGCATAATCAGCTCTAGAGAGTCTGTACCATGTATGTCAAGTTCTTAATCGCACTAAGTCTAGACATGTTGGTATATATATATGTTAAATTTAGATATGTAACATTGAGAATCTTAAATCAACACCGAATTTTCTAAATATGTTATTCTTGATTATGATGCTTAGGGAGCTATACTATTTGATTTTTATGGGGAGGGGGGGCTAGGATGAAAAATTTTGTACTGCATTTGTTTTTAGTTGTAATCTCTTTCCTGCCTTTTTATTTTTCACTCTATTCGGTCCTGCCTTTGTTTTTAAAGTTTATCTTGACTTTTTTTTACCTAAATTGTCATCATGACCTTTTTTTTTTGCAAGTGTCTCATCCTGCCTTTTTTTTCTCTCAAAACTCTCAAAAGCCCCCCCCCCCCCAATAAAAATCAAATGGTAGCTCCCTTATTTGAAATTTCTCTGTTTGGACGTAGTCGATATATTTGACTGTAATTTCGAAGGTTTTCTTAAAGTATTTCAAACAGTTGTATACCATATACTATTTTTACGTACATTAAATTACACAGTGCAATGCAACAGTCTAGAAAAACAGGCATTATTCGAAGAATTGGCGCAAGCTAAATTTTAGGCGCAAATCATAATAGGTATTTTGAAGTGGCACAAGCGTACATGTACCATTGGCGCAGATGAGTTATGGCACAAGAAAACGTTTTGTTTGACATAAAGGGATATCTCCTAAACAAATGCTGACATAGGTCCAGACTTTATAGAAGCAGTTGTAAAAGTGCGAGAGTTAAACTAGATTTTTTAGATCTCAATACGTTCACATGCACTAAATAAAACTACTATTGATAATGTCAGTGCCTTTTGTATGTTATGTCCTCATAGTGACCCCGATCAGAGGAATATATTTGTCAAATCTAAGTAAATAAAAACCCTTAATTTGTCCGAATCCAGCCGATTACATCAGGCACACTTAAAGACAAAAATATATATATGAATAAAAATAGATGTGACTACTACAACCCAATAACACAAAAACTCTAAAGTTCAAAAAGATGAGAACAATAATTAGGCTTCAAAGGACGAACATTAATGCGTATTGATCTTTGTTTTGATTCTAATTCGTTGAATGCACATTGAAAGAAAGACGTCTAATAACACGTACTAACATATTTGTAACATACTGTTTTATAGGAGTTTTATTGTTAAATTCATATTACATGCGGTTGTTCACTTATCGTTGATTTGTTTAACATCATTTGAATTGTTCCAGGAAAAAGAGCAACGACTTTACTAATGTTTAAAACGTTAATGACTATCATAAACGAATGTAACGATGTATGATATGCGTGGAACAATTAGTTTTTAATTCTCGCTTTGGGTTTTATATCAATAGATCATCCTGGAAATCCATCATACAGATTAAGTTAATACGTGTAGACTTCTATTATAATCCCGTAGAGAATGATGGCTTGCATCGAACATTGCAATAACTTGTTTAATTAAAATAAATATATATCATCGCATCGTTATGGTAATCGGACCGATTCAAGGAAAGATTAAGAGAGAACACGAATAACTATTAGGAATACCTCTGTCATCATTACCTAGTTTTGATATCTTTGATCGATATATTTATCTTCGTGTGTACTTTTACTTTCGAGATAAAAAATATTTTATGATTTTTCTGACATTTCTATATTCTAAATATTTGTACTTTAATAATGACTGCCGACCTCTCGTAGATTGTAAGATGACAGACGTTTATAAGTTGCACTTTAAATACGCATTTATTTAAGTCAAAGTTTGTTTTGAAAGAGAATCTTAAATATAAATAAATCTTTTAAAAGTACAGTGAAATATTTCAATGACACGCATTGTATTTAACTACATTTGATAACAACTGAAAAGTCAGTGCTTTAGTACTGACATGATTAATAACATACATAGATATATGAAGATGTGGTATGAGTGCCAATGAGACAATTCTCCATCCAAGTTACAATTTATAAAAGTAAACCATTATAGGTCAAAGTACGGCCTTCAACACGGAGCCTTGGCTCACACCGAACAGTAAGCTATAAAGGGCCCCAAAAATTACTAGTGTAAAACCATTCAAACGGGAAAACCAACGGTCTAATCTATATAAAAAACGAGAAACGAGAAACACTTATGAACCACATCAACAAACGACAACTACTGAACATCATATTCCTGACTTAGGACAGGTGCAAACAAATGCAGCGGGTTTAAACGTTTCAAGTGTATTAAAATACCCCGTTAATTCTTAAAGACTCCCACCTTTGATGAATTTAACTACTAGTATGCTTTTTAGTTCCCCTTGGTTCATAAAGCTCCTAACGTTTTTACGTGTTTACACATCCCTTACTTTTAAATTTGAATTTTGAATTTTAATTTAGGTTTGAGGGTTCCTCCTGGTAAAGGTTAACATGGAAAGCGCGTCGGACCCAAGATAATTTATAAAATGTTATTCTCACTCATTTATATTGTCAATGAAAAAAAAACTTTTCCTCAGATATGTGCTTTCTGTTTGAATTAGTTTTTGTCTAATTTAGCTTTTGTTTGTTTATATTTTTGTCGTTTTCTAGCACCAATTTCAACGTGGTACCGGCTTAAAATATCAACTGAGGTAGGAATTAGTTCGGCCACCTTTTCTCAAATTTGTACCATCTTACATAAAAAAACTCATCGTAGATACCAGGCTTTGAATTTATACGCCAGACGCCCATTTCATCTATTTGAGACCCGTCAGTGACAATCGATTTAAAACAGTTGGAAGGCCAAAGCAAATGCCTACATTGTAGTTGAAGAGCATGGTAAACCTAAAATTTTGCACGTAGAATGTATTACAGTTGTTCTTTATTACACAGGGGCCTCGGTGGCCGAGTTGTCTAAGTAGTTACTACTGTAATCACTAGCCAGTCAACACTGAGGTTGTGAGTTCGAACCCCGCTCGTGCGGGTGCACTCGACTCCAGTCTTAATTGACTAGGATTGTCATTTTTCCTATCGAAGGTCGGTGGTTTTCTCCGGGCACTCCGGCTTCCTCCACCAATAAAAACTGGCCGCCACGAAATAGCCGAAAAGCGGTGCTTAAAAGTGGCGTTAAAACACCAAAAATCAAATCAATCTTTATTACACTTAGAAAAGGATGAAAATGAAAACAACACTTTATAAATGTCATTCGTCTTGATTTACCTTCACCATGGAAACCTCAAAGCCGAATATTTGAAAGCCAAGGATGTATAAGAACCGAAACAGTTTTAGACCCATTGGTGGCCTTCGTCTGTTGTCTGCTCTATGGTCGGGTTGTTGTCTCTTTGACACATTCCCCATTTCCATTCTCAATTTTATTTTAATTTTATTAGAGCTATATAACCAAAAGAGACCGTAAATGATAGCCAAACCCATATAAGTTCAACTTAATTTGTCTTAAAATACAAAAATCTCCAACCTTAAAGACCCAAGAAACATCACCCGTTCGAGAAAGACTTTATTGTTGCATTTAGAGTGTTACGGAACGATCAACAACTGTTTTAACGAAAGAATTCCAAAATCTCAGTAGTAAATTGTTCCAATAAATCAAAACTTAAAGTGCAGATTAACCATGAACAGTTTACAATGTTTTATGTTTGTAATTATGTATTTTAAATGATAACAAATTTCCACAGCCAATTAAGTCATTATAAACAAAGTTGTAATAAATGCTTTAAGCCACGAACGTATGCTGCACTTTAACTTCAATATAATACAGGTTGCCAACAGTATAAACTGCTGCTATGACAAGCAATTTCAACAATCAACATAATAGGTTATTCCCCGTCTGTTTTATCTTTATTTTGACTCCACCTTTATATCTACAAAAATAAACACTAGACTAGGGGAATTTTTCAAACAGCAGATCGTTTTTCAAATATCAAAACAAATTCATAGAAATACCCAAATAATGTACAAATGTAGGAAAAGGTAAAACAAAACCAAAACTTTAGAAAAACTTCCGAGTGACTTCAATAGTTGAGATTTACTAGAACTTTCTTTTAAATGTCTCACTAACCTATATTATGATCTAATGTACAATTTTGATATTCACATTTTCTGACATATAAAATTAAAATTTTGTATTTACATCCCGTTAAATCAGCATACAATTTTAATTATGATAAGTATTTTTGCTCAGTCTTTGATTCACATGTTTACAACTTTAGAATAAAAAAAGACATTTTAATATATAAAAAAGGATAATAGAAATCCTTAAAAATATTGGACAGTACAACATACTACAGTTTGTACATCAATAACACACCACACGGCTTCTTCAAACATGGACAGTACACCATACCACATCAATAACACATCACACGGATTCTCCAAACATGGACAGTACACCATACCACATTAATAACACATCACACGGCTTCTCCAAACATGGACAGTACACCATACCACATCAATCACACATCACACAGCTTCTCCAAACATAGACAGTACACCATACCAAATCAATCACACATCACACGGCTTCTCCAAACATGGACAGTACAACATACCACATCAATAACACATCACACGGCTTCTCCAAACATGGACAGTACACCATACCACATCAATAACACATCACACGGCTTCTCCAAACATGGACAGTACAACATACCACATCAATAACACATCACACGGCTTCTCCAAACATAGACAGTACACCATACCACATCAATAACACATCACACGGCTTCTCCAAACATAGACAGTACACCATACCACACCAATCACACATCACACGGCTTCTCCAAACATAGACAGTACACCATACCACATCAGTAACAAATCACACGGCTTCTCCAAACATGGACAGTACACCATGCCAATTCAATAACACATCACACGGCTTCTCCAAACATGGACAGTACAACATACCACATCAATCACACATCACACGGCTTCTCCAAACATGGACAGTACAACATACCAATTCAATAACACATCACACGGCTTCTCCAAACATGGACAGTACACAATACCACATCAATAACACATCACACGGCTTCTACAAACATAGACAGTACAACATACATCATCAATAACACATCACACGGCTTCTCCAAACATGGACAGTACAACATACCACATCAATAACACATCACACGGCTTCCCCAAACATAGACAGTACACCATACCACATCAATCACACATCACACGGCTTCTCCAAACATGGTCAGTACAACATACATCATCAATAACACACCACACGGCTTCTCCAAACATGGACAGTACACCAGACCACATCAATAACACATCACACGGCTTCTCCAAACATGGACTGTACACCATAACACATTAATAACACATCACACGGCTCCTCCAAACATAGACAGTACACCATACCACATCAATAACACATCACACGGCTTCTCCAAACATGGAAAGTACACCATACCACATTAATCACACATCACACGGCTTCTCCAAACATAGACAGTACACCATACCACATCAATCACACATCACACGGCTTCTCCAAACATGGTCAGTACAACATACATCATCAATAACACATCACACGGTTCTCTAAACATGGACAGTACACCATACCACATCAATAACACATCACACGGCTTCTCCAAACATGGACAGTACACCATACCACATCAATAACACATCACACGGCTTCTCCAAACATGGACAGTACACCATACCACATCAATAACACATCACACGGCTTCTCCAAACATGGAAAGTACACTATACCACATCAATCACACATCACACGGCTTCTCCAAACATAGACAGTACACCATACCACATCAATCACACATCACACGGCTTCTCCAAACATGGACAGTACAACATACCACATCAATAACACATCACACGGCTTCTCCAAACATAGACAGTACACCATACCACATCAATAACACATCACACGGCTTCTCCAAACATGGACAGTACAACATACCATATCAATAACACATCACACGGCTTCTCCAAACATGGACAGTACACCATACCACATCAATAACACATCACACGTCTTCTCCAAACATTGAAAGTACACCATACCACATCAATCACACATCACACGGCTTCTCAAAACATAGACGTATACACAAATACACACATGGTTCAGATAGTCTGGCTGTGTACACACATTATGGTGGGGTTAAACTAATTTTACATGCACACAAACACCCCACTTTTTCTACATCTATACTATACACAGTATCTCGTATAGTCAAGCACAAGAACAAATACCTGCACATAAGTTACCAACACAATAATCACTAACTTAAGGTGGTACCTAACACTACAGGGAGATAACTCTGTAAAAATCAGCTAAACGTTTTAATCACGTTGTATTGTTAAGGAAATATGAAGCTTCTCAATGATCAAAATTAGTGTTTGTCAATTTTTCTGATAAAGTGGTTGGTTCAAAGTTTTTGAAATTTTTATATTTTTGTCAAAGGGTCAAAGTAAACATTTTGTCAAAATTTTATGAAAATTAAACGACCCAAATTAATATAAGTCAAGGTGTTGGGTACCACCTTAAACTAGGAAATAATAGACGGCACGTAATCAGAAAGAAGGGAAGAAATGTGCTCGCTACGACAGAAAGCTACATGTAGCCAAGGTAGCCACATGGAGGTACTGTTCACTTTGTGAAAGAAATACTAAGATCGAATATTATAGCTATACAGGAAAAATTTTATTCATAAAAAAACTGCCAATTAACTATAATATGACAACGAATGCATACTACCGGTATGTAACAGACGTCTTTTTTGAGAAACCAATTAAACTAGGCATACTTAAGTAAATATACTGAGGATTCACTATTATTTGGGTGATACCAATTTTCTTGGATATATAAAAAACCCAAGAATTTAAGTATTCGACAAAGAGCATTTTCTATATGATTGTATTCAGACTTCAAGGTAAAACCAAGCAATCAAGTTTCCATGAAAATGCATTTTTTTTAATTTTAGTTCATTTATATGTTTCGGAGTTTAGTGTGACGTCGATTTTCACTGAACTAGTACACATTTTGTTTTAGGGTCAGCCTTCGGGTGCGGGATTTTCTCGCTGTGTTGAAGACCCATTCGTGTCCTTGAGCTGTTTTATGCTCTTTGATCGGATTTTGTCTCTTTGACACATTCCCCATTCCCATTCTCAATTTTAATTGTTCTCAGTGTACGAAAATTGGTGTACACGAAACTAAATGAATCCACAGCCGAGTAACTTTAGATTACTTTGTCATACCAGATGCACTTTATATACTGTCTGTGATAATAACATGACTTCTGTGCACTCTAGAGTATATGTCATTGGCATTACGTGCTGACTTATGTAATCATATATAAACTATGTACTCTTACATGATGTACGGACATCATTGACTGGTGAAGCAATGATTTTGTCAAAGTAAGACAATGGAAAGAAAGTATAATAGGAAATATACGAAACCGGATGTCTTCTGGGAAATTACAAGTACATGTAATAAATTGACTAGAACAATCAATTCGTTACAACAACGACAGAGATATTCGAAGACCGTAAGGGTATAAATTATTGAAATCTCTCAAGTGACATAACAATAACGACAGAGAGAATCGAAGACGATAGGGGAATGAATTATTCCGGTCTGTCAAGTGACATAATTAACATAAGTAAGATGTACTTTTGTTACTGTTGAGAATTTATCGATAGTATGTTTGTAAAAACTATTAATGTATTCAATACACAGTCTATCTCACAAATGGATTTATGTTTCATTGATAAATTTATTTATTCTCTGTTATCATGTTGCATTACGGTGATGGCTTCCCTCAAGCCTAATTAATCTACGCACTTTAACACTTGCGATTTCCTCAAGGAAGATTAGCAGTATTTAGAATTCGAAAAATGTTGGTTATCAGAAAGTACACGTATTAGGGTTTTAGACAAAAGTACAATTTATGTCTTAAGTTTCGTAATTCAAGACATTGTTGTAGGTAACAAGAGCGCAATTATTCGTATTGCATTTTCCATACGGTACCAGTGGTGTTCCATATTTTATACACAAATCAGACAAAAATGGGTAGTAGTTCTGCTCTATGGTCGGGTTGTTGTCTCTTTGACACATTCCCCATTTCCATTCTCAATTTTTCTAGTAAAATGTCAGCGTTGTATAACAGACACAAATATATATGGTCATGCGGCAAAAGTTGTCTTATAATGAAATTGCAATTTTTTACTGGCTCCTTCGAACATAAATTGAATATATTTTCTACACTTTGTAAAATATGAATTTAATTCTTTGGATTTTTTAAACCAAAATGGATAAGATTTCAATGAGAAATAATTTTCTAAAATGGCTTTGATAAACATATTCATGACACACGGGCATTGGCGCACAGGGACCTTGACGTACAGGGATCATGACAAACAGGGGTCTGTGTGTGCAAGGGCTTTGTATCTAGTTAATGTAAGTTTCTAAGGATTAAGACTTGTCTTTATCAGCTTTTTTTTAACCTAACATGTGTTATGACATGTCTTATTCGTATAAAATAGATGCGTTTCCATAGCGCCAGATCTTTAAACGAGGTATCTTTAAGTTGACTATTTTCCTCAGGCATATCTAAGGATCAT
Organism: Mytilus californianus; assembly: GCF_021869535.1. Classification (NCBI taxonomy): domain Eukaryota; kingdom Metazoa; phylum Mollusca; class Bivalvia; order Mytilida; family Mytilidae; genus Mytilus; species Mytilus californianus. The sequence continues at coordinate 56,438,690 of NW_026262604.1, forward strand.
ATCAGGACTACATGTATCTTTATTTAGATTTATAATAATGTATCTTTTTTTTATAACAGTCTTAAGGCACCTATTTTTGTATTCTGAATTTATGATAAACTTTGGAAATGTCAATGGAAAATAAAAACTAATTGATAAACAGAACTTATACGTAGACAATGCATTGACACATCGTAGTTCCGGAACTTAATCCACGACTTTCCGGAGTTCAAAAAACGAGATTTGTATGTTACACAGGCAGTCAGAATGAACATACATTCAAAGAGTCATCATTCAATTTTAAATTGCACCCTCAAAGTTGACCAGGCATACTTTGTAAACATTGAACCGGAGTCGTCACCATGATTGTGGAGGTGGTCTCCATAGTATAGAAGTATTTGTACCATAACATCATACCATACCACGTGTTACAGAATGCATACTTAAGATGTACAATGTACTGTGGATTTTTTATTTTCGTAAGTACCAGTTTTCGTGGATTGAGGAACAGAATATTGTATGTTCGTGAATATTTAATTCGTGGTTTTGCGAAAGTCTGCATACAAGCCTATCCGACCATTTGTTTTTTATTGAACATTTCAATTCATGGCTAATCTATACCCACGAAATCCATGAAAATTGGTATCCCACAAAATATAATAGATCCACAGTAAGGTAGACTATTTGTGACCGACGAACAACCTGATTACCATAACGCTTCCGCCAAACATGGCGCAACCTGAAGTAACCATCTCACGGTTATTTTGAATGTATGAAAAACGCACAAATACAAGTATTCTCTGTATTGATATGTTTTATAGCGGTGCAATATTGATAGCTTAGATTATCGAATTCAATGTATGAAATAGTTTGCCTGTAAAGGGAACAGCGCCTTATTGCATTTAGGTATGTTAATAATAATTGAAATAACGCCCATCTTAAATAAGATTGCGACCACGAAAATTGCACTTCTTCATCAATGCAGTGTCACGGTAATTCTGCAAATTTAAATGAAAGAGTCTTTTATCCTGGTAACAGGATTGCTTCGGGAACCAGCACAGCGGATACCGGTCTATATTCACTTGCGTACATTTTATCTCTGAAGTAAAACAAAGAACACGAATTTATTTTCCTTTAAACAAAGTACCACGTGTACTTATATAATATTAATATAACTGTCAATGCCAAACAGGACATAAATTACAAATTTTAATCTTTATTACGACGTGTATATTCCAATCTCATCAGGATTGGTACAGTTTTATGTCTTTTCTACGAGTTTCGGTAATACAGTCCGTGATTGAAAAATAATGAAAATGATATGCAGCATGGAGCTTAATCTTTAATTATTTGAATTAATTTTTCATAGCAATTAAAGCATGTAGGGAGTTGATATAATTTGACAGAAACATACTCTACCTTTTTGTAACCTGCTTTATAAAGTGCGTTTTGTTAGCATGTACTTTTACTTTATCGTAAGCTTTTGAATAAAGAAAAAGAAAGAAAGAAAAGCCCGCTCCGTTAAGATATACTTAATAGATAAAAAAAAATGCAAATGGACGGACAAAATAGATGAGAAATATACGTCTAATGTTTAGAGGGTGCACTTTTATAAAACCGATTATTTCATGTTGCACCAGTATGGTCGTTTCGTGATTGATCCATTTTACATTGTAGTTTGCTAATAAAGTAGGCAGCTATGTCCCTCAAGCAAAATTGACCTCAGATAAATTTTGCTATTTTTTTTTATTCTTTTGGTCATATGGCTCCAACGTCTCTACATATCTATACCCTGTCTTCGGAATGTCTTTGGTTTAAGCGTTCCTGATGAAGGTAAATCCAGGGGGCGTGTCAGTCTCACTTAATGTATAAAGTGTTATTTTCATTGTTAATTGTAGTTAGTATATTTTGGTCAGTTAAAATACTGTAATGTGTCCTTTTGGTTCCTTGCCACCAACACGTTTGTCCATGTGATGCACTTCTACGTTCTAGTTCGACATCTACTACTGTACTGAGTTATATCTGGAATGAGTGTTTGTACTCAACGTTTTTATAGCGCCAGTTTGATACGTTGATAAATTAAAAATTTATTAAGAAATAATTGTTACAACTCCTTCAAGTAATGTTGACCTTAAATGAAGTTGGCTATTTTTTAGCCTCCTTTTGATTATATAGCTCCTAAAGTGTCAACGTATTTAAACATCGCCGGCTTTCAACTGGTACTCTGTAAGGTTTTAGCGTTCCTGATGAAGGTACACCACAGTGGCGAATCCATGGAGCGTAGAGAGTCTGCGTCCCTCTGCTTGATCGCAACAAAAATCTCAACAAGTTTTTTACGATTTATATGAATTTTAGAATAAAATCGTCCATAAATGTGTTTGTTTTGGTGCGCTCTTAGGTATTTATCCCTTTTACTGGAATGACACCCCTTTTAAATTATGGCTGCGCCCATGCACCAAATGTACATGTAAATCCCGAAAAGCGCTTCGGACGCCCGGATTTTATAAAGGGTTCGCAGTTTTCATTTGACCGCTTTGCTGTCTAGTCCTATGACATTGAAGTTTAATCAGTTACTAGTAGTTACTAATATATTGTGTTTGCTCAAAGGTCATCATACTTAGTCTTCTACACTATGGTTAGCCTATTTTTAAATAGATATAGGTTTAGGAGCCTCAGTTGCCGAGTTGTCCAAAAAGTCCATCTAATATATCACTAGCCTATTAACACTGAGGTTGTGAGTTCGAATCCCCCACGTGGCAGGCGAGTTCGACTCCATTCATTATTGAATAGGATTATCAGTTTTCCTGTCGAACATCGGTGGTTCATTCCGGGCACTCCGGCTTTTTCATTGGGACAAGTAATGTTCATTTTCTATGAACTAGTACACATTTTTGTTTAGGTACCAGCTGAAGCCCGCCTCCGGGTGCGCGATTTTCTCGCTGTGTTAAAGACCCATTGGTGGCCTTGGGCTATTTTTGTGACAATATGATGGGCTTAAATGCCGTTGATGCTGAGAGGTCAAAATATATTTTATTTGATCAAAATGAAATAATACAATGCACGCATCCTTTAGTACCGTATTGTGCTGTAAGTAGTCCAACATATCCAATTAATCTGAGTAATCTATGCATCACAACTCTGTTTATGAAAAAAGGAAGGAAAGTATTGGATGATTGTCAGACCCTAGTTAAACCTTTTGCCGTCCTGCCTAGGGCAAAGTATATCTCATCCAGTTCATGGTTAATTACTACAAGAATACCTTTGAAATTTGCAATAGCTTGTAGATACGCGGATCAGAAAATAACTTCTAGTACAGAGATTTTTCCACCTATAGATATATTAAAATTAAATGAATCATGTACTGCTAATAATGATTATATGGCGCTTTTGCCATTTCTTCATTCGAAAAGTAAGTTTCAAGTTCAAGACCAATTTGCAGAATTAATCAAGTCATATAACTTTACTAACTTAGGAATATGGAAGCCATTTCATAAAACTTTTCCAAAATTTAACTTGACAAAGTTACCAAAAGAACTAAAAAATATAGATAACATACCGATGGACAATTTAATTTATCAATTGAACCAGTTAGATTCTATTGAGGAAGATTTTGGGCTGCCAAATTGGGCATATGCATTAATTTATTTTTTTGTTGCTTTTACTATAGGGATTATGTTATATTTATTTTGTAAATATCGTCAAAATATTAAGAATAGGTGTTTAGCCAAGAAAATGAATGATAATAAAGAGGTTCAAATAGTCACAAGATACCTTGGTGGCGATCAAGTGGTGTCAACTAATGTTGAGGGCGATGGTACTGCCTCCAGAGATGTTAAAATAGCTTCTGCACCACTATTGGAACCAGCCACTAAGAACCATTATCCAGTACTCAACTTGTCAAACAATGAGTAGTAGCAATCAAGTTAACTGACCACAAGAATGATGATTGGAAAAGAACACTGGATATTGGCTTTGATTTTTGGACACAACGCAGACGTTTAGATGTAAATAAAACTATACGATCACATAACTTTATATTGGTAGAGGGAATCGTTCTACAACATCACAGGTAGATTTGCCTGAATTGTTTCAGCCGGTGATAACTGAGCAACCTAGTCAGGGACCCTGAATCAACAGGGTAGGTAAGCTAGGTCAGTTAGGAGTAATATCAACGACTAATGGTGGATCACGTGGAGGTCGGAGTATATCAACGACTGATGGTGGATCACATGGAGGTTGGAGTATATCAACGACTGATGGTGGATCACATGGAGGTCGGAGTATATCAACGACTGATGGTGGATCACATGGAGGTCGGAGTATATCAACGACTAATGGTGGATCATATGGAAGTCGGAGTTATCAACGACTGATGGTTGATCACGTGGAGGTCGGAGTTATCAACGATAGTCGGAGTAGTTGCAGTACTTCTGAATGACGGGAATTGGCGTTGCAGATAAACAAACGGACTGTTGGAGTTGACAACGACGATCGGAGGAGCAGTTCACCGGAGTCGGGGTTATGAAGACAGTCCGCAGTTGATGGTTGCGCCTTTTTCTAGAATTAAGAAGTTCCGATATTTGATGTTACGAGGAGTGTTATGATAGAACTATAACAACTTAGTTATTCACACAAGAATTGTATGAACTATACATTGCTGGACATTTAGATGTTGTTGAACTTTTGAAATGATTTTGTTTATGAATATTGGTTTTTTTTTGTGGAATTTGTAAGCATTCATATTGTCACCGATTTTAACTAAAATATAAAATTATACTTCTTAAGAAAGGGAGGAATGTGACAATATGATGGGCTTAAAAAAATATATATATAAATATATATATATATTTATATTTATACTTATGATTATATATTCTCAAAATGTTTATTAAATTGAATAAAATAAATACAGGGGAATATCTATTAAGGAAATCATGACCTTGGGAAAGGTTGTTTTAATTGACCACTACGTTGCATATAACTTTAAAAACATGTTTACATGCAGACCAGATGGTGACATGTTGTAATAACAATTAGTTAAAAGACTGGACATACGTGTATTCTACAACTATCAATTTCCAGCCTGGTCAAAACATGTCAATTAGAGTCAACTTAATAGATATTCATCCATGTACCTTTAGAATTAAAACTATTATTGTCAAATAAATAGAAACTTTGACAAACTTTTATATTCTGTATATATACTTATGTATTTACTGTATGGGGACATCGGCTCATTTGGCGTAAATAAACAACTGTATAGCAAACTATCTTGTATTGTTTTATTTTTTGCTCTTTGGTCGGGTTGTTGCCTCTTTGACACATTCTCCGTTTTCATTCTCCATTTTATTAAACTAGATGTGCCTTCTCCCTATCAATTGAATGACATAGTATAACTGAGCAATCTTATACAGTTGAATTGCGTGTCAGTTTTGAGGCTGTCATGAAAAACAGGTTGTCTTTATCAGACTTTTTGCGCCTGTCCCAAGTCAGGAGCCTCTAGCCTTTGTCAGTCTTGTATTATTTTTAATTTTAGTTTCTTGTGTACAATTTGGAGTTTAGTATGGCGTTCATTATCACTGAACTAGTATATATATTTGTTTAGGGGCCAGCTGAAGGACGCCTCCGGGTGCGGGAATTTCTCGCTGCATTGAAGACCTGTTGGTGACCTTCTGCTGTTGTCTGCTCTATGATCGGGTTGTTGTCTCTTTGACACATTCCCCATTTCCATTCTCAATTTTATTTTATTGTATAGTTTTTAAAAAATCAATCAAAATAAAAGAGTAGCTTTGAAAAGGTCCTAAAATGGCCCCTTTTTCTAGCTACAATTTCAAATTAGCAGTTATTGATCAATATCACGACGAATCATAGCTAATACAATCATGACTAAAAAGGAAACATGTCTTTTTGTTGAAAATTTACGTACTTGCGTTCTGTCCATGAAATCACAAATAGCACTCATTTTGATTTTCCACGTAAATTCAACAAAAACGGATAAATTTCCAGTGATTTTTTTGGACAGAAAACATGGAGCGCATGCGTCGACAAAACAAATCTTTTAACACAATGTTTGTTAAAACATTTACATATTTGACTTGATTATTTAGTTTGTCTAGATCTTGATATCGTTGACATCCGGACGATTTTGTCAAATTTCGCAAAAATCTATATTTTTGGCCTATTTAGGATGTAAACATCAACCCTTAAAAATAAAACTTTGACAAAAATAAGTTCAATTTAACTTTCTTACACGTCTTTTCATCATCTAAAAACATTTTTTATCTTGAATCATTGAACTTGATAATCGGGGCCAAATATGGCCGTCATCTAACCTATTCCTTTGGTGTGTCCGAAGCGTTTTCGGGATTTGCCTTTATCATGAACGCTCAAACTTTGAAAGTCCAGGATATATAAATGCAATGTACCTCGGCATTCGCCAAGAGCTTTATGAACAATGATCTCACTTTCTTTTAAGTTGGGATTTAATTTGAAGCAAAATGTTGACCATCGACAAAGCTGACAGACCGGCTTAAAGTTTATCGTTTTGAGTTCACACAGACTGATGAAGGGTAGAAACAAGTGTCACGAGAACGGATGTTGATCATGGAAGACAATTTTATATCCAGGGGCAAATCAAATGAATAGACTATGACATGTTAATGCGATAGGAATATGAACCGCCATGTGAACGGAAGTCAGTATTATACTTTTATATGAAGATCTGGATTGCAGCGGAGGGGGGATGTTTGGGGGAGTCCTTAATTTTTGTGTTCTTTAAATTTTTAGGCCATTTTTCATAATCTTTAAAAATAAATAACGCTTATTCTGTAAAATACACATGAAAATGTTTTTACTGTCAAATTTTACTTTAATTATATGATTTCATGATTCTGTACATCGTTCATTTCTGCAATCAGTATTGTGTATTTACCATAGTTAATCTTTATACTTTTACACCCGATTATTCTCTATTTTTTTATACTTACACTTCATTATTTTCTATTCTTTATTTGTTTTGCTAATTTTTCTCTATTTATTAATTTTTTTTGCCATTGTTCTCTATTCTTTTAACCCTAGCAGACCTTCTTATATAATAGAATAACATGTGTTTGTAAATTTAACAATATGAAAATAAGGAGATGTGAAATGATTGACAATGACACAGCTAGCCCCTAAGAGTCCAAATGACGTTGACGTAAGAAACTATATGCCACTCTTTGGCCATCAACTATAAGCAAAACCCATACCGCACAGCAAGCTATAAAAGGTTCCGACATGACAAAATATGACTTATTTAAACGAGAAAAACCAACGGTCTGCATGATTTATCATAGAACATGTACATGATGAGAAAACAATGGAAAACAATAACAATGCTTTCGTTTCTGTTGAACTTGACATTCTTGTCCACGACTTCACATCATTGTTATATTTTATAATACACGAACACCGATTTTATAAAGCATATCAAAATCAATATATCTATATAAAAGATGACATTTATTGGTCACCACTAAGAGGTCACTACCTTGAAAGGGATATTAGCTGTCGAATTCATGTACACAGATTCGACTCATTATCTTATATTTTATCTATACCATACTAAAACGTCTATCCAAATTACAATTATAGTTCTAATGAAGCAAATAACAATGCATGGACTCGTTATAATGTATCAACATTTCGTGTGCATTTTAGAAAAAACGCCCTCTAATAAACTATCGAGATGATCTCCGAAGAATTCCGTAGGTCATATGATCAGATGTAAATATAATACACAGGCTAGAGCGTGAAATCGTAAAATGAGGATTTTTAATTTCTATGTCTGTTTGGTTTTAAGTCATATATTAAAACATATGTAAATCATCGTTTGATCTATATTTGTATTTTGAGGCGCAGAATCAGTCAACGAAAGGGATCACGGTGGCTGCCTTTTTTCTCATTTCAATGTTGACATTCTTCCCCTTTAATAACTAAACATGCTTAGACCATGTTAAGCCCATCCCAGTTAAGGTTTACATTGAAGTTCGCATGAATATGGATTCAAATGAGTTGAATTATTGACTTGCAAGCCAATAATAAATCATCGATGTTTTTAAGCTTCTTTTGACAAAAATGAACCGAAACTGACTGCTTATATAAAACAATTATTTCACAATTCCGCTTTAATAAATGTTTGAAACAAATAAAAATTATATTTTGAATTTTTTTTTTTGTCAATTTCGTAGCTAATGTCCCTTTAAACAAATATATATCAAGAGACTAGTAAATTTATCATTAGCGAAACATAGACATAACCAATCCGCCTTTGGTTTGTTTTTTATCACACGCACGGTAAAAAGAGCCATATATTACAAAGCATTTTGTTTGTTGTGTAAACACAAACGAAGTAATTTATAATGAATCAACAGAAAGTACAAGCAATTAGTGTAATTAGAAACACTGTTATGAATGAATGAACGACATTTGCTATGCGATTCTCAAAGAGAAAGAGTGTAACAATGGGGTGCTCATTTCCCAAATCTCGCTTTTTTGGTAAATTTCCCCTATCTTTTCCCCACATCCCACCTTTGTTTTGACCTCTTATCACCAACGTCCACTTTGTTTTATCCCGTATATCCCACATTCCAAAAGCCTAATTAGAAACACTATATAATGAATGAATTAACGACATTTGCAATGTAATTTTCAAAGAGAGAGGGGTAACAAAGGGGTGCTCATTTCCCAAATCTCGCTTTTTTTGTAATTTTTCCCTCTTTGTTCCCAGCTCCCTATCCACCACATCTCCGCTTTGTTTTACCGCATTCGTAAAGCGTGTCCCCCACTAAAGAGGCAAGCATGAATGTACACAACAGCAACGTGCCATTCAGAACCATTTTACCACTACTGCAAAATACCAATTCTGTGAGTCGATTATGATTTCAATTGAAATGTTCAGATTTCGTAATCTTTATTGTGTCGTCATAAATGAAGTAATTATACTTCATCGAAATTGAGTTTCCAAAATGACGTGTTCATTACTTTCAATACACTGAAGCAATATGAACGAGGGTCTGGATGGGGAGTCCTTCATTTTTATACTCTGTATTGTTCGCCCATTATTCTATATAATCCATATTTCAGCACCCTATTTTTCTCTATTCTTCATTGTTTTGGACCATTTTCTGTAGATTTGGACCGATATCCTCCATTCTGTAAACCCAACACAGACCCTCATATTAATTAAAAATAAATGTGGGGTAAACTTCAATTCAACTGAACAGCACAATTTAGCCAATCTTAGACATTATTTACTTGTATATATGTAGTTGTCAAAATACGTTGTTATATGTCACCATACGGCCTTCAACAATGAGCAAACTGTGACCCATTCCGCATAGCAAGCTACCATAAGCCCCGACTAAGCTGGCTATGAAGTAAGTTTTTCAAATGACATGTAATTATTGTGGTCCTAAAACTAACTGGATATAATCTGATACATTGTCTGAAAATATATCAACGAAGAGTTTAAAGTACGCATATCATGAAGCCGAGGAAACAATCCCAAGGAATGACGAAACAGCCATGTTTCGGTAGAAAAAGTATATTGTGAATATTCAACTAAATTCTCATATTATAATATTATTCAACACATTTTTTATTTTTGATATTGATTATGTTTCAGCAATACTTGTGAGTCATATAGACTAAACGGATACCTGTGAGTCATATAGAGACAAAACGGATACTTGTGAGTTATATAGACAAAACGGATACTTGTTAGTCATGTATAGACACAACGGATACTTGTGAGTCATATATAGACAAAACGGATACTTGTGAGTCATATTCAGGCAAAACAGATACTTGTGAGTCATATAGACAAAACTGATACTTGTGAGTCATATAGACAAAACGGATACTTGTTAGTCATGTATAGACACAACGGATACTTGTGAGTCATATATAGACAAAACAGATACTTGTGAGTCATATTCAGGCAAAACAGATACTTGTGAGTCATATAGACAAAACGGATACTTGTGAGTCATATAGACAAAACGGATACTTGTAAGTCATGTTTAGACACAACGTATACTTGTGAGTCATATATAGACAAAACGGATACTTGTGAGTCATATTCAGGCAAAATAGATACTTGTGAGTCATATAGACAAAACGGATACGTGTGAGTCATATAGACAAAACGGATACTTGTTAGTCATATATAGACAAAACGGATACCTGTGAGTCATATATAGACACAACGGGTACTTGTGAGTCATAAAGACAAAACGGATACTTGTGAGTCACATAGAGACAAAACGGATACTTGTGAGTCATATATAGACAAAACGCTCGTATCAATTATAATTAAGCCTGGAAGACTGGTACATTTAGGGAGCAACCATTTAACTTCAAGGAGGGGGGAATAGGTTTTTTGGCTGAGTCAGATTTTTTTTTGTTTTTCGACACTATCAATCAAATTATTTTTTTTCAAAATTTAACACTATAAGGTTTGGGGAAAATCTGGATTCAGAATATTTTTTTTTGTCATCTGCTTGACGACAATATTTTTTTTTCATCAAATTGGGGATCAGAATATTTTTTATGAAAAAACCATAACCCCCTTGAAGTTAAATGGTTGTTCCCTTAGTGAGTTTTAAGGACACCTTAAAAGTAACGAGGTAGCTATATATAAAAGTGACGACTGTGGCATGCATGTGTTGTCTTACCTTGTCTGTGTTGGGTTGATACAGTCATGTTTTTTTAATTGATTTTAGACATTTGTATTGATGATGAAAATCAGTTGTCATCGTTATCTTGTGGTCACACATACAATGCAGCAACTCATTTGGATTTCCACGCCTCCACGGTGCATTGTTGTGGGTACAAAGTGGGTTAAACTTCTAGACTTCTAGAAAGTCATCGTTACAAAAATAATAAGTTGTGGTATGATTTCCAATGAGACAACTCTACACCAGAGACCAAGTGACATAGAAGTTTACATCTATAGGTCACCGTACGGCCTTCAACAATGAGCAAAACCCATACCGCATAGTCAGCTATAAAAGGCTGCGAAATGATAAATTTAAAACAATTCAAACGACAAAACCAACGGCCTGATTTATGTACAAAACAGTGAACTAAAAACAAATATGATATACAGCAATAAACGACAACCACCACTGAATTACAGGCTCCTGACTTGGGACATACAGAATGTGGCGGGGTTAAACTAGTTTGTTACCTATCATATATATTGAAATATTACCATTTATTTTCTTTAATCGTGATAATTGAAATTATTTTGCATACATGTTTACATGTAGGAAAAATAAACTAAGATTCAGAATTTGATTGGGATTAAATTTAACATTTCTATTTTTAACGATGAGCAGTTGTCATCGGTAGTCTTGTGGCCTATATTTACACATACAATGTAGCTTAGCTGACTCTGGATTTCCATCCGCCCACGGTGCAATATGTACAGAGTGAGCATAACTTCTAGAAAGTCATCTATGCCTAACTTTTAGATAGAAAAGAAACCCATTTATTTTCTTTTTACCTATTTTACATAGGAAAAAAAAAATAATTAGGATTCAGAATTTAATATCTTTAAAAGAAAATCTGGATAAAATTTTAGTTGGCAGAAATGAGCTGCCCACTGTATGCAGGTGAAAAACAGAAATGAACTGACAACTTTATGCAGGTTAAAAACTGAAAAGAGCCACCCACTGTAGACAGATAGAAATAACATAATCCACCTGAACTGTAAAACCTCAAAACAACACTTTAGGAATTTCATGCGTCCGATGCGCTTTCCTGAAATCTTTCTACATCAGGAACGTTCAAAGCCGAATATTTGAAAGCCAAGGGTGTATAAGAACCGAAACAGTTGCAGAGCTATATGAACAGAAAGGACATTACAAAATAGCAAAATCCATCTAAGGTCAAATTTGCCTGAGGGAGTTGAAACCTTAGTTTCTTTATATTGTACACTATAAATGAAAACAGAAGTCATTGAAATCTTTATTGCTTGGCCTTACCTATATTTTAAAAGTGCATAGCTCGCTAGATATATCTGCAGATAAAAAATTGTGTTCTTAATTCAAATTAGTCATATTACAGTAATAAAACTCCTCAAAATAGAAAGACTCCTCAGGAAAACCCATATCTCTCCAAGCTGCTAATAGCTTATTCGTTTAATGGGTAGAACCAATTAATTTTATAGGGGTATCTAATCAAAACCAGAATCCTATGTATCAGAAGTATGACATATTTATTGTTGAGCTTAGAGAGAGGCAATCCGTGATGTACAACATTTACATGATGATGTGATGTACAACATACTATTTTAAAGTTTACACTTTATTTTCAGATGATTTTACAAGTGATAAATGTTTTCTTAAGTGAAGAATTCTAGTGTTAAATATGTCTAATGAAGTTTAACATATTGTTCTGTATTGATGTGAAAATAAGACGGTTTCTAGTTTATATACTTATTTATTATTAAAATGAGATGGGCGGTATATATACAACAATGAATCAGCAAATCTATAAAACACACAAAACAACATGAACGATACCACTAAGTCAACATAGGGTCTTTAACATAAGACAGGGTCTAGTTTATACACTTATTTATTATTAAAAGGAGATGGGCGGTATATATACAACAATGAATCAGCAAATCTATAAAACATACAAAACAACATGAACGATACCACTAAGTTAACATAGGGTCTTTAACATAAGACAGGGTCTAGTTTATATACTTATTTATTATTAAAAGGAGATGGGCGGTATATATACAACAATGAATCAGCAAATCTATAAAACATACAAAACAACATGAACGATACCACTAAGTCAACATAGGGTCTTTAACATAAGACAGGGTCTAGTTTATACACTTATTTATTATTAAAAGGAGATGGGCGGTATATATACAACAATGAATCAGCAAATCTATAAAACACACAAAACAACATGAACGATACCACTAAGTCAACATAGGGTCTTTAACATAAGACAGGGTCTATACAATCTTAATCTTTAAATCGTCCAGAGTAAAAAAAAGTCGTTATTAAATTTAATAAAGAATATCAAAGAATTGCCAGCAACAATTTATTCCCAAGAATGTGAAAAAATAAGTCTGACAATGTTAAAAAAGAAAGAAAACCTAATTTTATGCTTTATCTTGGTACATGCACGGGGGCGGATCAAGAATTTTTGAAAGGGTTTCGTAATTCCAGAAACCATGCATATCGGGACGAAAACCTTTTTGGACGATTTTATACTAAAATGATATATTTTCCAATCAAAAGGGGGCGTACGCCCTCTACGCCCCCTGAATTCGCCACTACATTCAGGTATTATTAAACATTTTATCTTCGTTCAATTCATCTTGTACACATAAATCTGTAGCTTTTTTTTACAAGTTCCGCTGCTGGTTGAATAGTATCCCCCGAGAGTATCATTCGTCTGACCTTTGGTATTTGCATGATTCAAATGATGTATTTTGTCACCAGACTCAAGCTGGCAGCCACTTTTAGCAGCCAATCAAGATAGCAGCTACTTTTTTCCAGCAGCCAATTTTGATGTTATGTCTAATAACCAAAAAAACTATAAGACTGAAACGTTCCAAAAATCTCAAAATCTTAGTTGAATATAATTTTACAGCGGAATTCGACAATTTCACGACTTGTGGTGATTCTCAAAAGATTTCAGTCCGTTTTAAATACCAGTAATGATAGCAGCCACTTTTTTCGGAGGACACTGTTTATTTAATTAAAAAATTGTACAATTTAAAATCGTTTTTTTCGTTCTTTTTCTCGTTTTTTGATTCCTTATGATTAAGAGGTACAGAAACAATGTAGTAAACACATTTATTCTAAAACCAGTTGTTGGCATGACACGGGTTATGTTCTTCTCATATATTTTATGACGGTATAATACTAAACCCCTAACAGGAGGGATTGTGCCTGATATTCATATGATGAAGACATAATCTTTCAATCAGTTTAATTGAGGTCTGGAGCTGGCATGTCAGTAACTGCTAGTAGTCTGTTTTTATTTATGTATTATTGTCATTTTGTTTATTTTCTTTTGTTTCCTATTCTGACATCGGACTCGGACTTCTCTTATACTGAGTTAAACTGTGCGTACTGTTATGCGTTTGTTTTTTCTACATTGGCTAGAGGTATACGGGGAGGGTTGAGATCTAAAAAAACATGTTTAACCCCGCCGCATTTTTGCGCCTGTCCCAAGTCAGGAGCCTCTGGCCTTTGTTAGTCTTGTATCATTTTAAATTTTAGTTTCCTGTTTATAATTTGGAGTTTAGTATGACGTCCATTATAACTGAACTAGTATACATTTTTGTTTAGGGGCCAGCTGAAGGACGCCTCCGGGTGCGGGAGTTTCTGGCTGCATTGAAGACCTATTGGTGGCATTCAGCTGTTGTCTGCTCTATGGTCGGGTTGTTGTCTCTTTGACACATTCCCCATTTCCATTCTCAATTTTAGGAATAGAAAATAAAAGAAATAAAAGAACAACTAATATTGTTAATTGTTCACAGTCAAAAAAAGATTAACATTACATGTATATCGAATTGTTTTCATTTTATACATACAAAAATTGATATTGAAAATGGTTTCAATTGAAACACTGGATTTTAGAGGATGCCAAGTGTATGGAAAGCTTGTGCGTAATTTTCTCTCGTACATTGCATCTTTTTTATTCAGTTCATGGCATATATATATCACGATTTCTCATATCTTACTTAAATCCATTATTAACATTAGTTGTTCTTTGATTTTTTTTATTTTCTATTCCTACATTGTTTCTGTACCTCTTAATCATAAGGAATCAAAAAACGAGAAAAAGAACGAAAAAACGTTTTTAAATTGAACAATTTTTTATTAAACAAACAGTGTCCTCCGAAAAAAAGTGGCTGCTATCATTATTGGTATTTAAAACGGACTGAAATCTTTTGAGAATCACCGCAAGCCGTGAAATTGTCGAATTCCGCTGTTAAATTATATTTAACTAAGATTTTGAGATTTTTAGAACATTTGAGTCTTATAAAGTTGTTTGGTTTTTAGACATATCATCAAAACTGGCTGCTGGAAAAAGTGGTTGCTATCTTGATTGGCTGCTAAAAGTGGCTGTCAGCTTGAGTCTGGTTATTTTGTCTGTGAATTACTATTTCATGAATTAGTTTTTGTATACTGAAGTTAAGATTGCAATCCCCTCAGTAATGTTCAACTTACACGGATTTGGATGCTCTATTTGTGTATATCTGTATGCATTGCTCTCAAACGGTTCATACAAGCTTTATTTGTTTAATCTTACAGATCTTTTGACCCTTTTAAGAGACATATTACATTTTGCTACGATCATCCCTAAAATCATCTCATGTAATTTTCAATAACTGTTTTGATTTCTGATTAAACATATGTTAGTGTTTGGATTGTTGTTTTCTTTATGTCCAGTGGCAAATGTTTCATGCTTAGTCAGGACGACAAAAACTGAACGATTAAAATTAATCTAAGAAGTGTGCTGTGCAATGTCGACTTCGAAAGATAGCGGACAATTGGGAATGTCACTGGAAAATGAAGGTATGTTGATTGTGGCTGAACCACCTACTGACCCCTTATTTGATATTGCAAAGGTTCTTCGTCGTGCAGATAGCGTGGCACTTTTGCTACATGAGGCATCGGATTTAACGTTCCATTTATAGCTTGGCGAATTGATACGACCAAGCGCAGGTTTACAAGTCTCCTCGCAGAAGAGTCACCACCCATCAACAGAGGAACATCATCAAATTTTATATTATAGCGTACTTTCAGGGGTAGTTGTTATTGAAATCTGTCCATTGGAGCAAATGGACATACATATCTTACACTTTTATTAATAACTTTATCTCCTCGACTGATCCTCGGGCATTTATCCAATTGTAAATTATTTTCTTATTTTTACTTGTAACCGATTAATTGGCAACCAAGAGTGTCACATAACTTTATAAGTACACGGAAACCTGCTTCATCACATAAATGTGTCAGCTATTGCAAAAAAATGTATAAGTACATCTTCTCAATTATAGACGGTACTTCTGTTTATTTTACATGCAATGTTATTGAGTGAGTATAAACTCAGATGTGGTCTGTACAGGAATGTATATATACTTTTATGTATATAAACATATACATATTATGATAATATATGTAGGCGATCTGTATTCTGCAGGTATATGATACCCACATGAAAAGTACAATTAAAAAAAGGCGGGAGATACCATAGCGAGAATTAAAAATCCCAAGAAGAAACACCGATAAAAAACATGACAAAAAAACGACGAAAAGACAATTAACAGTCTACTTAATACTGCATAAAAAAATAAACAGTAAGCAATACGAACCCCAATAAACCAGGGTAACTTTCAGAAAAAATAGAAGCATGCTTCCCATACCAGTGGCCGCTTAAGAATAATGTATAGCTCATATTCATTCTATTCGTCATGGAATTAATTCGTATTTGGCTTTATTTAAATTACACAGTTATATATTTAATACTCTCACCCTAAATACAGTTATGTTCCATTTGGTCGTATGACTCTTGACGTGGTTCGGTATATGTGCATCCAGCTTTCAAGTTTTAGCCTTTTGGTGTTCCTCATGCGGATGGGACCAGAGATACGATTCGGACACATTAGGTTTTTGTAGTGTTGTTTTCATTTTGTATACCCTTGTATTTATATTTTACTTATTTTGTTTTTTATCGGGAAAGTGTATATGTCAGTATGCTTTACTATACTGACTGTATTGTCACCTACAAAAACTTTTGTTGTTGGCGTCTATGTTTGATTTAATTGTAAGTATGTTAGAATTTTTAATTAAGTTGTGTTGTATGTCTGCTATGTATGTTTATACAGGTTTGGCTGCTGGATTCCAGTTAGGGCCACCTTAACCAATTATGTCTGTTTTGGTTGCTCAAACATTTTGGCAATATTACGGAACATTTAACAACTGTCATACAAATAGGCATTTTAGATAGCTAGAAAACCAGGTTTAATCCACCATTTTCTTAGCAAAATGCCTGTGCCGAGTCAGTGATATGAAAGTTGTTTCCTTGCGGTTTTTTTTTAAACAATGTTTTTTTCCAATCTTTACAAAAATCAACAATGATTTTCGTTATTTAGATATGACTGTGCATACAAATTACTGGAAATCAGATGAGACCATCTTTACTTTTCATGCGACATAAAACTTATGCAGGACGGACAGACGGACTTGTATTGTTATAAGGCAACTAGTCGGTTTGGTATTAGGGGACGACCATTTGATATTCTGGGGGGGGGGGGGGGGGGGGATGCAGGAGGATTTTGAAAATAAATAACTCAGCCTTGATAATAACAAAAATGAATGGTTTGTTCTGTGGTAGTTTGAAAATAAATAACCTGACTTACAATGTATTGAAAATAACTTGGCAGGTCTTTTAAACCATTTTATAAATGCTATTCTGAAGTATGAGATGGCACCAGATTCTTCCAAAATCCGTCTTTTTTCATATTTTTTTCGGAAAAAACTTCCCAAATCTTTTAATAATATAAATATTAATGAATTTGAAATGTTTGAAAATGGGTTTCATTTCACTTGAGGTATATTGTCTCGTGAACATTTACCTCACTTTTATTACAGGGTCGTAACTACATTGAGGCAAATGCCTCATGTTGGAAATTTCAAAACAAAAGCTTGTCTTCATATCAAATTGTTCTCACGGCAAGTGTCTTGCAAGAAGCAAGTTCTGTTCACCCTCTGACGTAGCCCCTGTTTTTGAGATCCATGTTTCTCATTTATTTTTATTTTTCAGTGTTGATTGTCTATAATGTTTGTCGTTTTGTGTTTTATCTGTTCCCAGGTTTGTCTTTTGTTCATTGATTGCCCTTCTTTATGACTATTCTCTTAGTGTTGCATTCTATTTGTAATTTAGTAATTATATTTTAAACTTGAGTTTTATTATATTTAAGGACCTTTTGTCTATTACAAACTACTTCAAATTGTATCCCAGTTAGGAACTACATCAATTTGTAATTGAAATGTGTTATAAAAACTGACTTGACATATATATATATATAGTTATTTCAATGATAATCAGCCCCCTCTTAACTTAATTTGAAAAAAACATAATTGACAGGCATAAAAGGTTTTTCTGCAAACTGAAACATTTTTTGCTTTGTCCTACATATTGGTCTTTTGATGTTGTCCCTAAAAACTAAAAGTCTCTAAATATACTACCGAAATTTACCCAATAGAACTTACTTTAACTAAATCTAACATAAACAGCAGTAGTTGTCCTTTTCTGGATTTGGAGATTTCAATCTCTAAAGGAAAACTCCATACGAAAATTTACGACAAAAGAGACGATTTTTCATTCCCTATTGTTAATTTTCCTTTTTTAGACGGCGATGTTCCTTTGGCTCCATCATACGGTGTATATATATCCCAACTCGTTCGTTATGCCCGTGTGTGTAGTGATGTCATATATTTTAACGAACGTAATCAATGCATCACTGGTAAATTATTAAATCAAGGATTTCGTTACCATAAATTACGTAAAACCTTTGCTAAGTTCTTTCATAGATACAAAGATTTGATTAGTAAATTTGGCTGTACTTGTAGAAAACTGATTAAAAACGGTATTTCACATCCTAAATTTTACGGTAATATTGTACTTAAAGCGCGGAAATCACTATGTGATCCGTGTAAACTCATCGAACCTTTAAACAGGCTTATTAGTAAAGGTTATCTTACCAATGTTGTAATTAGATCTTTGAATATAGTTTACATTGGCACTAATATCGATTTTGTCATCGGTAAATTAAAACATAACTAAATTTGTATTTTTTTCAAGTGGGATGTATAAAGGCACACCCACGTTCGTTTAGGTCTATAAAGAGGTTAAACTCCTAACTATCCTACTGTCTGTCGATACATTTATTTTTGGCATTGCACTAGTCATGTCTTCTTTGACTGTCCATGACGTTAAAATATTAAATCCCTGGGATGTGTTTTAGTTGATTTTAGTCTCTGATGCATGATTTTTTATTATTAATTGTTTTGGCTTTTAACTAGCTGTCAGTAACTGCGAGTACTCTCAAATCGTACTTTCTTGTTTATTTGACCTGTTGATACTAATTGTATTGCTTTTTTGTTATTTAATGTTATTCAGGGTTATATCTGGTCTACATACCAGCTTTGATAAGTGTTTGGTATAACTATAAATTTTCACTTCGTACTATGAACATCAAAATTATTTATTTTCTAATAATATTTCCTTTCTCTATTGGTACTATACACGTATACCTAACAACAAAATTATTTTCATTTTCCTGTGTTTAAAGTTATTGCAAATGGATGGTATTTTTGTTCGAGCATATTGTTTTTCTTTAATTGTTTTAACATTTCTTACCGATATAACATGTTACTTTTATTATTCTTCCCTTAGTTTATTTATTTTGTATTTACATTGTGTCATAGGTCAAATTTATTTGTTCAGTGTATGTTCAATGGTGTTAATATGTCCTTTGATTCAATTTGAGTTAAGCTATTTCAGTTGATATTTTATAGTGTGTCTTTCTTTGTTGTGATGTTACACTATTGTTTCAGAAAAAGGGTGAAGGTTTGGTACCATTAAAACGTTTAAACCCGCTGCATTTGTTTGCACCTGTCCTAAGTCAGGAACCTGATGTTCAGTAGTTGTCGTTTGTTGATGTGGTTCATAAGTGTTTCTCGTTTCTCGTTGGTTTTCCCGTTTGAATGGTTTTACACTAGTAATTTTTTGGGGCCCTTTATAGCTTACTGTTCGGTGTGAGCCAAGGCTCCGTGTTGAAGACCGTACTGTGACCTATAATGGTTTACTTTTATAAATTTTGACTTGGATGGAGAGTTGTCTCATTGGCACTCATACCACATCTTCTTATATCTTTATACTGAATCTATATATTTTGCTTTGAGACCAGAATATTGTCAAAAAATTAAAACAGAACTTGCGTTTCAGTTTAAGAAAGGGTCTCGGAAACGCGCATTATGATTTTTCGCCATTTTTTCTATAGCTTCTTGGGGCCTTCAGCCAACCCCAGACTCTTCGCTGATTTTTTTTTCGCCTCGCTCCGCTCGGCGAAAATATTTGACAACTTTTAAAAGAGGCTAGTTACAGCCCAGCTTTAATACCTTGTACGTATGCAATATATGCAGTTTGCAATTCAGAAGATTAACTTCCAGAGGATGATGATTAATTCTGATTGACTTAATTGACTATGTTATTTATTTAAGAATTTAAAAATTGTATGTTTTTAAATATTATAAATATAATTGTGAAAATAGATAATCAGTCCCTTGTTTTAATGAAAATGAAAAAATCATGCTTCAACAGTGCAGAAAATAAATAATCTGTCCTTTTGGTCCACAAAAATAAATAAGCCTCCCCCCCCCCAGAATATCAAATGGTCGTCCCCTTATCATATACTCAGATTAATGGCATTAAACTATCAAAGCCCTTTTCGCAAACAAAAATGAAGCGGAACAAGTCATGCAAATCTAATCTTTTGCTATAACAACTACAAATATATACTATCATTGTTTAAAATGATTTGATCGTTTGTGTGGATTTTTGACAGATCTTTCACGATCCTTTTCATGATCATCAAAAAGCCGTATCCGATCTTTCACGAAAATCATGTTTGTTTACATTTTCATTTATTTTTTAAATTTCGAGGAGCAATCTGCCATTTGTAGTTTTGTAAAAACGGTGAACTAAATCTTGATTCTTCTCGGATACTGATCATAATGTTGAACCATTTTGACAGACAGTTTTATTTTTCCAATATTTGTCATTATTATTTTAGAAATTGAATTAGATTATTTACCGACGTTGCATGTGTCTTCTCGATATACCGAATGACAGCCGTGAAATAGGTGAAATGGTCTCTGTTTTTCCGTATACATTATGTAAAATAATAATAGGGTCACATACTTCGTTATCTATACTGAAATCGTAAGCTATACTGAAATGTTCATGACTTTGAATAATTATACATGAGTGTCTGGAGTGGGTTTACAGAATAGAGAATAATGGACAAAAAGTGCAGAAGGGCTAAACAAATAAAGAATAGAGAAAAACAGGCCAAAAAAATAAAGAATTGAGAAAAATAGGTCAAGCAAATAAAGAAAAGGGAAAAATGGGGTGCTAAAGTGTAAAGAGTAGAGAATAACAGACAAAATTTATACCCCCCCCCCCAAAAAAAAAAAAATCCACACCTCATACATGTACTACAAATGCGAAGTCGGTGACCCTACGATTATTTTATATCAATAAATCGGAAATGTATTATACATCAACAATATATCAATTTTTAAGAAACATCTAAGCACTGTGAATTGGAGATTTAGTGATGTTGCGATATATTAAAGAACGTTTTTAAGCCGATTTTATGTTTTTTCTTTGTTTACCTATTTTAAACGAATTCATTACTAATATTTCAGAAAATAAAAGAAAAATACGTTATTTTCCAATTTAAGTTATAATTCAACGAGTCAATATTGAATGCAAAATTTTACGTAAATCTGTGACATAGTCCATTTACTACTGTAAATTGACCTGAAGTAAAATAATTGAAAAGATAAGTTACTCTTATTAAACACAAGAAATAATGTCACATTATAACTGTCACAAATGCTTCAGTAATGTCTTAACATGTAATCATAATCTTGTGTTTTTATCTGTTGGCAATTAATGTGTCTGTTTTATGGTTCAACAATGATCATGTCTGTTTTTAATGTGTTCTTAATAGTCATGTTTATATTCTAGTTCATAATTTGATCAGTGTAATGTTTGAACATGGAGTGTAATGAGAACATACGTATACGGCGCATGAATGTATGACGCCAAATCTCCACACTCTTAATTAATCCAAAAAGAATTGAATCAGTGTGTTATTGTTGTTCTTCTTCTCAAAACTAAAGTGATGCTTTCGGTGCGGAGCAAAAGTTCACACAACTCACTGCAAATGTAAGGCGAATGCTAAATAATCTTACCACACTTACTTGTGTTTGTGTTATATTTCACCTTCTTTATGTACCTGTAATTATTTTGTCATAATAATGTTTTGTCAATGCTCGTGTCTGTATAGTTTTGTGACAATTATATTTTTGGTTATCTGTTTATGATTTGGTGTATTCATGTTTCGACTGTTATTTTATCTGCTCTTAACTGGCCTCAATCTCAATCTCATTTAGTACATGTGCTGGTGTCAACGTATATTTGTTCCGCCTAACAGATGTTTCCCATGAAAATTTGTCATAAACAATGCCATACTATCTGTTCCTGAAGGAACAAATATTCTATACCCTTTATTCCCTTTGGAACAAACACTGTAATTTGTTCCAGTGGAAATAATATTACATTACATTTTTTTCCATATGCAACTCCTATTATGAAGGAATTTTTATTTCATGACACTGGCTTCCAGAGGTCAATACCTTTGAAATGAGCTAGGTCCGGTTCGGAACTTTGCCGTAGGGATATGCCGAGGAGTACCAAAATGTGTGGTAAGGAAAATACATTATGGGACAACTTTGAACCCCTGTATGTAGTGACCAGACGGGCCCGGATCCCAGAAAAATATTTAAGTGGCGAATAGCCTGGGTCAATACCTTTGAAATGAGCTAGGTCTGGTTCGGAACTTTGCCGTAGGGATATGCAGAGGAGTACCGAATGTGTGGTTGTAAGGAAAATACGTTACGGGGCAACTTTGAACCTCTGTGGTGGCCAGACGGGTCCAGATCCTAGAAAAATATTTAAGTGCCGAATAGCCTTGGTCAATACCTTTGAAGTGAGCTAGGTCTGGTTCGGAACTTTTCCGTAGGGATATGCAGAGGAGTACCGAATGTGTGGTTGTAAGGAAAATACGTTACGGGGCAACTTCATGGAATATATATATCACGATTTCTCATATTTTACTTAAATCCATTATTAACATTAGTTGTTTTTTAATATTTAATTTTATAATTTAATAGAAAATTTAATATACTGCATACAAGACTAAGGCACAATTGTAGTTCATTTAATGCAGACTTAAATAAGATAAATGTAGTGAATGATTCTAAATGCTCCTGCTTTTCTCCTGTTGAAGATGCCATCCATTACTTTCTATATATAGAATGTCAATTATATTATAACCAAAGAATATCTCTGATTAATGATCTTACAAATATGAACATACACATTGATATTGAAACGCTATTGTTTGGAAATGATGCATATAATTACGAAACTAACTCTAAAACTTTTGATAAAGTTCGTTATTTCTTTAAACAGTCAAACAGATTTTAACGTTCTAAGTCAGTAGCTTTCTATTTTTCTTTCTGTCCTATTTGCTTTTTTTGTTGCCATGCCAATGTGTGACTCTTTCCTTTATTTTCTGTAACTGTCGCTATATTATGTATGTGTTTGCTGTCATCATATATGTGTATTGTAAGTAAGGAGAGAACTTACTATAAGTTGTTATAACTTGTGTCCAATCCTATTGCTTGATTAATGCAATAAAATATTATTAAATTAAATTATTGTTATCATTATTGGTATTCAAAACGGACTGAAATCTTTTGAGAATCACCGCAAGCCGTGAAATTGTCGAATTTCGCTGTAAATAAAGGCAACAGTAGTATACCGCTTTTCGAATTATATTTAACTAAGATTTTGAGATTTTTAGAATGTTTGAGTCTTATACAGTTTTTTGGTTTTTAGACATATCATCAAAACTGGCTGCTGGAGAAAGTGGTTGCTATCTTGATTGGCTGCTAAAAGTGGCTGCCAGCTTGTGTCTGGTTATTTTGTCTGTGAATTACTATTTCATGAATTAGTTTTTGTATACTGAAGTTAAGATTGCAATCCCCTCAGTAATGTTGAACTTACACGGATTTGGATGCATCATTTGTGTATATCTGTCTTCATTGCTCTGGAACGGTTCATACAAGCTTTATTCAATTAATCTTACAGATTTTTGACCCTTTTAAGATACATATTACATGTAGCTACGATCATCCCTAAACTCATCTCATGTAATTTTCAACAACTGTTTTGATTTCTGATTAAACATATGTTAGTGTTTGGATTGTTGTTTTCTTTATGTCCAGTGGCAAATGTTTCGTGCTTAGTCAGGACGACAAAAACTGAACGAATAAAATTAATCTAAGAGGTGTACTGTGCAATGTCGACTTCGAAAGATAGCGGACAATTGGGAATTGAAAATGAGGGTATGTTGATTACGACTGAACACTTTGCTTTGCAAAAGGCCACCTACTGACCCCTCATTTAATATTGCAAAGGTTCTTCGTCGTGTACATAGCGTGGCACTTTTGCTAAATGAGGCATCGGACTTAACGTTCTATTTCTAGCTTGGCGAATTGATACGACCAAGCGTAGGTTTACAGGTCTCCTCGCAGAAGAGTCACTACCCATCAATAGAGGAACATCATCAAATTTTATATTATAGCGTACTCTCAGGGGTAGTTGTTTGGAAATCTGTCCAGTGGAGCAAATGGACATACACATCTTACACTTTTATTAATAAATTTATCTCCTCGACTGATCCTCGGGCATTTATCCAATTGCAAATTATTTTCTTATTTTTACTTGTAACCGATTAATTGGCACCAAGAGTGTCACATAACTTTATAAGTACACGGAAACCTATATATCATCACATAAATGTGTCAGCTATTGCAAAAAATGTATAAGTACATCTTCTCAATTAAAGACGGTACTTCTGTTTATCTTACATGCAATGTTATTGAGTGAGTATAAACTCAGATGTGGTCTGTACAGGAATTTCATACTTTTATGTATATAAACATATACATATGTATGATAATACATGTAGGCGATCTATATTCTGCAGGTGTATGATACCCGCATGAAAAGTACAATTAAAAAAAAAGGAAAAAAGCGGGAGATACCATAGCGAGAATTAAAAATTCCAGAGAAGAGACACCGATAAAAAACATGACAAAAAAAAAACGACGAAAAGACAATTAACAGTCTACTTAACACTGCATAAAAAATAAACAGTAAGGTAAGCAATACGAACCCCAATAAACCAGGGTAACTTTCAGAAAAAATAGAAGCATGCTTCCCATACCAGTGGCCGCTTAAGAATAATGTATAGCTCATATTCATTCTCTTCGTCATGGAATTAATTCGTGTTTGGCTTTATTTAAATTACAAATTTATATATTTAATGCTCTCACCCTAAATACACGGGTGTCATTCGATATATCGAGAAAAATGATCGTGAAAGATTAACTAACGATGGTCAACCATTGCGAACGGATCGTGAAAGATCTGCATGGTATCGGAATGTGAATGCAAATAAGTGTAATTCTAATATGACTTTCTTCTTTCGCTTTGGAAACAAATCCATGTTCTTATTCCAATAAAACATGGGCTGCACGTGACTGACGTCACAATAATTGAAATAGTAACGTCAGATGTGATTTGAGCAACGCCGGAAATCAAAATGGACATTTGTTTTGGTGTTGCTCGCTAGGAAATAAAAAAAATCATTCTAAAAGTAAGTTTACATGTATCGTTTCATTTGTTTATCGTGAAACGGTTGATTTTCTATAACGTTTTGGCTTCATCAAATCAAAATGGATGCCCTTTGAACGCGAAATTATAGGTCCGCTTCGAAGTACAAAAGTTCTAAATTTTCCTATTAGAATCGAAATAATTCTACTTCAAAATCTGTGAAAAATCTCCTGTATTTTCAAAAGGTGGAACACATCAGAAAAAAAGATATACGTCTCTCAAGATCATTCAACTTCCGCAATAAAATTGTGCACTACGTTTAAGAAAATTGTGCACTACATTTAATAAAATTGTGCACTACATTTAATAAAATTGTGCACTACGTTTAAGTAAAAATGCAGTACTTTTTAAGAAAACACAAACGGCGACACACAATCCTATGAGAATCATTAGGAAAACAATCACGTTTTGTATATATAATGGACACATTCCAATATACTAGTATCATGATATATTTGAAACTTAATCTTTAGTGTGTCAGATAGTCCAGTAAAATAAAAGTATGTTATCACTTGAAAAAGTTCATAATGATTTTGAAAAGGTGTTTTTTTGTTGATTTTCAATCAAAATTGTTCGTGAAAGATCAGGCAACGCATTATTTTGATCGTGAAAGACAAAGCGTGACCAAACAAAATGATCAGAAAACAACATTTCTTTTACAAATTGATAAAACTATAATTGGTTGAAGCTTGTAATTACTTACTAAGAACGTAAATTAATGCGTTTATTTATTCTTGGTGATATCAATACATAATACATATAGACCTATATTAAGATCTGTTTTCATTTACGAGGCAATGATAACTAGGCGTCCATGATAATAAGACATCCAGAAGCGTAAATTGTCGAAAAGTAAATATCTATGTATTTATTATGCTAAATGCATCCACGAATTAGTGAAGCGAGAGGGGATCAGGTGTTCTTTTCCCTGGAAAATTATGGAATATACATTTCCCAACGCATACGATATTCACGAGCTTGCAGCTCTAATCAGAATTTGAAAAAAAGAACACCCTCAGTGTCTGATAAAACAATTGATGAGCCAAGGTTATGTGAAAGAACGTTTTGTCCTTTTTCTCAAAAAGTTCATTGAAAAGTGCCAAGACCTAATAGATAAATAATTGGGGTCTAATTTACAAATAATACAGGATGGTCTTGAGTTATAGATTCTAGGTGCTGACTCTGTAGAATTTTGTCTACGATACATTTTTTATCTTTATTTGTCTTTGTACTTTTATGTTCCGTTTGGTCGTATGACTCTTGACTTGGTTCGGTATATATATATATGTGCATCCAGCTTTCAAGTTTTAGCCTTTTGGCGTTCCTCGTGCGGATGGGACCATGCAGAGATACGATTCGGACACATGAGGTTTTAATAGTGTTGTTTTCATTTTGTATACCCTTGTATTTATATTTTACTTCTTTTGTTTTTTAGCGGGAAAGTGTATATGTCATTATGCTTTACTATACTGACTGTATTGTCACCTACACAAACTTGTTTTGTTGGCGTCTTTGTTTGATGATTTAATTGTAAGTATGTTAGAATTTTTAATTAAGTTGTGTTGTATGTCTGCTATGTATGTTTATACAGGTTTGGCTGCTGGATCCCAGTTATGGCCACGTTAACCAATTATGTCTGTTTTGCTTGCTCAAACAATTTGGCAATATTACGGAACATTAAACAACTGTCATACAAATAGGCGTTTTAGATAACCAGGTTTAACCCACCATTTTCTTAGGAAAATGCCTGTGCCGAGTCAGTGATATGAAAGTTGTTTCCTTGCGTTTTTTTTTAAATGTGTTTTTCCAATCTTTACAAAAATTAACAATGATTTTCGTTATATAGATATGACTGTGCATAAAAATTACTGGAAATCAGATGAGACAATCTTTACTTTTCACGCGACATAAAACTTATGCAGGACAGACAGACAGACTTGTATTGTTATAAGACAAATAGCCGGTTTGGTATTATCATATACTCAGATCAATGGCATTAAACTAATCATAGCCCTATTAGCAAACAAAAATGAAGCGGAACAAGTCATGCAAATCTAATCTTTTGCTATAACAATTACAAATATATACTTTCATTGTTTAAAATGATTTAATCGTTTGTGTGGATTTTTGCAATAACGAATAAGCTGCAACAGATCTTTCAGGATCCTTTTCACGATCATCAAAAAACAGTTTCCGATCTTTCAAATATTCCTATTTTTGCAAAGTTTCTAATTAAACTAAAACTAAATAACTTTAAGAACATTTTTAAACAGTAATATGGAACGATATTTTAAAAGAAAAGTAGTTTATGCATTCAAAATATGAAAAAAATCATGTCTGTTTACATTTTCATTTCTTTGAAATTTCGAGTTGTTGTAGTTTTGTAAAAACGGTGAACTTTTAAACCTTGATTCTTCTTTTACGGACGTTGCATGTGTCTTCTCGATATACCGAATGACAGCTGTGAAATAGGTGAACTGTACTCTCCGGTCTGTTTTTCCGCATAAATTATGTAAAATAATAATAGGATCACAGACTTCGTTTTAACAGTATACATCGACAGCGGTGTTCTAAGTGAAAAAAAAATATACTGCAAAGCGCAGAAATAAGCGTAAACAATGGTCGATTTTTGACGTTTTTTTCGCTACCAGGGGCTCTTTTCACAAAAAATCTTACGACGAAAATTAATCGTTAGCTATACTGAAATGTTCATGACTTACGAGTATATTTTCTCGTAAGATGTTTTGTGAATTGAGTCGCAGGTAACAAATTGAATAATTATACATGAGTGTCTGGAGTGGGTTTACAGAATAGAGAATAATGGACAAAAAGTGCAGAAGGGCTAAACAAATAAAGAATAGAGAAAAACAGGCCAAAAAAATAAAAAAAAGAGAAAAAATAGGCAAAACAAAGAAAAGAGAAGAATGAGTTGCTAAAATATAAAGAGTAGAGAATAACAGACAAAATTTATACAGAATACAGAGATGAAGGATCCCCCATCCCCCACCCCAAATCTACACCCTCATACATGTACACCAAATACAAAGTCGGTGACCCTATGGTTATTCTAATAAAACGGAAATGTATAAATCAACAACATATCAATTTTTAAGAAACATCTAAGCATTGTGAATTGGAGATTTAGTGATGTTGAGATATATATATACCGATTTATGTTTTTTTCTATACGACTGTTTACCTATTTTGAACGAATTCATTAGTAATATTTCAGAAAATAAAAGAAAAATACGTTATTTTCCAATTTAAGTTATATTCAACGAGTCAATATTGAATGCAAAATTTTACTTAAAATCTGTGACATAGCCCACTTACTACTGTAAATTGACTTTAAGTAAAATAATTGAAAAGATAAGTTACTTTTATTAAACACAAGAAATAATGTCACATTATAACTGTCACAAATGCTTCGGTAATGTCTTAACATGTAATCATAATCTTGTGTTTTTATCTGTTGGCAATTAATTTGTCTGTTTTATGGTTCAACAATGATCACGTCTGTTTTTAATGTGTTCTTAATAATCATGTTTATATTCTAGTTCATAATTTGATCAGTGTAATGTTTGAACATGGAGTGTAATGAGAACATAGGTATACGGCGCATGAATGTATGACGCCAAATCTCCACACTCTTAATTAATCCAAAAAGAATTGAATCGGTGTGTTATTGTTGTTCTTCATCTCAAAACCAAAGTGATGCTTTCGGTGCGGAGCAAAAGTTCACACAACTCACTGCAAATGTAAGGCGAATGCTAAATAATCTTACCACACTTAATTGTGTTTGTGTTATATTTCACCTTCTTTACCTGTAATTATTTTGTCATTATAATGTTTTGTCAATGCTCGTGTCATTATAATGTTTTGTCAATGCTCGTGTCTGTATAGTTTTGTGACAATTAATTTTTTGTTTATGATTTTGTGTATTCATGTTTCGACTGTTATTTTATCTGCTCTTAACTGGCCTCAATCTCAATCTCATTTAGTACATGTGCTGGTGCCAACGTATATTTGTTCCGCCTAACAGATGTTTCCCATGAAAATTTGTCATAAACAATGCCATACTATCTGTTCCTGAAGGAACAAATATTCTATACCCTTCATTCCCTTCGGAACAAACACTGTAATATTTGTTCCAGTGGAAATAATATTACATATTATTATACCTCAGTATGTTTTTTTTTTTTTTTTTTAAAAGTACTGAAATAGTTGTGCTATTTCATGCCACAGACTATTTGCCAGTCAATAGTTTCAAAGACTATTACCCCGGTTAATAGTTTTATAATCATATTTCCCGTAATTTTTCATACTTATTTTTCATTGGACAACAATGACGTCATTAACTATTCTGCTTGGATTGGTGCGCTTGGCAACGACAAACTCTGATATCGTAAACGGTATAATCTGTTTGTGTCTGTCGTAATTTCAAATTAATATATCACTTACCAGAAGCAATTAAAAAAGAAAAAGAAAATCTTCGTGACGCATTTTTAAAAGATCTAAAATATAGTAAATGTATAATACGGGTCTGTCGTCGTCTTCAGAAAATGTGATTGCCTTGGTGTACAGTACTTTAGCTAGTATAGTAGAATTTATCATATGCACGGGAATTTTTACACAAGTATTCCTAGTCGTGATTTCAGTAAATGAAATATTTACAAATACAACACGGACTATAAAAAAAACGTATAGTTCATTTTGTTTATGTGACATTTTTCTTTTCTTTCAGATGATGTATGTAGAATTTTTAGAAAGATGGTTTTAACCGTTCGGTATAATTAAACACTTATTGACTGGTTATGAGGGTAATAGCAAGTTTGTTGTCCCTTTGATACTAACTATTGCCCTCGGCTTCTCCTCAAGCAATAGTTGGTATCTCAGGGACAACAAACTTGCTATTACCCTCATAACCAGTCAATATGTGTATAATATTTTTTCCATATGGAACTCCTATTATGAAGGAATTTTTATTTCATGACACTGGCTTCCAGAGGAAGTTGTCAATCTAATAAGAAACAATATAGTAAGAATTATTATACCTCAGTATGTTTTTTCTATATAAAAAAGAATGAAATATTTGTGCTATTTCATTCCACAGACTATTTGCAACTCAATAGTTTGAAAGACTATTACCCCGGTCAATAGTTTTATAAACATATTTCCTTTTTCATACTAATTTTTCATTGGACAACAATGACGTCATCGACTATTCTGCTTGGATTTGTGCACTTGGCAACGTTAAACTCTGAAATATCGTAAACGTTATAATCTGTATGTATCTGTCGTAATTTCAAATTAATATATTACTTACCAGAAGCAATTGAAAAAGAAAATCTACGCGACATATTTTAAGAACTAAAACATGTAATGTATGGTATTGGTCTGTCGTCGTCTTCATAATCTGGAATTGCTTTGGTGTACGGTAAAATATTTTAGCTAATGTTTATCAGATGCACTGGAATTTTTACACAAGGATTCCTGGTCTTGATTACAGTAAATAGATTATTGACAAATACCACACAGGGAAAAAAAACCTGATAGTTCATGTTGTACATGTCTATGAGATCATTTTTTTTTTTCAAGTGGTATATGTAGTCTTTTTAGAAAGTAGTTTTGTTCGGTATAATAAAACACTTAATGACTGGTTATGAGGGTAATAGCAAGTTTGTTGTCCCTTTGAAACTAACTATTGCCCTCGGCTTCGCCTCGAACAATAGTTGGTATCTCAGGGACAACAAACTTGCTATTACCCTCATACCCAGTCAATAGGTGTATATAATGTTGAATCCACGACCGCTAACTAAATTAAAGCTCTTTCAAACAACAGACATTGGCTTTAGGGACCATACTCTCAAAATTGCTTGCATTTAATTATAAGTAGAAATTCAATTAGAATATACAGTTATAGTATAAAGATATGTAATTAAAGTGAGAAATATAGTTCTAAATTATAGCAACAATGTATAAACACATCGGTTTTAAATTAATTTGATCGATGTGCAAATAAATCATATATAAAGAAAACTATTATATCTCTATTAATACAATGTATACCGTTAGACGTTTATAAATATTAAAAAGCTATCATAATTTGATGCAGTCGGATGCGTCATTAAATTAGATGTTAACACATGAAAAAAATCTTATATCCTTTCCGTTCTTCACAGAATGGGCATATAGTCATTTCCTTTGCTGTGATTAATAGTTGATTAATGGTTTTCATCAAATTCAGCCTTTCTATTATATAAACTTCTTTAAATAGGACTGTACCAAAAGGAAGCACTTAACTTTACAGTGCAACTACCTGCACTGTAAATATTGCGGACGCCTGACTCGTCCGGACGCGTTCCAATTCTAAACACAATATTTTCGGTTATTAACATTAGTGTTCCACATTGAACGCTAGCGTTAAAGAATATAACACATTGTGTTCAAGACCAGTGTTCTGAATTGAACACTTTAGTGTTCTAATACTGTAATGGGGAGTGAGACAATATTTCATAGCTCCAGAGTCAAACAGACGACGAATAAGGGTGATTCGTATTATAATTTTATGGTAAACGTATTTTAGCTGTATCCACATAAGCAAATTATAGTTGGGTAAAATGAACTTTGAAACATGTTACAGGAGCGTATTTATAAGCGTGGAAATGATCGATATTTAATACATATTTTTTTTCTAAACGACTTAAGTTCTTTGTGTATATTTTTTAACCAATGCAAATACGTAAATGTTAATGAAAGTGTTGCTATTGTAAAAGCGTTCTGGTGTCGAACATGATGCGTTCCAACTTATCATTTTCCAAGAACGCCATGTGTTCCAAACATGTCCGCGTAAATAATAGCGCGTGCCGTATTAATGTACCGGAAGTTTGTTTTTTGAGCGTGCTTGATACATTGAAGAAGCTTCACTGAAGAAATTAACAACAACACTTGATTAAATATGTATGTATATCTATATTTATAACACATTACGAACTTAAAATTTATGTTTTCGTTAATCAACAAATTTCTACTTTGACAGGACACACTGAAGTATAAATGAAAGTAGAACATTTTGTTTGAACACATAACTGTGCTGTTATGCCATAATTCGATTCAAAAAGTAGGAGGTTCTTTGTGAGAATACATGAAAATGATCATATTTACTTATTTTTAACCAATGTAAATTTATTCGTAAATGCTAATGATATCGTTGCTATTGTAAAAGCGTTTTGGTCTCGAACATGATGCGTTCCAACTTATCGTTTTCCCTGAACGACATGTGTTCCAAACATTGTGTATAGAAAGCAACAAGCAGATTACTCGATTATCCACACTTTTGAGGATGTACATTTGTTAAGATAAAAACAATGCATAATGGTTTGTGCACATATACAAGTACTGTCAATGTTAAGACAAAGATTTGTAAAAAGGCATACTGCAACACACTAATTTTAATTTTCTAATGTATACGGTATTGATAGCTTTCTCATTCTTAAATACTTAATTCTTAGTATTTCATTTCAGCAAATGTCCACCATTGTGCACTTCATACATGTATTGTAATGTATTCCTTTGTTACTTTTATAGGGTACAAACACAACTACTTAGGGGTTTGTACGTGTATACCTCGAGAATGCAGAGAAAATTTCGCAGTTCCAGTAACCTTAGAGATGACTACGTACCCGGCACCATAAAAGTACTTTATGCAAGTTTAAGAATTTTAGGCGTGCCCATTGACTTCTTACAATTTTTGGAGTTTTGTTAATGCAGATTTATCAATAAAATGTGCACCATTACAAACACTTGTGTACATGAATCAGAAAACTATTTTAGCAGATTTATATAATTACTTCAATTTGAATCCAGGGAAGTATTTTGATAATCAAATGTTGGAATTATCCGTATACAGATCAATGGTGAAACTCTTGAACTGAATTTTAATGTGCGTATTGTTATGCGTTTACTTTTCTACATTGGCTAGAGGTATAGGGGGAGGGTTGAGATCTCATAAACATGTTTAACCCCGCCGCATTTTTGCGCCTGTCCCAAGTCAGGAGCCTCTAGCCTTTGTTAGTCTTGTATTATTTTTAATTTTAGTTTCTTGTGTACAATTTGGAGTTTAGTATGGCGTTCATTATCACTGAACTAGTATATATATTTGTTTAGGGGCCAGCTGAAGGACGCCTCCGGGTGCGGGAATTTCTCGCTGCATTGAAGACCTGTTGGTGGCCTTCTGCTGTTGTCTGTTCTGTGGTCGGGTTGTTGTCTCTTTGACACATTCCCCATTTCCATTCTCAATTTTACATTTGTTTTTAAAACAGGCAAATGTTCATTAGTCTCTTGAAATGTTCGCAGCCAATTTAGTGACAAGTCTATTTTGCCTAAAACACCTATGACTATTTGCTGTACACTTCCTATCATTTTTTTTTCAAAAAGCTATAGAACACGAGAGCCCCTATACTTGAAAATACATGTATACCACTCTTTAACAAATCAAATAGTAAAAATGCATCTTATTAAATATTGCACTGATTAAAAAAAACTCTTATAATGCTGACAAATATAATGGAATTGCAAAAACGAAACAAGAATTTCTAATTCTTAAACAATATCGACATGATCAATAATTTGTTCACTCATACATTTTATATTTGACATTTCAGAACTTAGGATTGATGGATAACAAGGTTAAGGAGTAGTTATAACCCAAGGAGATGAATCCTCTTAAAAATGGAAACTCAAAAACAATTGTAGACGACTCAAATCATGTTTTAAAATACCCAACGTAGCAGTGTTACATGAGCACTGACTCCGAAAACTAGCAGCATATATACAGGGTATTTTATGTTTGATATTGACTATCTGAAGTGCTATGCAGGCTGTTGATTATTGAAAATATTGGTGATTAACGAGCCATTGGCATCAATTTTTTGTAAAGAAATTCGGGACAGTGCTTGATTTAAGAAGTTGCAAACGAAGAGTTAAATTGTGTTCATAAGCCAGTAGACTTTCTTGTAATATAATGATTTTTAATGTGACGAAACTTTTGCATGATTAAATATTTGGACACATTTTGCCAATTAAATTATAGTGTAATTTCGAAGTTCGTTGTCAAATGTTATATTTCTAACTTGTCTAACTTGTAATTTTAAAGTTGCTTCAATGTTTCCCATTGTATTTTACTTTTTTTAAATTCTGCCTCTTTTAATCAATTTAAGATGTTTTTAAATCAATTAAATTATTATTTTTACAAGACCAAAAGAATGTTTCAGAGAATGGAACACTTTTTCTGGAACATGTAAAAATGTGTTCCAGTAGTATACACTATGTGTTCTGAATATTAACACATATTTCTGGAACACAGTCCGAGCGTTCCAGAACTGTTACAAGGCTTTGAACGCGTAACGGCGTACAATTTTGCTCACAAGGACATGTTCCAGAATCAAACACTAGGCATTCAAGGAGTACACACTATCCGTTCAAGAATTACACACTGTGTTCGAAAGATGCACACATGATGTTAAAAATTGGAACACCAATGTTAATATTTAGAATAATGTTACGCGTTCCAGAAGTGTTACAAAAGGGCGTTCAAAAAGTGTTCAGATTCTTAACACTTTTATTTACAGTGTGTGCTGTTGTATATCTTAATAACATGTCTGCACTGAAACTTTTAATAGTTGTAGGCAATACCTTGCAACATTGTAAAAATAAAGATGAGTAATACACGTGTATCTTTTAAAGCAAAATGCTACAATTTTTCATGAAGAAGGCAGATTGATATGCTTTTTCATTAATATCTATACAAAATTGTATATTGTGTATACATATATCATTATAATATTGTATGTACTTTATGTATTTGTTACTATTAATTTGGAAGACTCTCATGAAGATTAATTTTAACTAATGAGATTATGCTCTTGAAATAAAGATTATTTATTCATTCATTTTTATTTATTTTATTCATTTATTTATTTTATTCAGTATGGATACATGTATGATTCCTACTTTCACGTTTAATTACTAGAATGCATTCCGCGCAGCAAAGACATGCGCCGTTTAGCAAGTGCCTGCATATTTTTTCGCATTTACTTCCAGAGAGCAAATGATTGAAGTTATTTTCAAAAGTAAAGGAAATAATAAAAAACAAAACAAAAGCAAAAACGTTTCGAATGTAAAAAGGAATCAAATTAAACTGCCTAACAGGAACAGCTAAACATATCTGGCCCAAGACCACAATTAATGACCCCGCTTTTCGCTGTCTACGAATATAGTTCTTTTAATTAGAGTGTATTTTTTCTTATTTGTTTTTCTTTCCCTTGCTCATTCATTTCTTAGTTTTTATCTTGGAAATGAAAGAAAAGAGGTGAAATAAACTTTTGGATGTTGTATTTTAACTGATTTTGATATGGAAAGAGTGATTAGGCCAGGTGCAAAAAGGTCATATTTACAGTTTTCGGAACATCTCTTGACTTGTCCATAGGGGTATGGATGTGTATTGGCTAAATTTGTAAGAGTGATTGTTTCAATCTTTCTGAATTTTGGATATATTTTTGGACTAGTACTATACATTACACACACAAAAGATTTGACAAAAAGGCATGGTGCAATTTTTTTAATGAGACAAAACGTTATAAAGAACTAATAGAGGAATTTAATTGTGGTCTGTGGCCATCTATGTTAAATTTTGCCTGAAGACACTTCAACCTTATATCCTTATATTAAGTTACAAAAGGCGGACGATACCAAGGCGGCTTTCAAAACATACCAGTCGAAGAAATATATTGTATGCACTAATACACGAGTCTAGGACACAAAGTAAAGGGGGCTAATGTATTTATACCACCTACGCTAGAGCGAGGTGTCTATTCAGATTGCATTGTCTCAAAATAATGACAAATTGCCACAGAAATTTTCGCATATTTTTGTTTCAAGCCTTTTAGTCTATTTTTGTGCCATTTAACTTTTTGTTAATAGTACAAATAATTAACAAATTTCAACTTCGACCATAACTTGGGGCTTAAAAAGAAATTAATATGCAGTTCCTAGAGTTTTCAATTAGAAAACAGTCTATCATACTTAATTACATTGATTACTTAGCCATAAAAGTGCCGAAAATAGTTCTTTGTCTTTAAAATGGAAGTAAGTTTTTTTGATACTTTTATATAATGAGGTTAATTCTCATTATACTCTCGTCCGTCCACGCGATACTGATGACGTTTTATTGGTTATCTAATTATAGTACAAGATAATATTGGTCATGCGTGAAAATATAGTCTTTGACGTAATACAAACGACTTTGATGTACGTTCTAATTGATTTAATCACGTAACAACAAAGACAATTGACAGACAGATTTTAATTAAAATTCATAATGTCATTTTACTTTTTCAGGGGACTGTTTGATTTGCTTTCTCTTTCTCTCTCTCTCTCTCTCGATCGATATACGATATAGAATTCAAACTTATATAAACTGTAACATGTGACAATTCGTTTATGGTTAGTTATACAAAGGGTGAGAGTAAGGCGTTGGCACGAACTATGGTTAATTTTATATGTCTTGGGACTTTAATGAAAGAAAGTCCTGTTTAGCAGGAACAAATGATGAAACCTAAACTCACTTTGAAGGGTTTGGTTCACAAGGTCCATAAGATTAAGGAACATCTGGAAGGATTAATTGAAAATGTAATATGTAAATGTGGAGGATGTATAATAAGGGTAATTATCACGTGGTCATTATCATGATTCCAATTGGAAAAAAATATACAATTCTTTCATCATCATTGACCTTATATTTGTTGGGAGGACAAATGCATACGAGGATATAATTTGGAAAATTTAAGGCAGAAATGCCAACAAAATGTCACTACAATGACATTAACATGTTCAATTTGACATATTTAACCTTAAATTGTAATTTTACTCATATTTATTTTTGGAAATATTAGATACATGTATGAACTATGAGACTATCTAGATTGAAAGATATTTTAGTCATTAACATAATGAAACAAAACTCCGTGACTGCTATCTAAAGTAAAACCCTTTAAAACAAGAGCATTTGGCTTAAGTGACCATACTCTCAAAATAGCTTGTACTTAATTATTAGTAAAAATGCCATAAAAATATAAAGTATAAAAACTGTTATTAAGATGGTAGGTCATGATTACCCCAAAATTTTCCTCTCGTTTAATTTTACTTATATTTACACCCTTGAAAGGATAGAGGTCCAATAAAAGTCTAGTCGAAATTCACCGTTGCATTTTAAGTTAAGGGTATATTGAATATGACCAATTTTGGGGTACCTTAAAAAAACTAGTAGGCATATATTATGATTGTTTATGGATATATTATATTTTGGATTACCTATGACTATTAAAATGCGTAGAAGAAACATATTTTTAAGAACATGTGAAATTCATGGGAATATGTATAGCCAGAATGTAAATGAATGGTTTAATTTATTGAATAAGTTTAAAATTCTGGCCAGCCCAGATATCACTTTTTTTCAAACTTTGCCAGAAAAAATGTTTTTCGTGTTATTCCTGATAAAAAATGATTACAGAAACAAGATACTGTTTATTAACCTTGAATATTACAAATTTTTATTGAAATTTACAAAATCGTTAAACAATTTCGGGCACGGACATGAGAAAAAAAGAAGATTTTTTGGACAAAATTGATTTTTCCCTAACAAAACCTTCTACAGTCTCTCTTTGCATCATTTTTGTGTGCTAAAGCGAAAAATTTTGTGTTCCCAATAATAACTGAAGTCACGTTTATACTGAAAAATAACCCAGTAATATTCAGTATGGGACGATTACCCTTGAGGCGAATTGACATATCAGCATTATAATATGTAACGTTGGTTTCCCTCCCAAGACTACAAAATCCCTCTGTCATGGAATCAGCAGTACTATCTTTGTGCTAATTTAGGTTATTTGTTAGCATTAGCTTGTACTAGGATAGATGTTCAGATCACATCTTCTAGAATATTGCCATTTGTATTTGAAAACCAAAGACATACAGTAAAGTAGAGCCTATCAACTAATAGCTTAGCAGTAAAACCCTTCAAGGGAGCTACCATTTGATTTTTATGGGGGAAAAGGGGGGGATGCTGGGATGAAAAATTTTGTCCTGCATTTTTTTAGTTGTAATCTCTGTCCTGCCTTTTTATTTTTCACTCTATTCGGTCCTGCCTTTTTTATTAGTTTATCCTGACTTTGTTTACATAAATTGTCATCCTGTTTTTTTTTTGCCAAGTTGCTCATCCTACCTATTTATTTTTTACTCAAAACTCCTGTCCTGCCTTTTTTCAAATTTTATCCTAGCCCCCATCCCCCATAAAAATCAAATGGTAACTCCGTAACTTCATCATTCAATCCCTTTTTTCAAACCAAATTTTTCCAAAATTTTTTATTTAAATGACGTAAAAAATTATTTCAAATACTCCTCAGTACAATTTTTAATTTTCATACTTTCATATTTAACTTCTACCTTTTCATCTTTTGGTTTTTTAATCTTTTAAAAAAAAGATATTTCTTCAATTAAATACTTGGTGGATTCAAACTTGTCCAATTGTCTTAGATGCTTCTGCATCATTCTCATAAATAAAGGCAACAGTAGTATACCGATGTTCAAAAGTCATTAATCGATTGAGAGAAAACAAACCCGGGTTACAAACTAAAACCGTGGAAACACATCAACTATAAGAGGAAAACAAAGGAACAACAGAAACACTGAAGTGCAACAAAAACAAACGCCAACATACATAGAAACGAACTATTTGATAACAACTGCCATATTCCTGACTTGGTACAGGACATTTTAAGAAAAAATGGTGGGTTGAACCTGGTTTTATGGCTAGTCAAACCTCACGCTTATATGACAATGTTAAAAAACATAGCTAAAATGACAATACTACGTGACAGAAATACAGCACAAACACACGCAAGAACACTAATCACAGACAAACGCACAAGTAAATAATATCATAGTCGATACAACATGTAAACCGCAGAATAACAACGAACATCTTCAAATAACGACAGACAGCACAGGACATCACAAACAGTGACGTTTTTTTGTATCGAATCGCAGGCGCTTGGGTATATGATACAGATATTTTTTTTGGA
The DNA here is from genome assembly GCF_021869535.1 of Mytilus californianus. Classification (NCBI taxonomy): domain Eukaryota; kingdom Metazoa; phylum Mollusca; class Bivalvia; order Mytilida; family Mytilidae; genus Mytilus; species Mytilus californianus. The sequence goes on from NW_026262604.1 coordinate 56,478,436, forward strand.
TTATTTTTTTTGTTGTTGATTAAAATATTCAATTTTCTATATTTATACTACATATCTATCACTACCGCGCATGTCTGACCTAGTTTCGAGTGATTTAACAACTCTGAGACAAACCCCCGTTTTACTGTCTACACTAAGAAACAAAAAGGCAACTAACTCGACGCCATCTTGCGTGCTATAAATAAATAATAAAATTGACCTACCTGGATTCCCCATCGATTTTTAAGGAAAACGTGCCTTTCTCGCAGTCCGATCGTAAACGTCGTTTCTATTTATCAAATTGGTATTGTTCGTAACATTTTTAATCCATCTCAAGCATATAGTACAAATATTTTGACTATTTTCACTAAATTCAAATTTACGTGCCTGGAAGTTTACTGTTAATATTCAGGGGAAGTTACTTTTTCCCGAACTTTTGTTAAAGGGAAGTAATGTTTTCCCGGACTTTTTCGGAACATCTCTGCAAGTACACATGAAACAAATAAAGGGATACGATGATTTCCGAACTAATACTGAGGGTAAACAAACAGATATGATGGACGAAGAACAAGATCAAGCCTTTAATTTGATTGTGTGTGTAAGAGCATCCCCCCCCCCCCCCCCAAAAAAATAAAATAAATTATCAGATCAAATGGTCCATGAATTATTTTTTAATTCTTTTTATAAGAATGTGAGCATTTGTATATTCATGAATTACCATGAAACTATGTTTTCCTTCGTAATTTCTTCCTTTGGTTGACTTGCCATTATTTCTAAAACAGATCTTTTCTTTTTTCAGCAATGAAAAAAATGCGCCTTTTTTATAATAGTTCGGAAATCATCGTGTTCCTTTATTTGTTTCATGTGTACTTGCATAGTCAAAATCTTTTTATTATATGCTTGAGATGGACTAAAAATGTTACGAACAATACCAATTTGCAGAAGACACCTAGCGGACATTCAAAGAAAAAATGACAACGCCATGACAAAATTAACGAAAACGATAAACGGCGAAAAGACAAAACACGATATAAAATACTAAAGAATGAGCAACACGAACCCCATCGAGAATCAGGGGTGAACCCAGGTGCACTGGAAGAATAAGCAGTTAAGTATGTAAAGCATATTCCTGATCTTTTCAATTTACTCACAAGTGTAAGACTCGCATAGTTGGAGCTTTAAAAATATACATGCAATTGACGACTGTACAGTGTCAACTATATTAAAAATGAAAGATGTTTTGATGTTGTTTTATTTTGGCCTCATTATTTGATGAAAGTATCAAGTGTTGGCGAGGACGTCTGTTCTTCTTTTTTCAAAAGTCGAAAACAAACGTTTATTTCATTTCCAAATAAACCTTTATACAATTCTCTATAGATAAATTAATTTCCTCAGGCAAAGTTTACCTTAGATGGGATTGTCTATTCGTAGGTCCTTTTTGGTAATATAGCTCTTCAACTGTTCCGGTTCTTATAAAACAAAGATTCCAATTCCGCAGGCAAAGATGACCTGAGGCGAAGTTGGTTATCATTTTCGGTCCCTCTTGGTCGTATAGCTCCTTGTGTGTCTTCGTATTTTTACATCCATGGCTTTCAAATGTTTGGGTTTTCGCTTCAATAATGAAGGTAAACCCCGAAAATCGCTTCGGACGAACGAAAGTCATAATATTATTCTGATTCACTATATATTCAATCATTAATAAATAAACAACACATGAATAGGATAAGTGTGCGTTCATGTGTAGCAGCCTTTGATATAATCATTGCAACAAAAATATTCTTTTAACTGTTATCAACTCCACTAAACTAAGGCATGCAATACCAATCCAGGCATATACAGTATAAACAGGATTATATCTATCTACAAAAATGGAAAAAATACATAATACTATAAGTTAATACAAATTTGTACCCACATAAACAATTATCAACTCAAAACTAGTGGCTGGTGGGTAAACCTAATTACGAACTGCTGCAACACAAACATATTGGTAACTTATGAATAACTACAGGTGCTTCAAAGAACCACTGCATCAATACTTAATCATGCTTATCACGAATTTCAGGAGCTGCGTATCCTCATAAGAGCGACAATACGGATATATGTCATCCAAAAATAGTAAACATATTAAACATAAAGCATGTCCTTAATATAAACTAGACACGTGTTTAAAGTAAACAAAAATGTGACCGTTACTAAATCATGGGTCCAATGATTTTATAAATATATGTAAACGATGTACCAAAGTTTAACATGTACTCAATGTGATTGATTGACTTTTAAGTCTTTACGTGCATTTTTGAAGTGATTGACCTTTAAAATAGATCTTGATTAAGACGATAATTAACTAAGAATTATTATTACTTCAAAGGGGGAGGATACTGTCATTAAAACTCGATTACGAACAAAAGTACATTCGAATAAGAGTGGGAGACTCAATAAAAAAGAAATCTATTATCTTTTGATTAATTGAAGAAGTGTTCTGACGACAATAACAAAGCTAATTTGAAACTATTTTTTGTTGCAATTTGCATAAATTAAATCTGGGTGACAAACACAACGTAATATTCTTCTTTCGTTGAAAACAAATCTTTATGGTAAGTATAACGTGTGCATATTGATATTGTGTTGAACTCAAGAGAGGGTAAGACATTCTTAGTATTTTGAACAGTTCAAAGTTTGTGTAACCAGTTAACTCATGGTTTGACCATATCAATGCTTTTTCATGTCAACATAGAAGTGCTTGACTACTGGGCTGATAATACCCTTGGAGAGAAAACATCCACCAGCAGTAACATCGACCCAATGTTCGCAAAAAGAAAAACACTTATCAAAAGTACCAGGCTTAGTATTTGGTACGCCAAACTGCTAAACACGACGGGTGTCAGAAGTGGAGCAACATCAGTTCACACTTCCGGAGCACATGCGATTTCCTGGTTTTTGCTGCTGTTCATGTTGCACAATTGTTTATTATCTTTGTTGTCTTTTTATCCGACTGTTTGCCTTTTCGTCGTTTTTGTTTTTGTTTTGCCACAGTGTTGTCGGTTCATCTCCGACGTAGCAATTTTGTCTGTCCCGTTGTTGTCTTCCGCTATTTTTGTTTCCTGAAACTTATTATTATAATGTGAATTTAAAATAATCAGCATTTCATCATTCTTAAACGTGCACACCATTTTAAAACTTTGTAACGCAATAAATAAAGGCAACAGTAGTATACCGCTGTTCGAAACTCATAAATCGATAGAGATAAAAACAAATCCGGGTTACAAACTAAAACTGAGGGAAACGCATCAAATATAAGAGGAGAACAACGACACAACAAAAACACAACATTAAAATGTAACACACACAGAAACGAACTATAATAAAACAATGGCCATTTTCCTGACTTGGTACAGGACATTTTAGAAAAAATGGTGGGTTGAACCTGGTTTTGTGGCATGCCAAACCTCCTGCTTTATGGCAACGTCAAACACAACACCAAAACGACAACATCACATGACAGTACCACAATACAAATAAGATATTGTTCGAACACTGTAAAAATAAAAATAACGTCATTATTTATTCATAAACTTGAACTTCATATGAAATCTACAAACAGAACAATAAACATATGTGTAGGTTTTACGTACACAAAATAATTTTGTTATTGAATTTTATCATTATTTGTCTACTTTCAGCTCAAATATTGAAAAAACGTATTGGAATTTCACTTGGTGAACCTGGCCAGCATACATCCAACTGAGTTCTTATCATTGATTGGTAATGGTGGTATTTATGCACGAAATTATATTGAATTTGAATTGATTTCGAATAAAGCCGTAATAAGTCTAAGGATTTACATTCAGCTTTCTTTTTTGCAGACGCAAATCAAAAGACATTTTTCTGAAAGACTGTCTTTGCCGTTACTATTTAGTATTTTACACATATAATAATTGAACCTTCATACTGAAGACGAACCTTGCTGACTTCAAAGATGTATGATATTGTCAAGCGATTTCCATATTTTATTTCGATTATGCATCTGTCGGCATATTTGTTCCTAGACACATCATGAGATCAGAACTTTGATATGAATACTTTGTTTAAAAAAGAATAGAAATAATCAAATGATTTCAATTATGAAATGAGTTCGTGCCGATCAATCTATTTGTATGTGTAATAAAAAGATTCTAGAAATTCCTAATGTATATAAGAGTGCCCGATTGTGAAGGATTAATTTAACTAAATAAGATTTTCGTACTATTCTATTTTTCAATCAACAACTTTGAAAAGTGGCTAATAAGAATCAAAGTGCCTTTGTCGGTAATGATTTTTCGTCCAATCAAAACATACGTTAGCCTGTTGTAGAGGATCGTCTATTCACTATTCATTTTAATTTTGGTTACAACTGTCTGAGCGGTTTTGAGATGTGAGAAGATAAAAATCTGATTTCATAAAAGAATCAAATATGAAATTTGTGCCACCATTGCCGTCACATTAAAAAGAAGATCTCTATAGAATATCTCAGATCATCAATCATGTAAAGTTATTGCATTCTAGTTGCATAGATTTCCTTTTCAATTGGCCAATCAGAATTAAAGATTTAATCAGGCGGCCATATGCTTTGTTCTATTGGAACAATAAGGACCTGTTGTAGAAGAAAGTTGAGTAATAATTCCGGCTAGTAAGTTTAATGAAAATTGGCAGAGTTGTTTCATGGACAAAGATGACATGTGTGATGAAGAGGAGATGAACATTTAATTTTCCATAATATTTCAATGAGAACGTAGTGCCTCCGATAAAATGATGATCGTTTGCAGAAGGTCCCCAAATCATTAAATCAGTAAATTTGAAAAAAAATATTTCGTCTTGTAGTTTCAAAGAATTTGTGTTAAACTGCAATGTGAATCAGAGATTGACGCTGGCGGTCGATAATTTTTTTTATTTTGTCAAGTCAATACAGGTAAATATATAAAAAGCCTAAAATAACATTTGAATGTAATATCCACGAACAAAAGAAATATTAAATCAAATTGATCGACGAAAAAGAAGAGGATGAAAGTTATATGGGAAGTTCACCTACAACTTTTGCCAAATACTTATATATATAATATTAAACAATCAGTAAATCTGTACAACAACACATAAAACAGTGTTTTGTAATAGCTTACAGATAACGTATTAAATATAATCTTTTGAAGCAACAGTTGTTTAAATTAGCCACCTGGATTAATGATAAAGTTATATCCGGTAGTAAAGAGGATTAGGGATAATCTGAAAAGTAAAGTGTTATAATTCAATCAGATAATTAGGAAATGCGTACATGATATACCAAAGGGACATTCAAACTCACAAGTCGAAAATAAACTGACACCGCCATTGCTAAAAATGAAAAAGACAAACAGACAAACAACAAAACATAAAACACAAAATAGAAAAACAAAGACTGAGCAACACGAACCCCAACAAAAACCAGTGGTGATCTCAGGTACTCCGGAAGGGTAAGTAGATTCTGCTTCATATGTGGCACCCGTCAACATGATATGTTGCAACGGCTTTATATAATTACATGTTGAATATAGAGTTATTATTCGTTATCTAAGTATAATCTAACACTTATAATATGCTCATTGTGAGGCATATTTGTCAAGTTAAGTCTAAAACAAAAAAAAATGTTTTGTGTTTTTTAAGAGATTTACAATGAGATCAAATGCATGTATTTATAGTTGCTATATTTACTACAGTAATGATATAACGACAATGATTATTTGCAAAGTCGTACTACGTAAACTAAGTTAATCTAACAATAGATATAAGAAGATGTGGTATGAGTGCCAATGAGACAACTCTCCATCCAAGTCAAAATTTATAAAAGTAAACCATTATAGGTCACAGTACGGTCTTCAACACGGAGCCTTGGCTCACACCGAACAGTAAGCTATAAAGGGCCCCAAAATATTACTAGTGTAAAACCATTCAAACGGGAAAACCAACGGTCTAATCTATATAAAAAACGAGAAACGAGAAACACTTATGAACCACATCAACAAACGACAACTACTGAACATCAGATTCCTAACTTAGGACAGGTGCAAACAAATGCAGCGGGTTTAAACGTTTTAATGTCTTTCTATAACATTCAAAAGCGTCCCATCTTAAACCTGGTTTACATGCCTTTGCACTAACCTAAACTAACTAAAATACGCATTCCAATGCACAGGTATTCATGAAATTACCTGAACTTGATGTTCTGAAGAACAAAGATTTTGGAAATAAACATACGGGTTTAGAGTATTTAAACGTAGCCACAACAGCCAAACCTTATTAGTTCAATATTAAATACAGAAGTTCCGTTAATTTAGGTCGTGATACAGTTGTAGCAGTTATAATCTAAGAAGTTTAATGTTATTGTTCATCTAGCACCATTGAGTTACTTTATATATTATAATCAACTTGGTATTTTATGTTTTGTCTCGTGCGGAACTATCCGTACTAATTTACAGAAGCTTGTAAAATGTTTTTATTATGACACCAAAGATGAGTCTTATTTAGAAGAAACGCGCAAGTTATACTCCTTGTACTGTGGTTAAATTATACAATCACTAGGTTGATATCACTGATGGTGGAGGTTTCATTCATTTCACTGCTGGTTTTAAAACATTACTCGCATATTATAATAAACTATTCTAATTTGGTTATTTTTTTATTTGCCTAAATGTGTATCAAAGGTATGCGGTGGATCTACATGATACATTTATTTCCAATGACCGAAATCAGTGATGGTTTAATGTGACTATAACACCAAGTGCCATTCACAATTCATTTCTTATAACTATGTATTATAAGTGCAATAATTATTTTGTCAAATGATTTTTATCAATTATCAAAACACCCTTTGTGATGTTAATCATGTTAGTCCTAATGACCATAAGATGCATGTAATGTATTTTTTGTGTAATACGTATTACCATAGGCTAAAGATTGCCGCCTCAGCTGACATATCACTACTTTATGTGAGCAGCAATATTTAAAACTTTTGCAGTATAATCGGAAATTAAAATTCTTTACTAAGTTTTAAAGAAATAGTATCGAAAGAAGATGGCATGACAAGGCCACATTTTGATCCCTTAATTTCGAAAAGTATAATAATTCTATTAAGTGACATGCTTCAGTGTTTTCGAAGACATAAGTATATCACCATCAATATTTATGATTTTGAATTGGATCTTATATCTTTTGGTCACGTCATCATTCATGCTTTTCTGATTTTTATAAAACCTGGTTTAAACCATACATAAGTAACTGCATATACTAAGTCTGGAATAAGACAGTTGTTTTCTATTCGTTTAATGTGTTTGAGCTGTTTATTTTGCCATTTTATAAAGGAATTTCCGTTTTGAATTTCGCTTGGAGTTCGGTATTTTTGTTATTTTACTTTTTTCTACAAAAAAGCAAAACAAAAAACCAATCAACGTATTTCTTAGAGATGTCATATACAACGTGGATTACATTTGTCAATTTTAACATGTCTATGACGCCACAGTGACATAATAACCGGCATTTTGCACTAAATATCAAGATTGTATCATGCTTTTCATTTATGAATGAACGCAATTTTGAAAAGATTAAAAATTTTACAATTTTTGTTCTATACCAGGGGTGCAATAATGTCTCTTATCACAGCTTATTCTTTGAGACGTATAACCAACGGAATTTGAAAGGATTTATTATAACATCTTTTGGTTTTCTGTTATGAGGATAATGCGCCAAATAAGTAGTAGTAAGGTAATGATATCCTTATTATGTACTCCTGTGAATAGATCGCTGGAATACTTTCTTTCTAAATGAATTATAACAGAACTGACATAACAATAAGTCTGCATCCATTTGGGATTCGCCACTCGTGTGAGAAACTCTTCCAGTACAGTATAATTTTCATTAATCTGAATGCTTCTCAAATTTTACATTCAGTTTCTTTGCATGGTAGAATGCCACGTGTTTTTTTTCTGAGAATGAAGTCTGTCCTGCTTTTGAAACAAAAATTAGCATTTCAAAACAAAATACTTAATATTTCTATAGGGAATACAAATGATGATTTTCCATTAAACACACATCATAAACAAAATAACTGAATGTTTTAAGCCCTTCCTTCCCCCAAAAGATAGGAAACAGTTAAGGTTAATTGATATGAGTATTCTTTATATTCATAAAAGCATCAAGACAGAACAATCCTTAGTTATGAACTTTAGGCGTTGGATTTATTTTTTTGATAAAGATACAACTACAAATTATTCTTTATATCTATAAAAGCATAAAAAAACAGAACAATCCCGAGTTATGCACTTTTAGGCATTGGATTGCCTTTTTTGTTATAAAGGTAATAAAAGATGATAAATATATAGCTACACATGTAAATAAAATACCCAAAATAAATTAAATATGAACAACAGGTCACAAGCGGCATGATAAAGATCGTAGATAAATAAATGTAGTCTGAATTCAATATATCTTCTGAATTAAATGGCTGATTAAAAAACTACTTCTTAAAAATTTGAAACCTCGTTTGATCAATATGTTAACCCACATTGTCCACTGGAAGACACAGTATTAATAAGATTTATAAACCATGAACATGAATCATTTTTTAATTTTTCTAGTTATTTTCATAACTTTATCTTAAAAAAAAGAAGCCCAAAACAAATTTGCACAAAAGCAAGCAAACAAACAAACATAACACATAACACATACCCCCCCCCCCCCCCCCCCCCCCGGAAAAAAACAAACTACCAAACAACCAAACGATATTAGTTATTAATTTAATATTGTGTAGTGTCATACACATTTTATTTCCCGTTAGAAATAAAAATTCTTGAGGACGAAATGTTTGCAGCGATTCCAAGTTAAGGAAAATCAATAATTATAGGCTATAGGTTGTAAGCAAATTCAAATCATCGTCAAAATTTATACAGACAATGAATATCATTAAAAAATCCAATTGAAGTCATATCGTGATCTTTTCAACAGATAACGACTTTAACTAGAATCCATGACAGACGTAATGATTTCATAAAAAAAGAAAACTATACGTTATAAATTTTACGCGTCCGAAGCCCTTTTCTGGATTTACCTTCATCAGGAATGCTCAAAGCCCAATATTTGGAACCAAGGATGTTATAAAGACCGAAAACATTGAAGAGCTATAATCCAAAAAGGACCTAAAAAAATATCCAAATCCATCTAAGGCCAACTTTACCTGAGGGAGTTGAAACCTTACTTTCTGCATGATTTCAAAACTTATTAACGTGCAATTTTAGATAGTTCATCTTTCCATTTGTTCACTTTCTATTTCCTATTCCTATCATCACCTGCCGTATGGTGTATACATATCTCCAACCGGTGCATTACATGTGCGCGGATTTGCATATAAGATATTACGATGTCTCTGCTGGTGGACATGTTGTCCCCGAGGACATCATCCGCACAGTAGCATTTATGCATGAATTTACAAAGATCAGTCTTTTTCTTTTTTAGCCATGGCGTTGTCAGTTTAAATGTCACTCTGGTATCCTTCGCCTCTCATTTACATTTGCGCCAAAAATGTCATTACGTTTGCGCGGATTTAAAAAAAAAAGTAATTTACGAGCTGTTTCGTCCCTGCCAAGCATACTCGTCAGATGGCTTTATATAACAGATGATGTATATATCTAGCGAAACCTCTCACTTGTATGACAATCATATATATTCCATTATATCAATTTATCCAATTCAATTATTTTCTTTGTATAAGTTTTGCCTTACACGACTTTTATTTGTTAGCGATAGTTTTACTTCTTATTCCTTAAAAAACGTTCTTATGGACAAAATTACACCAACCAATTGGATGGATATTTTCTCAGTATAAAAAAGATAATAAGGCATAATAGTGAGTTGAATTTACTAGCATGTTAAATATCCAGGTAGATCTATAGGTTAAAGTCGCCCAATTGTAATATTTTTTTTGTTCATATGTAATGATCGTGGATCCCCAAATCCGCGCAACGTAACACGCTCTCTCAATTAAACACTTTACTTTCGTGCATGTTATTAATATACAGACTTCATTAGCTCTACACAAAAAACTTCACCATCAGAGGTATGAGGAAAAATGACTTAAATAGATCTTTCACAAGTTTAACGGTCACCATCCCAAACGTGTTGATCGATACGATGTGTCTGTGTTTCCACTCGCTAGCGACCTGTTTTCGTAGTCTTCGATCTTTAGAAAACAGAAGTGTTGTCTGATCTCTAAATTTACCGATTCTTTCATATTCCTGATTGTGACATTTTGAGTAAGTGTTAATATGCATGGCATGTGATGCGTGCATGCAGAAGACGCTTAACCTGTGGACGAATCTGGTATCGCCCCTTTTGGTGTTTAGGAGATTAAATTGTTTTACCTTGACTTATATCTTCTTAAGAAATTTATGAGATTTGAGCAACTATAATATACTGTTGCTTCTAACTGATGCAGAAGAAATGGACATTAAGCGTCAAACTAAGAGATAAATATAGCAATAGAACTCTTTTGGAACGTGATTTGTTCGGCATACCAAAGTTAAGAAAATACAATGATTTACGTTCAAGGCTTTCGTTTAAATAAAAGAATCTTCAAAACAAGAAACTTGTCACATTTATAAATTATATTTCACGCAAAAGAAAAAAATCGACATAAAAGCGTCAACGGACGATACAAAATATTTGAAATCTATTCAAATATAGTATTGGTTATTTATATTAAAACAAATTAGTATCTCCTGAATATGTGTGAAATATTTGCCACTCGACATTAAGCGACTTAAAAATTATAAAAATTCAAATTAAAAATTAATAAACATATTTTGACTTACAATTATAAATGCGATTATCACTCGAACTATACAAGGCCTTTTACTTGTGGTAGGTAAACAATACAGAAAGTAATATAGACTATTCAATTATTTTCTTTATATAACAATCTGCATTTAAAGGAACGACTGGTTTTTTTCTGAATATCTATTCGAGATGTTAAATGGGAGTAAATCTGATAATGGGAACACAAATTAGACAAAATGTTAAAAAAATATAACTTAGCTCTACATGTAGTATGTTTGCATAGGTTTTCATCCATTTTTGCTTTAAGTTGGCTTTTCGCAAAACAAGATGAAGATTTTAGAATAGATCGACATAAGTCAGAATGAGGTTAACGCATTTTATGTTTAAACTAAAGTAAAAACCATAATTACATGTAGCTTATTCTTTGAACGGTATCATAGCACCTTTATTTTTTAGAAAAGAGCAAACAAAAACATAATCGCATAAGACTTAGAGAGTTAAATAAAAAAGAAATGAGGTAGACGATCCCCTCAACAAATTAACCGAACAAATCTAAACAACACAAAAGAAAAGAAATCAAAAGAAGATTGAACAAACAAATAAACCAACAAAACACTAAAAACAAGAAGAAAACCGAACACATATTTTTTTGTTCGAACTGTCATTGTTAATTATAGAATAACTAATCGAAGAACTTAAATAGAGTAAAATATTCAACGAGTGACTTAATGATGAAAATTATAATGGGTGGCTGCTTAACGTTCAGCGGCAAATAATATGCATATTCAGTTACTGTAATAGGAATATATATCCTGCTTTGCACTAGACCGACACTCTAAGCCGGAATTTTAACGTGCTAGTTCCAAAGGTAACAGTTCGCAGGAACACATGTCACCCTACCCGGACACATTATTCTGATTCTGACTACGAGCCGACCGGTCTTACTCCTTAATGCCGCGTGTTTAGCAGAGAAGCAGCAAATACCAATTTTAAAGTCTTTGGTTTGACCCGGCGGGGGTTCGAAGTGAGGCGAACATGCTACCACTACACCAAAGAGGCGGTATAAAGATTTAAACATCGGTAGACAACATTTGCCTTAATTTATAACACTGATTCGTTATGACTGACTTGATTGTTTTAAGACACTCGCTATTCAGTTTTTTCCATGACTGAATTTGTTTGACCAAATACTTTTATTTATTCAAATCAAAGAAAAAAAGGGAAATTCTTAAAAAAAAACGGATTTTGATGTTGATGCGATTTGGGTTTTTTTTTAAAGTTAAGTTGCAGTGTCATGGACGTGTACCCCCATTTTCTTTTATTCATAAAAATGTTAAAAGTCACTAATATATCGTACTTTCGTAAACCCGTCATTGCGTAATTTCCAATATGTATCACGACCGTCTCGTTGATTCATAAGTACAATTAAGCTTTCTGTTATCACTTATCTGCCATCACACGAATTGACTTAACAATTAAGCATTTCTTTTTTTCGAGGCACTTCATCAACGTCTATAGCGCTAATAAACTATCATTACAAAGACGAGGAAAAAAACTGTAGAAATCCAATTTGTTGTATTACGCTGAGCTGTTCACATAACATTGTCTACAATTAGAAATATACAAACGCTGAGTAGTATACTGAATGTTCATTCAATAAAATACCCCACGCAATGATGATGTGAAAAAATATATAACGCCCCCGATAAGCTCAGAGGTAAAATGATTAGCTATGCTTAATAGTCTCATTATACTATGAATATTCATCAACTGTATATAAACACAACATGTGTTATGTTTTCTAAATTTGTTTTTGCATTTGACGGAACATTATTTCGAAGTTTGTAAACTTCAGCATTGAGAAAGGTAAGTACTCACTTTAATTAAATAAGAAATACATAAAAATTATTACGGCGTTACAACTGTTTGCTTCTTCCACTTTACAAATTGAGTTCTATATTTCAGATGCGTTACTAATAGAAATTATATTTTAACATTCTAGTAAATATAAATATGCAGAAATATGATATATTAGACAAATATCATTGGGATGATATTTAATACTTCAAATAATACATGTACATCCGAAATGTTAGTTTATAAATGATACTCTTTCATATCTTCTGAATGCATAATAATTGTATAAAAGACAACCAAAAAACTACTTATATGTTATAGATGTGTTATTGTTAATGATGTGTTTGAGCTTTTGATTTTGTCATTTTATAAGGGACTTGCCGATTTGATTTTTTCCTTGGCGTTCGGATTTTTTGTTAATTTACTTTTTATGCAATCTATGCCATTAAACATTGACAGAGGCAAAGTAATGAGGATACAATTAAATAAAATGGCACTCCATGTATATTACCTTAAGGAAATGTAATAATTCTAAGTTAAATATATCAAATTATCAAATTAACGAACTAGCATAATGTAAATATTTTGTAAAAATGTCCAATTATAATGTTCAAATCGTAACCGAAGTTTCTTGTCTCCATTGCATGTAACAATTTGCAGATGTACACTTTTGTATACATATTTCTTTGTAGAAACACTGTTTCCGAAATGTTAGCTTATAAATGATAAATGAAACATTTTATTCCTACTTATGATGACTTCACAACGTACATGAAAATCCAAAAGCAACTAAGATTTATTTTTAAGCCATCGATGCCATCAGTGAATCCCCTTATAACAAACATTGTTAAAAACAGACGACTAATGTTATGATAAAAGTATTTTAAAAGACACTAAATGAACATGATTCTGAGAAATCTAGTATTTTGCTAATACATTTTGAGAAAGTTAAAATAATAAGCTGCGTTTGTAATATTTTGTTAAAATTTTTGTCGATAATTCGCCGTTTCACGGTTTCCATTATGGGTAATATTTTGAAAAGCGCTAACTAAAACGTTGTGATTGGCTTACGTTTTAAACAATGAATACTCAACCGAAGACGTGACAATGTTGTGACGTTAATTCATTTTGGAGTACTA